>NC_134869.1:53693255-54017630 GCF_049852395.1 Peromyscus maniculatus bairdii
TTATAGGTGGTTGAGAACTATACAATAGAGGTGCTGAAGTGAAATCTGGTCCTCTGGAAGAGCAGTGCTTTCTCTTAACCACTGAGTTATCTCCCCAGCCTCAGAACTTCTCTTATTTAACATAAAGAAATAAACACACCAGTGATTTTGGACACTTTTTTCAATATTGACTAACCACAGGGTGTTATTTCTCTTTCCCAACATTTTAATTGTGATGCCTGATTTTCTTTACTTTTAATAGATCTCTGCTGATGTTACTTTCTATATCTGTTGCTCTGATTATGGTTTTGTGATATTTTGATAACTTTTTACTATAGGAATAAAGTGATACTATTATAAATATACTTTTAAATATCAATTACTCTTATTTCTTCTCTAGAGTAATGAAAAGACCAGACTAAAGTGGAGAAAACCTTAGTTTCTTGGATGTACATTTTATAGTTTCAGCATGAATGATGATAACATTACATATGATTTTAAAGAAGAATGAGTTTCATAAGGGTAAGACCTGGGTGAATTATTAGTTGTCATTGCAAAGGTTAATTCTAAAAGGAGATAATAGAGTATCTGATTTATCATGACTTCTAGCTCTTTGATATAAATGCAATCCTCTTTACAGAGTCACTGAAAGCTTGTTTCACTTGCTTGTTCCTTAAGGTATAAATGAAAGGGTTCAGTAGAGGTGCAACAGAAGTAGTGAGAACTGAAACACCTTTATTTATGGCCACTTCATCCTTAGCTGATGGCTTGATGTAGATGAAGATGCAGCTTCCATAGGTGATGGATACCACAATCATGTGAGATGAGCAGGTGGAAAAGGCCTTTTTCCTTTGCTGTGCAGAGGGAAATCTCAGAATTGTTCTGATGATGTAAGTGTAGGACAGAATAACACAGATTAGTGTAATAATGAGTGCAAAGACAGCCATAAATATAACCATCTGTTCTATTACCCACGTGTCAGAGCATGAGATCTTTAGAAGGGGACTTGCATCACAGCTGAAATGATCAATGGCATTGGAGTCACAGAAGTCGAGTTGGAGGCCCAGGCTAAGGGGTGGGACGATAATCATTAAGCCAGACACCCAACATGAGACAACTAGAAAGGTACACACCTTGGGATTCATGATGGTCATATAATGAAGGGGTTTACAAATAGCCACATAACGATCATAGGACATTGCTGCTAAGAGAAAAAACTCAGTTGCTCCAAAGAGAATAACAAAGAATATTTGACTTGCACAAGCATTGTAGGTAATGGTATTGTCTCCACTTGATATACTGTATAGGAATCTAGGGATACAGACTGTGGTAAAGGAGACTTCTAGGAAAGAAAAATTTCTAAGGAAAAAGTACATAGGTGTTTTTAGATGGGGATCCACCAAGGTGAGGATGATGATAGTCAGGTTTCCTGTTACACTCAGCATGTATGTGAGAAATAAGAAGATAAAAAGCAGAACTTGAAGTTGTGGGTCATCTGTTAGTCCCAGAAGGATGAAGGTTGTTATTGCTGAGTGATTTCTCATTCCTGCCTATAGGAAGTTAAGGCTTTATAAAGTCACAGCTATGAAAGTCTAGCAAAGGACTGTGGATACAGATGTCAAGAAATGAGCCTGTATTTACTTTCTAAGTTTTCATCATAACAAGTGTTGCCATTTCCTGGATTTTACAAATAAGTGGAGATTTTCTTAAGGACTCATGTTATTGTAAAAAGAGCAAAGTAAAGAATTATCTGTTGTCCTGAAGGATTTCCAGATGTAGCTGATTTTTATTCAGTATGTAGATAGAAGTTACAAATGTGTCTAGAGAAACATTGTCTCAGGCAAATTCTGGATATTGGATACATGTAGATATCTAAGAACATAAATTTTCTTCAATACTATTACCTGGATATTGCTTTAAGCATAAGATGTTTTTCTCCTGGAAAACAAGCAACAGAGATGATAGCAGAATTATTTGCACTTGAAAGATGGTTAGGGTATATCTATTTTAGTGTTAACTAAAATGTTATGTCCAACATACTGATGGATGTTTATTATATAACTTTTATTAGTTGATTGTGGTTATTTGCTTCTCAAATACTTAAAAGCCACAGTATATTTTACTATTACAATTTAGATATTTATAAGATATGCCTTTTTTTAGGTTCTTCTCAAATTGTTTTGCAAATACATGTGATCTGATGGGGGAAAAGGAAAATAGGGAGTTCCTTAGAGAGGGGGAAGTAGATAAATGCAGGAGAAGGAGGCAGATAAAATAACAATATGGATGGCTGAAAAATTCACAAGGAATAATACTATTAACTGTTTACCTAAAAACCCTATAATGCATGTAATTCAGTTCATAAATATACGTATATATTTTAAAGAAAATTTTCTCATCTGTGCTGATGGTGTTCTCCAAGAGTCAAAGACCACATAGCAAAAATTCCAAGCCAGACATGGAAAGCCTTCTTTTGTGTTGTTAGCAAGGGCTGTCTAAGGTAATCTCAAAACATACAGCTTATTGCTATTGCTTTGGATACCCCTGTCACCAGAGGTGGAAGGTGAGTCCCTATTGCTGAAGACACCATGAACTTCAGAAACAGGGCCCAGAAGCCCTGAGCTGAAACTGGTCTAAATGCATCATCTATGAGGACTAGCATTCAGGGTACCAGAAGGCATCATGCAGTCTTCCAATGGAAGGAGGCAACTAATAGTTCTACTCAACTATGATGCCTATGAACCACACCAATAACCAGCATGGCACAATAACCCTATGGGTATAGCAGTGGCACACATACCTTGGTAGTGACCAACTGCTTTCTAATTGGACTTTAGGACCACTCAGTAAGAGGGATACCATACATGCTACTGGAAACCTAGCTGACTACTCAGTGCTAGTGAAATTATGTGTTTTGGAGGGGAATCTCTAACCACCACCTTACTGAATCTGCATAATCTTCAGCAACAATCTGTAAACATCTGCCTGTATGCTTACAGATAAATGCAGTATTCACCCCTCACCATGGAAACTTTTTTGCAACAGATGGAGATGACTAAAGAAAACCACAACCAATCACCATGTGGAGCTGTGGCACCCAGTCCCCGTGGCTATGTCTACAAAGCATTCCCACAGCTAAGGCTGAGAGAACAGTGCAGAAGATTGGGTGGAAAGACGATGAGAACCAGAAGATCAGGCACTTTGCCGTGAGGTTGTGTCTCCTCACAATATCAGAAGCTACACCTGTAATATCTCCCCAACATGACTTCCCAAACATAAGCTAAACAAGGATGACGCCAACAAACATGCCATACTACACGGAGGAAAGCTCGTGATAACTCATGAGACGTCAACCCTACACAAATAACTGCAGACAACTGAGTAAAACTGGGAGTGGCAGAGGTGAGGATCCCCAAGGAAGAGCACACCAATCAATTGATTGCCCAGTGCCAAATGCTCAGCCTTGAAAACATACATACAAGTGACATTATATGGACTTAACAGGTTATATTTAGGAATATATATGTACACACAGATACATATGCATGTTCAATAACCCTTGAAAAAATAGGCAGTGGTCTGAAGTAGAGCAGAGAGGGATAAAATGAGAGGGTTTAGATGGAGGAAAGGGAAGAGAGAAGAAATTCTGTAATTAAAATACAAATACTAAAAAAATACAAATACTAAAATAAAATAATGCTAAAATAAAAGTTAAAATATCCACAATAAACAATGAAACCCCAAAAGATGTCATCTCCTGTTTAGTTTAGGCTTTAACTATCAGTGTTGTAACTTTAATTCCACCTCTGTAGTGTTTTTAAGACCCACAAAATCTTAATTTCTGCTGAAGTCCAATGACACATCTAAATCTTTCTCCTGCCTGCCATTGGCAGAACATTAAAAGATAAAGTTCTATAGTTCTTTAAATTGGTCTCATGTCACCATTCTGAATTTTCTTGTAACTTTGGATCTCTTAAATTTTTTTTACTGTTTTTGTTTTGTTATCCTTTCTCTATTAATATTTCATCATATTAATATGATCATTAATATCAGACCTCTTTATTTAATTTTCCATTTATTAAAATTCTATATTTTCCACAAGTGAAATTTCCACTTAGTCAAATTTCGTATTTACATGGTGTATTCCAAAAGTCAGATCTATTCATCTTATGAAGTCTTGCTCACCATGTATATCCACACTTGTGTCTTGGCAAGCTGTTCCCAGGGTCCTCTTGCAGACAATATTCTGCTGTGTGCAAACAGGATGCTCCCCACATACTCAACTCTCTTGTACTCTACGTGAAGGCATCTCCCACTTCCAATTCTGACCTTCTTCTGGCATGGACTGTTTCTTAACACAGAGCAACCTCTTTTGCTTAATCTGAAAGGCTATTTATGGAAAGCTCCTTCTTTGACTTTCCTGCTTCATCACTTGTCCCTTTTTGTTTTTTCCTACATGCCTTCAATTCCAGTAGCATTGACCACTTGCAACTTTTCATGTTTCTATAAGTTCTTACCTCTCACTTGGCTAACATAATATTTATATCTATCTATATAGATATGTATATATATGCATAAATATTATTTTTGACAGACTAATAATGCCTATTATTTCTTCAGGGCTCCCCTGGGACATTATTTTCTCAACAGAAACTTTATGTACCTACCTAGAGAATGTAAACTTTTTTGATGCGAGTGGTTCCAAGGTGGTATTGGACAACCAATAAAGAGTCTTATCCCTGAGAGATAATTCTCCTTCCTCCAGAGTTCATTAGAAGCCTCTCTTTACAGTAAGTGGAAATCATCACAGAAAACCATAACTATACACAAAGCAGAGATCAACTGATCATGGTGGAGACCGGCCCCAATGGATACATCCACATGGGTGCTACGTTTATGGCTCAGGGAACCTCATGCAAGAGGGAGTGTGACTATTTTAACAGGAAGAATACCAGGAAGTCTTCCATGAAATTGTCCCTTCTGGAAATGTTTGCATAAACAAGACTAGAACAATGGCATTATCGATCGGCATGTTAATGTGGAAAAGGGAAAACTTTCAAGAGTTCACCCTTAGACAAAGAACTACATGATATACCTTTTGATGCTCTTGAACCTGTGCCTGATACAGAGCATATATTTAATAATTTTATTACTTACATGAGTGACTAAAACTTAAATTTTATTCTAAACTTTTAAAAGTATTTTCAAATAAGCCTCATTGCTAAAAGGCCCCTACTGCAATGTTTGAACTGATGTTAAATCCAAGGTAGATTTTTATTTTTAAATCTTTGTTTGACTTACTTTCCTATGTTCTAAAACCTAGTGCTCTCTGTAATACTTGTACTCCTACCTTTATTACTATAATCAGAAAGTAATTAGTTAAGTGGACTTTTCATAGAGTATTAATTTTATTAGAATGTTGACTTAGCTGTTCATTTCTTTTCACTCTTCAGTATCTACCTCAGTGAGTAGTATTTCTAGAAATAAAAATATTTGCATAGATATAAGTCAACAGATCTATTTTAAGTAATGGAAAATAATATCACCCAATACATATAGTTAAAAAATAATAGATTCTGAAAAGTTGTTATTAAACTCTTTTGCCTATCCCATCTTATTTTCCCTTATCACAATGAACTATTAATGCACCAAAAATATTATTACAGTCTAAATCTTCCATTATCTACCACTTTTTAAGGTTAAAGGCATAATCCTAATATAGCAGTAAATCTGTCTTCTGCAGGGACTGGGAATCAATCACAGCATTCACTGAGGGATAATTGGGTAAGAAAAGTTCAGGTTTCTAGGAATGTCACTATTTTTTTTTTTGGTGAACCTGCCACCACTTGAGAAGTGTGAGCATACTTAAATATGTAGCTATCCAGGATACAAATGTCAGATAGTAAAAAATATTCTATTTAGAATTCTATTTAGAATTCTATCAATTAATGTTACAAGTATAGAGTCTAATCATCTTAAATGAAGAAATTAACTAGGAATAATTCTCAGAATTGTGTTTGAGGATGCAACCCATGAAATGGGAGAAAATACTTGCAGAACAAATATTGAAAAGAACAGGTCTCAAAAACATATTTTGGTCTTATATAATATAGTAGTCAAAACTAAGCAATTCATTTTGCCAGTGGGCAAAAACCACAAATAGATCTCTAAAGGGACATAAAAATGGCTCAACACACATTGAAATGATTACTATTAGTAACCATCAGAAAAACACAAGTCTAAACCATGATGAGATGTTACTTCATATGATTAGGGTACTATTAGCAGTACAAATATATACTATTTTGTGGATATGCAGCTTTTGGAACCTTATACAATATTATGGGAATCAACTACAGGAAATGTTATAGGAACGGCATGTTTGTGATGGTTGTGTAGCTTGGTATGTTTGGGGGGTTCCTATCAGTGGGATCAGGACCTGTCCCTGGTGCTTGAGCTGACTTTTGGGAACCTATTCCCCATGCTGGGTTGCCTCGCCCAGCCTTGATGCAGGGGGAGAAGCTTGTTCTTGCCTCAACTTGAAATGCTATGCTTTGTTGAAGCCCATGGGAGGCCTGCCCCTTTCTGAATGGAGATGGAGGAGTGGATTGGAGGGGTGGGTCTGAGGGAAGGCAAGGGTAGGGGAAACTGTGGTTAGGGATGTAAAATAAATAAAATGTAATTAATAAAAAACTTAAAAACCCAAGGTATGATACAGTCTAGCAATATAATTTCTTGCCAAATAACCCAAAAGAGTGAATTAGTTATCAAGAAAACATCTAATTTCTGTGTTCATTTTAGTGTAATTCATAAAAGGAATGATATAGAAATGACCAAATATGCCCCAATATATGACCCCAAATATGACCAAATAATAGATAGTTTTAAAAAAGTGGCATATACCTACAATGGAGGACTGTGCCGAAGATCTGGAAATCCTATGATATGCAACAAGGATGGTGCTGGGGACAAATGGGATATTGTTAAACATCTTTAAAATACCAGTACAGGGATAAGTAAGTCTAGGATCTGCTGACTATACTGTGCCATGATTTATACTTCCTTACTGTATACTGAAAAATATTAAGAGCAATGCTAACATGTTAAGCTGTATTATTGAATACTAGACAAAGGAAAGCAAAATGTATGAAGAAATAATAAAACTTTAAAAAGATGTATATGTCCTTCGTCTTCATTGTTGTGGTGGTTTCATGAGAATATATAAATGTCCAAGCTCATTAAATTGAGTCATATCCATCTATATAATTATCTGTCTATATACCTATAGTACTTCAATAAAACTGTACAAAAAGAAATGTATATATCACAAACCATGGCACTATTTAAATGGACTGTAATTTCCTTAATTATTTACAGGTTGTGACAGATTCTGCACAGTGGCATCAGTTCCTACAGACACTGTTCTCAGTCCCTTGTGAATAAGATCTTATTAATCCGATCTGTTGTTACCAGCACTATTTAGAAAACTTGTATGATGCTTATTCTGAATTTTCCCCAAACTAGAGTTGGCTCTTTATTTAAGATGTTTCCCCCTTTCTACTTGATCCTTTCATGAACTTTAAATTTAACAAGCTATTTTTTTCCTTTGAAACAATTCCTTTTAGTATTTGTGTTTTATTATATGAGCGAGTACATTGCCCTTACATTGGAAGAGAGACTCTTTCAATTTTCCTCTTCTATATGGATTGTATCTTCTCAGGATCTTTTTGTAAGTACAGGGTAGGTAGGGGAGGTTGTGATCATAGTCATGCTTACTTTATAATCTTGGTTCTCCATGGTCTTTCCCCTGAACTCCAAGCCTCCTTTTGCCTGGCACCTGAGGCGTAGTGCTGGTGTACATTTGTTACATGGAGTGCTTCAACCCGATACCCTCTTGGCTCTTATCTTCTCCAGGAGTGAAGAACTTGCTGTCCTTCTTATATTAGAGGATATTGCTTAATTTTATGTTGTCTGCTTCCCTTTAACTGTTGGAAAATATGAAACAATTTCAAGTGAAATTATCTTCTCTGGTGTCTGTTACATGCCTAGGAGTTGGTTATGCTCCATGTCTTAAAACTCATTTAATTTGTACTAAAGATTTGTCAGTAATTTTATTTAATGCTTTACCATTAGCTTCCAGAAGAGTCTGCAGCTGACTAACTCCGTAAATAGTGCTATCAAAATATTCCTCACAGATATTGATTCCAGAGTTATTCAGCCCTTCCACATTTTCACCAGCAAATAAAGGAGTAACTTTTGAAAGTAGCACAAAATTAGAAACTAGGATATTTGAAGTACGATGCTCAAGAGTACCATAAAAATTGTGACATATGAGAATCACTTAGACAAGAAAACGTTTGCTGTTCAACTTTGCCATTATCATCCATGACCTCCACCACTGTATCCTATATCATAAGAAGTCACCTAATTCATATATATACCTTATAACTGAGACACAAATGAGGGGTTATTATTTGTTGCTTCTCTTACCTGCATTAAATTTCTCACTTTGTTGATGTCATTTCTGACTTATATGGATAATTTTCAGCAAAAGAAAAGGCTTGACTTCTGATCATGGAATGATATACACCCCGATTCCTCATCCAGCATTAATTATTTATAGCAGTAGCAATGAACATTTACATCCCCTGCAAGCACAGTCTCCAGGGTTCTTCCTATTTCTTCATCATTGAATGGAGTGATCATATCCCCCAGGAGATAACAATTAGTATGTTGTACAAATGATGTCTTACTTTCTGTACTCTTAAAAGTGTTTCTGCAAATAACATGAGCCCTCTGGGTGTGGAAAAACAAATTCTTCCTTCTTAGGGATATGAGTCTTATAAATCCCACAGGGTGCATATAGCTAGCACAGCCTGGTTCCTTTTTAAACACTCATCAGAGGAAAGTGGACAATTACACAGAAAACTTAGGGGGGGATGTTGCTGACCTGGTAGAACTTGTGCTGAGATGCTGGCAGAGCATCGCGCCACACAGCTACAGGCTGCCGCAGCCTGCCACGTGCATTGAATCCCTGTGCACCTCCCAAGGGTTTTTGAGAAATCCAGAAAATACAAGTTATTATTTTGGATAACAGTTCTCGTAGACTGGTTTTATTTATTCTCTGCAAACCATTCTCCATCATTTTTGACCATTACATTTTGCCATTATTAGTTATAATTTCCTTGTGTTAAACTGTACTTGCTAAAACTACATTTTGGTTATCTTTCCTCACCAGGTGCTGGTAGCCACTGACCTCTTTACATTCTGAATAGCCTTTTCCAGAATATTATTTAACTTGAACTATGTGTTAATACTGTCTTTTCAAGTATGCTTTCATCACTTAGCAGTTTTCATTCAAGGGTCATTTATGTATTTTTTGATTTAATTTCTCATTTGCTTTACTTACTGAAAAAATAGCTTTGTATGCCTCTAACACATTTTTTTTAATCCATTCATCTATTAATGAGCATTCTGAACACTTCCAGGTGGGGTAGGTGTAAATAAAGCTGTTATAAACTTGGGCATGTAGTTTTTGAGTGGACAAAGGTTTTATTTTTTAAATAATTTTAATATTAAAATATAACTATTTATTTTCTTAGAAATCCTCCCACTTTCCCCCCTACTCCCTCTCAAATTCAAACTCTATTATTCTTTATATATATTCTTTACACACACACACACACACACACACACACACACACACACACACACACACATGTACATGTGAATAAACATGTCAATGCATCCTGTTGAACACCTTTAGTGTTGCTTATATGTATATGCTTTTAGGACTACTACTTGGTATTGGATAAGCAGTTTAGGGAGCTTATCCTGGGAAGGAGTCATCCCCTCCCAGCAGTTGTTAATGGCCTGAAGTTCTTCATCTAGGAATGGGGTTCCATTAGATTTCCCCATCCCTGCTGGCATGTCAGTTGGTGTTACTGTTCAGGTCTTGTTTAGACAGCCATATTGAGAGTTCATGGGTATCACGTCCCTGTCATATCTAGAAGACACAATCTAATGGCAAACTTCCTGGACCTTTTACTCGTATAATCTTTCCTCTCCTCTCCCAACATACATGATTCTCAGGTGTGGGAGTGTTTCTGTAGATGTATCATTTTGGATTGGGCAACCATAATCAGTTGTTCTCTGTATTTTGCCCATTGTGACTGTCTGTAAAGGTGTCTGTCTTTCTTAAAAAGAAGCTTCTTATAAGTAGAGTGTGCTCTACACTTATCTGTGGGTATACAAGTTAAGTATTTAGAATGCAGTTAGGAAGTAAACTCATTTATGGAAGTGGCAATTGCAGGTTCACCTCACCAACAAATTCATCAACAACATCCCAGAGGAAGTTGGCTAAGTTTATAGTATTGTGTGATTACCATCCTATTGAGTGGGCCTCACATCTGATTAGAGAGCTGTATAAGTGCTGCTATTCTACCTTTAGAGATCTTGCCTCACTGCTCATTGTTGTTGCTCATAGGTGTCACAGCTGGATATGACTATTGAATGATCTTGATATTGATTGAACTATTGATTGATTGACATCTTGCATATAACCTTTCCATACTAGGAAAGATAGTATTCCGGGACAAGAGTTTAGATACTATCATTTCAGTAACTCTAAGTCCTATAAAGTGTGTGGGGTCTTTAGCAGTAGGGACTTATCTTCCTAAGTTTTGAATTTAGTTGAGACAGAAGCTGAATTGTAATTTCTAGATGGTACAATAAATATTCATTTAGATTTTAAATAAAGCGCTAATTAATCTTGAAAAATGACTACTGTTTACATTTCATTATCAAGAAGGGAAAGTGTGAGACCCACTCTCACCTGCAGTTAGTATGGTCGTTATTTTGGACTTTAATCTTTTTAGAATGTGTTTAGTGGTATCTTTTAGCTTCCATATACAATTATCTAATGAAAATGATATTAAACATGTTTCATTTATTTGTATTGTGTGTGTTTATACCTTTGATAATTTGTCTGCAGAGTTTTTCCATTTTCAAATTAGATTGCTCCTTTTTTAGTTCAAGTTTTGGATTTCCTTCAGATGAACGTTCTTTATTGCGTGTGTTTTGCCAATAGTTTTTCTCAGAGTATTGTTTGTCATATCACCATGACAGTGGATTTTACATAACAGTAAATTTAATCACAGTGATGTTTTACTCCTCCATTATTTTCTCTATTGACTGTGTCTTTACCATTGTTTGTATGAAAATATACATTCATTATTATTTTAGAATTTTTCTGATCTTCCTCAGATCTCAGGTCCTCCCCATATCCCTAACTACTCAATTTCATGTTCTCCTCCTTCCCTCCCCCCCCCCCAAGAAAAACAAACGAATCAAAACAAACAAAAAAACCAATGACAAAAAATACCAAACAAAACATAAACAAAAAACACATAAAACCCAAGGAATCTATTTTGAATTTGTCAACTACTCCTGTTTATGGGCCCCGCCCTAGAGTATAGTTGTTAAACCTAGCATCACTCACTCCATTGAAGAGAACTAGTTTCCCTTTTCTCAGAAGGTATCAATTGGAAATAGATTCTTAGTTATTGGTGGTACTTTGAGTTCACTCCCCTTTCTTCATGATTAGATTTTGTTTTGTTTGAAATTCTGCACATCTTGTGCATGGTGTCACAGTCTCTGTGAGTTCATGTGTGTATCAGCACCTATGTGCCACGAAGATACTGTTTCCTTGGAAACATCCACCACTTTTGCTCTTATAATCTTTCTGCAATCTCTTCTGCATAAGTTATGCTTGCTTTCTATTATAATATGTCCTTATTTATGAAAAAAAGTTCTATAGGCTGCTGAGAATTTCTTCTTGTGTTTTGGTGGAATGTCTTGTAGATGTCCGTTAGGTACATTTAACTTATGACATTATTTATTCCAGTATTTGTTTAGCTTTTTTCTGGATAATTTTTCTATTGGCAGGAGTAGGGTATTGACATCATTCCCTATCACCACGTGAGGGTCAATATGTGATGTTAGCTGCGGTAATGTTTCTTTTAGGAGCTTGGGTATCCTTGTTTTTGATGCATAAATGTTTAGAATTTTAATATCCTATTGGTGGATTTTTCCTTTAATGAGTATGTAATATCCTCCCCTATGTCTTCTGATAAGCTTTGTTTGAAGTCTTTTTGTTCAGATATTAAAATAGCTGCACCTATTTGCTTCTTGGTTCTGATGGATTGAAATACCTTTTCCATTTTTTTAGCCTAAGATGATGCTTTCCTTGATGGTGAAGTATCTTTCTTGGATACAGCATATAGAAGGACTCCATTTTCTAATCTAATCTGTTGGTCTGTGTCTTTTTATTGGGTAGTTGAGACTATTAATATTGTATTATTATTGAACAACATTTATTAATTCCTATAATTTTGTTGTTATGGTATGTTTTGATGAACTATTATTGGATTATTTATTACTTGTGTCCTCTGTGTGTGTAGTTAGCCTGCTCAGACTGAAGTTTTCCTTTTAGTGCCTTCTGTGAAGATGAGTCAGTAGATAGATTGTTTAAATTTGGTTTTGTCCTGAAAGATTTTTCTTTCTCCTTTGATTTTGATGGATAGATTGCTGGGTATAAGTAGCCTGAGCTGGCACCTGCAGCCTTTCAAAGCTCATAGAAAATTCATCCGTGTTCTGGATTTACATTATTAAGTAATTTACATTGTAAAGTCAGGTGTTATTCTAATCAGCCATCTTTGTATGTGACTTGTGATCTTTGTATGTGACATGGTCTTTTTTTTCTTGAGCTTTTAATATCCTTTTTTTTTTCTTTTTGTATTTTTTTTTAGTATTTTTGATTAGTATATTTCATGGAGAGCTTTTCTGATTCTGTCTGTTTTGTGTTCTGTGTGCCTCTTGTGCCTTGACAGGCACCTTTTCTTTAGATTACAAAGATTTTGTTAAAAATATTTCCTGTACCTTTGATCTGTGTTTTTTTCTCATGACTCTATATCTGTTATTCAGAGGTTTGTTCTTTTCACAGTCTTTCAGATTTCCTAGGTGTTCTGTGCCTGGATTGTTTTTTATTTATTTATTTAACATTTTCTTTGACTGGGTTATTTAGTTCTTCCACCTAGTATTCAAGACCTGAAATTCTCTCTTCTATATTTTTTAGACTGTTGGTAAAGATTACTCCTGTGGTTTTTGTTTGGCATTCTGAATTTTTCATTTCAAATTTTATTTCAGTTTGAATTTCTTTTAGTGATTCTATTTCTTTGTTAAGTTCTACTTTCATATTCTGAATTTCTTTATTTCATTCAACTGTATTTTCATAGTCTTTATTAATGCATTTATTCATATCCTCTTTAAGGTCCTTGAACATATTCATAGTTGGTATTTTGAAATTTTTGTCTTGTGCTTCAGCTAAATTGTTTTTCTCAGGGCCTATTATTATAGTGTGGTTTATGGATTCTGGAGAAGGCATATTGTCTTGATTGTTCATGTATACATGTTTATGCTGGGATATAGGCATCTGGAGTTATGATATTTATGGTAATTTTTGGTGTAGGTGTTCAGCTCTTTGGTTGTTATTGCTCTGATTTGGTTCCTAGTTTAATGTGGTAGCTTTCAGGTCCCTGAGTCCCAGCCAATGGTAGGGGCTATAGGTCCCTGGTAGAACATGGTTCTGTGAGTCAGCAAGGAGCCACACAGGAGGCTAATGGTAGTAGAGGTAGACTAATAGTAATGGTTAAAAGGTGTGGCATGGACAGCCTTCTTGCCTTTACTATTTTACAAAAATTTCTTTTTTCCTCCCTTAAGGAATATCTGGGAAAATGGATGGATCTGAAAAAGATATATTGAGTGTGGTAACCTAGACTAGAAAACCAAACATCACATGTCTCCTCTCACCTCCCTGAGGGCTAGCTTTCATCTTATCAGAATGTGTCATACAAGCTTCCAAAAGAGGGAAGCATCAATCAGCCTCCCCAGCTCTAACACCTATGAATTCCAGCAGTATGGTATGACAACCTTAACGGTGCAGGAGTGGTGAGAATGCCTTGGTGGTAAACAACAGCTCTCTAATGGAACCCAAGGTCTACGCAACAAGAGAAAATCATGCTTGGTATTGGATATCCAACCAATCCTGGGGCTGTGAAGGCATAGTTCTTAAAAGATAACTTACAACCACCACGTTACTAAACCAGAATAATTTATAACTACATTTGTGGTGGCTGGAATAGGTATGGTCCCCATAGACTCGTGTGTTTGAATGTTTGGCCCATAGGGAGTGGCACCATTAGGAGGTGTGGCTTTGTTGGAGTAGGCGTGGCCTTGTTGGAGGAAGTGTGTCACTGTGGTGGTGGGCATCGAGGTCTCATACATGCTCAGTTTTTCCCCTTATGTGGCGCACGGAATCCTGCTGCTGCCTGAAGATCAAGATGTAGAATTCTTAGCTTCTTCTTCAGTACCATGTCTGCCTGCATGCAGCCATGTCACCCGCCATGAAGATAATGAACTAAACCTCTGAACTGTAAACCAGCCCCAATTAAGTGTTTTCCTTTATAAAAGTTGCCATAGTCATGGCGTCTCTTCACAGCAATAGAAAGCCTAACTAAGACAATATTATAAATATTTATGCTTATGCCCACAGGTAAGTGTAGTTCTAACCCATCAAAAATTTTTCTTTGCAGTAGAGGGAGACCATTACAGAAAACTACAACTGGTCAAAATGCAGAGAACAAATGATCATGTGTGACCAGCCCTACAAAATAACTCCTGCACCTAAGACTCAGGGAACATTTTAGAAGATAGGACAGAAAGATTGCAAAAGGGCAGAGCAATGACAAGTTTTCTGGAAGTTTTTTGTCTTGTAGAAATTCCAGGGAAGTTACGCCCATGAAGTCTAACATGGTTATGTTAACAATACTCAAACAAGGGCAATACTAATAGTTATACTAATATGGAAGTGGGAAATCTCATGGACCCCAACCCTAAGCAAAAAAACTACAGACAAATAAAGAATACTGAGAGCAGGAGAAATAGTCTTCTCTAGAGAAAAATCCACTGATTGGTTATCCAATACCAAGTGGTCTTCTCTGAAATCACAGCACAAGGTAATGTTATACAGACTGAGCAGGTTACATTTATGTATTTAGCAAAATACACACACACACACACACACACACACACACACACACACATCATGAATTTGAGAAAAGAAGAAAGGAAAGGGGGTGTTGGAAGGAGAAAAGGAAAGAGGGAAATGATGTAACTACATTTTAATTTCAAAAATTATTTTAAAAAGGAGAAATGATATAGTTATAATCTCAAACAATAACAAAAACCTGTCCTTGGCATACCCAAGGTCAGGTTTGAATATTCTCTGACTTTTGTTTTTCCCCCCAGATGTTTTAATCATTAATAAAACACTAGGAAAAAGGAACACTGTCAAAGGAACTAAGTCAGTGCCTTGGTTGCCCAGGAACTTTGGATATGTTGGGGATTGTCCTCAGCTGATTTGCTCAGGAAAGGAAGGCATAGAGGAATGAATGACTGATTATTCCTTTGTCTTGGAGGATGTCCCAATAAAGTTGATGAACTGGGAGCATACTATCCCTGGAAAGAGAGATTGTTCAAAGATGACTGTCTGTCATCACCAAAATGTAAATTTGAGACATCACTGTTTCACCCAAACGTGTATCCTCTGACACAGTGTGCCTATTTGTCCTGGAGGAAGACAAAGACCAGAAGTTAGCTACCACAATCAAGCAGATCTTATTAGGTATACAAAAACATCTAAAGGAACCAAATATTCATGACATAGCTCAAGTAGAGGCCTATATAATTTACTGTCCAAACAGAGTGAAATATGAGAAAAGGGTTTGAGCACAAGAGAAGAAGTTTGCCCCTTCATAAGCAGCAGCCCTCTGGCTCCACAATGAGAGGGATTGGCTTGCCAAGAACTTGTTTACAACCTTTTGTAGATTTAAGTCATTCCTTAGAGTTACCAGTTGCCTGGGAGGGTTGGACAGGTGCCCCTTTCCTTTTCTGTCATTGACATCTGCAATTCTTGTTTCGCTGAATTGCCCCAGTTTTTCATACAGGATTTCTTCCTTCAGTCTTTTGCATTTTAATTGTTATGTAAAACTTGTTTTTATTTTAATATTGATGTCAGCATCTCAACTACTATAAAATAATAAACTTTTGTACTTGGTAAGCCCCTAGGAGCTAGTTTCTTTGCAGGCACACTTCTCACTGTTCAGAGCTCCGGCTTCCAGCTGGCTGTGTGGCAGAACCACACTGTCCCTCTTTCCCTACTTTCATCTTCCTTGGAAACCTGGGCTGTTGCTTAAGACCCTCAGATCCAGTGTCTCCATTCTGCACCACTTCCTTTGTGAATATGGCATTTATGTGGCATTTTGTCTGTATTGCTGTTTAAAGTAAATAAACTTGTTTATAAAAATTATTGTTGCTTTGTCATCGTTAAAGTATGAGGAAGTATGTCCGTATGTCTGGCTCTCCTTACGTGGCTGCAGTTCTTGCCAGGCACCAAGGCTCAGCCCCAGGACCAGGTCCAGGAGTTCTTATAGTTTCTGCTGGGGATATGCTCAGGCCCCATGCATCTCTATCTTTATCTGGTTCTTTGTAGATAGGACTGTGTACAGAAGTGTATTCTGTTCTCTCTATCTGGGTCTTTGAGCCTTAAGATACCAGGCAGCGTGCAGCTCTCATGAATGTGGAATCTACATCCAGCCACTGTAAATCCAGTAGATTTACAGAAATGCTGGCTGATTCAGACCAAGGCTGAGAACAAGAGAAGGCTAATGACATAGTGGCCTGCATTACTCTCCCTGCCTGTTATCTGCACTCTGAGCCCCACTGGTCCCTGGTATCTCCCTTCAGGACACTTGATGGCCTGTACTTGTACCCCAGAGGAGTCAACCCTGCCAGTGGCCCTAGCAAAGAGCAGGCTCTAACTTCTCTGAGCCAATAGCTCTTTCTTGTACCTCTTGACCTGCTATCAACCCTACTCTATAGCCCAGGGGACTAGCCCGGGTGTGGCCTCAGCACAGGATCTCCTCAGGTACCACTGTCCATAGACTCTGAGCATTCTGACCTAGTCTGAGGTGAATCTGCTATCTGGCAGTAGCCTGTAGCCTATGCCTACTGCCAGGCTGAGTCTGTGATCTTGGGGCTTAGAGAGGACAGAGATGTGTAGTGTATATAGCCAGTGATTATAATCCTTGCCACCAGGCTTTTTCCTGAGTCTCCTTGGAAGGTCTTTGTCATAGTGTAGTAGTTTGAATGCAATTAGCCAATATAAACTCATAGAGAGTGGCATTATTAGGAAGTGTGACGTCGTTGGAGTAGGTATGGTGTTTTTGGAACAAGTGGGGTAGACTTTGAGGTCTCATATATGCTCAAACTATGCCTAATGTCTCAGTTCACTTCTTGTTGCCTACAAATTAAAGATGTAGAATTCTCAGCTCCTTCTTCAGAACCATGTCTGCCTGAATGCTGCATGTCTAATCATGATGATAATAGACTGAACATCTGAACTGTAAGTCACCTGATTAAATCTTTTCCTTTATAAGGGTTGCCATGGTCATGGTATTTATTCACAGCAATAGAAACTCTGAGACAGAAGTTGGTACCAGGGAGTGAGGTATTGTTGTGATAGAACTGACCATGTTTTTGTTGGAAGGAATATGGACCTTGAGACTGTGAATTAGAAATGCAGTTGAATGCTTTAAGTGCTGCTTAGTGGACCATACTAGTAGGAGCATGGAAGACAGTGGTGCTAAGAGTGATTTGAACTGTGTGGGGATTGGCTCAAGAGGTTTCAGAGGAGAAGAATATTAATATGTGGCCTAGAAGTCATTTTTATGCTATTTTGGTAAAGAATGTGGCTGCTTTTTGCTCTTATCTGAAGATTCTGCCTGAGGCTAAAGTGAAGAGATTTGGATTAATTCCATTGACAGAGGAAATCTCAAAACAGCCTAGTATAGACTTTGTTGTGTGTTTACTATTGTTAACACTAATGAAGAGTGTTAAAAGGAGCAAGTTGAGCAAGGAAAAATAAAAATGTACAATTTGAGGAAAAAAGGAGCACTAGGAAGTGGGAACTAAGTCCTTTGTTCAAGGAGATAAACAGATTAAGAAATGGAATAAAGGGAATGATGACCTCAGGGCAAGATCCCACCCAGCTAAGTTTCCAACTTGTGAAAAGCAATTAAAGAAAGGCTTAGAGCTGGGTATGGTCATGCCTAATTTTAATCCAAGCACTAGGAAGACAGAGGCTGGCAGATGTCTGAGTTTGAGGCCAGCTTGTTCTACAGAGCAAATTCTATATCAGCCAAGCTTAAGCAGTGAAGGAAGCCACTGAAAACAGAAAGTTGGTGAACATGTAATTGAACAAGGGGGCCATTCAATTATGTACCCTAGCAAGCAGCAGAACTTGGCAGCTTCAGCTACATGGTTCTGGTGTTAGAATACAGGATAGAAAAAAGGTATTATGGAATCTCCCTCTGCAACTAAGGAAAGCCACTGAGGCTAGGCACGTCAGGGATGTCCTTGAATGGAGACCTAAAGAGGCCATTGCGTGAACCTGTGAAGGTGTAGCCTAGATTGCCTTGGAGATCCAAAGATGTTGGAGATGCCAGAGCCATGGGATACCTGCCTAGGAAAATGGCTAACAGGGAATAGAACCACCCCTAGACAAGTGTGTTGCAGTCAACAAAGCTGAAAGGAGTTGGAGATCTGAAGAGTGCTTTGATATCAGACATGAAGATGCAGAGTTTGGAGTTTGCCCAGCTGTTTTTTGGTCTTGCTTCTGTCCAGTATTTCTTTGCTATGTTCCCTTCCCTACATTTTGGAACAATATGTATCCTGTGCCATTATATGTTGCAAGTATGTGATTTTTTAAAATTTATTTTGATTTTATAGGGATTGCAGTGGAGATTGCATGAATCTCAGAAGTGACTTTAACTTTTAAACATTGTTGAGATTATGATAGACTATGGGGACTTTTGAAATTGCACTAAATGGATTTTGAAGTATTATATTGTTGCTTGCATATAGGGGCCAGTGGAATGTGGTAGTTTGAATGTAAATGGCCCCCCATAAACTCATTGGGATTGGAATTTTTAGGAGATGTGGCTTTGTTAGAGTCGATATGGCCTTGTTGGAGGAAGTGTGTCATTGCAGGTTGGGCTTTGTGATCTCATATATGTTTGAGCCACGAAGAGTGTCTCAGTTCATTTTCTGTTGCCTGTGGATCAAAGATATCTCAGCTCCTTCTTGCTGTAGGATGTTCTGTATGTTAAATGTGTTGCTCTAATTGGTTAATAAATAAAACACTGATTGGCCAGTAGCCAGGCAGGAAGTATAGGTGGGACAAGGTGAGAAGAGAGTTCTGGGAAGTGGAAGGCTGAGGCAAAGAGACACTGCCAGCTGCTGCCATGAGAAGATGTTAAGATACCGGTAAACCACAAGCCACGTGGCAACTTATAGATGAATAGAAATGGGTTAATTTAAGATAGAAGAACTAGATAGCAAGAAGCCTGCCATGGCCATACAGTTTGTAAGCAATGTAAGTCTGTGTGTTTATTTGGCTGTGGGACTGGTGGCTGAGAGAGATTTGTCTTGACCATGGGCCAGATAGGACCAGGAAAACTCTAGCTACATCTTCTCCAGCACCATGTCTGCCTGCATGCTGTATGTCCCACCCATGATGATAATGGACTGAACCTCTGAACTGTAAACCACCCCAGTTAAATGTTTTTCTTTATAAGGGTTACCATGGTCATGATGTCTCATCTTAGCAATAGAAACCCTAATCAAGACACATGGGAACAGTCACCAGCAGCTCAATTCCAGGGACCAAGAAAGGGAGGGCTGGACCCATGCCCCGGTCTGCAGCCAGGAGTCTCCATGTTGAGGTTGGAGGGGCTGGACCCATGCCCCGGTCTGCAGCCAGGAGTCTCCACTCTGAAGTTGGAGGGGCTGGACCCATGCCCAGGTCTGCAGCCAGGAGTCTCCACGCTGAAGTTGGAGGGGCTCATGTTCTCACAGCTAGGGGAACCTGCATAGACTGGCTTGCCAGGGCCTGTGGGTGTATTTAACTACGAGTACAGTCTAGAGCTGAGTTTGGACACAGGGCCTCACCTGGGGAGTTCAAGCTGGTGTGTGTGTGTGTGTGTGTGTGTGTGTGTGTGTGTGTGTGTGTGTGTGTGTGTGTGTGTAGCCTGGTCTCAGAAGGTCTTGTTACAACTGACTACATTTAATAATAGACACACGATACACACAGACACACACACACATATCGTTCATATATAGAAATTCAATATATTTTATAATTATTCTAAATTAACTGATGTTTCTAGCAAACTGTAGTGACTCCAGCTGTGAAATTACTCCTCTGTACCACAGTCCTTGGTTTACTAGAGATGTGAATCTTACAACATGGGAACGTAGTCTGTGAGCATCCTGTGTTAAGAGAGTTTGGAGTAGGGTATCCTAGCATGAGGCCTCATTGGTAAGGAATTTTGACCAACAGATGAACCACTATATCAACAAATCCTCCAATTAAAACATTTCCACAAACTGAAAAAAAAGTGGGGGGAAAGGAACGCTTAGGGAGCTTCTCATTCACTTTGAGAATTCTTTGTACACTTTGGAGAAATGTTCTTTATGTTATTTGTGAATATTTTCTCTAGTTTTATTACTTGTATTTCATTCAATGAACAATTTATTTTTGTAGATATTTAAAAATACTATGTCAATCATCTCTTCAGCATTTTCCATATGGAATATCATATCACATGCAAATAAAGTATTTTTTGGAGGGAGCAACATTATTAAAATATGTTGTATGATTTTCCCTATTTTATTACTTTATAGTGAAATTTTCATCATTGGCATTTTTATTTTGGTTGTGAGCCTAGCCTTTAACAGCTGAGCTATCCCTCCAGCCCGGCATTTTTATAATGGGTTTAAATATGATATTTTCATACAAAAATATTGTATTTTGCTTGTACCCACCTCCCCACCATCCCCACTTCCCCTAATTCCCACATTTGCTGATCCCTTCCTCCCTACAAACAGTCCTTATGCTTTCATGTCATATATATGTATGTATAGATATGTATATATGTAGTTATATGTATGTTCATGTATGCACACTATATACTATAAGCAGTTAAATCTAGATCTGTGAAAAGAAATGTGATACATTCTTTCTTAGCTCTTAATACCTTCTCTTCCTCCCTTCTCTTTATGCTCTTTCCTCTTTCAAGTCACAGTCTTTCTACATTCCTAACACACACACACACACACACACACACACACACACACACACGCATACACATGCACACATGCAATACACACATGCACACATGCAATACTCACACACACGTTTAGATACTGTCTATGGCAAAATATATAGTATTTGTCTCTCTGAATCTCACACACATTACTTAATAAGATGAGTGGCATAATCTTTCATTTTTCTTCAAATGACAGAATTTTATTTTAATTTGTGGATGAATAAAACTCCATTCAGTTTATATAATGTTTATTATTTTTCTCATTGAAAAATTTTAGTATTTAAATTAGCATGTCTTAATTATGCTTAATAATGGGCTTTATTATGACACTTTTATACAGGATCGTGTTTTAATCAAGTTCATCCACAGTTACCCTTTATTGCCCCTCCAACTCCCATCAATCTCCTTCTTAACTAGTTCTTCTCCTACTTTTCTATCTTTTTACTTTTGAGATAATATAATTACATCACTCCTCCCTTTTCTTTCCTCCCTCCAAACTCTCTCATATACTTCTCCTTTCTCTCTTTCAAGCATATGGCCTCTTTTTTATTAATTGTTATCACAAAAATGTATATATACATATATATTCCTGCCTATGACCTGATCAGTCTGTATAATGTTACTCAAATGCATCTTTTCCAGGGCTGAGGGAAAAATTAAATAAGAAAAGAAAAAAATTAAATAAATCTTCTAAAAGGAATGCTTCACTTGATATACAATAATTTTTAATTATTCATATAATTTTTATTTTCAAGGTTAGTGGTGTGATAAATTGTTTAAAATAATTTTCAAATTCTTAAACTAAGTATAGATATTTAGTTTAGGTACTGTTCATCTTGATTTACTAATATTTTGTTGAGTAATTCTATCTCAATTTGTTATATATGTAGCTGAGAATGACCTTGAACTTCTGATTCTCTTGCCTCTGTCTCCCAAGGGTTTGGGTTACAGATGTCTACCACAGTGCAGTTTATCCAGTGTGCTGAAAACCAAGGCTTTTTGTATGTTAGGCAAACATTTTACCCTAAGAGCAATATCCCCAGGCCCTCTGTTCCTTTACTTAAAAAATAATTCTTTGAGAATTTTGTTCCATATGTTTTGATCGTATTCATCCTTTCCACACTTCCTAGACCCACCACTTTGTACCTTTCCATCCATCTTTGTGAATTTTTTCCCCCTCGAGGCCAGTTTATGCTAAGCAAATGTTCTCATATGAGTGGTCTTCTCTTGGGGAGTAGTAGACTTAATGAGGGTCTACAGTTTTAGAGAAAGTTGACCGTTTTCTCTCCTAGCAGTGTTCAGTTCTCAGTAGACCCATGTTTCCGTACTGAGATATGATCTGTTTTAGACATGCTCAAGTCTTGTCCACAGTGTCATAGCTACTGTGACTTCATCTGTGCGGTGTCCCTGCTGTGTCCACAAGACACCGTTCCCTTGTAGCCACCCACCACCTCAGGCTCTTACATCTTTTCTGTCCCTGGGTATGGTTTATATGCTCCATTTTGGGCTATCTGTTCCTTTACTTGGAACCTAGCTGTATCTTTATATTTAAATTTAGTTTTTGATGGTGTGGTTTTTAATTCCCTTCATAACCTCAGCCTTTTAATTTATACAGTCCAATTAGTCACATTTAAAATATTTGTTGCTATAATTCAGATATCTCTTATATTTATAATTTTTTAACTTATTTTGAATTCTTATTTTACATTCCTAATATTTCACATTCTTAATAATAAATTTATATAGTTTTCTTTTCTCACTCATTTTAATTTATCAGATGTATATTTAACTTTTTAAACAGTTACTAAATAGTTTCAATATACATTATAAAACTAATCTATGCCAATTTCAAACTACGCTCTACCTGTTCATATAGAGTGGCATTTTATAACAATATATTCTGATTTTTATGACACTGATGTCATGCATTTTGTATACTCATGTCTTCACCATTAATAAATTATTACTAGTATATTATTTGAACAGTATTTGTTTTCCTGGTTCATTAAGAATACTTAACTGGAGAGATGGCTCAGTGGTTAAGAGCACTTGTTGCTCTTGCAGAGGCCCAGGGTTTGAGCCCTGGTTCCCACAGGGCAGCTCACAATCATCTATAACTCCAGTTCTAGAGTATCTGTCACTCTCTTCTGACCTTTTTGGGCACAGGCATGCATGCAGTGAACATAGATACATGCAGGCAAAACCTTCACATATAAAGTAATATGAACATGTATTATAAACATGTTTTAAAAGAAAACTCATTCATTTATTGTTCAGCTACATTTCTTCATGTAGGATGGAGTCTCTGATCTGTACAAATTTCCATATGCTTGAAGAACATTTTACATTTCTGATAGGTCAGATCTACTCATAACAAATCCATCCATGTTTTGTTTGTATGAGAAAGTCTGTATTTTTTAATCCCTTTGAAGAATAAATGAAATTGATAGAACTTAGTGTCCTTTCTTTTTCAACAATTTACATTTTCTTTCCTATGTATTTTCTCTGTGTTGTGAGTTTACCTTTGTTCTTCTAACCTGCCATTCTTGTACCTGGATTTTTTTTTTTGTTTTAGATATTTTATACTTGTTTTCCTGATTTTGAATCTGACATTCATGGTTGTAATTAATGATAGTGTTTTTAATTTTTTAATAATAAAATCTGCCTTTTATATTTGCATCTCTAAACTGTGACTTCTGTGGTTTTTTTTAATTAAGCACCCATACAGTAAAAAACTTATGTATAACATTTGACTCTTCAAAGATTAACTACTAATAATTTGCTGTTGAGTGAAAATGTTATTAATAAATGTATACCTGGTTATGTGTGTTTGTGTGGTGCATGCTTGTATGTGCATAGGGGATATATGCGTGTGTGTGTGTGTGTGTGTGTGTGTGTGTGTGTGTGTGTGTGTGTAGGCAAAGGTTAATGTTTGGTGTCTTCCTCTATTGCTTTCTATCTTGTTTAAGACAGGGTTTCTCACTAAACTTGAAACTCACCAGTTCCAGGGATCCTCCTCCTATGCCCACATTCTTATGCTAGGCTTCCTGGTGCATACCATCACACCTTGGTTTTTACTTAGATGTTGGGGATCCAAACCCAGATCTTCATATTTGAATGACAAACCCTTTACAAACTGACTCATTTTCCCTGTTTCTAGACACATTATTGATATGTAATTTTATTTGTTGTACATATCATATATAGTGAAAATGAGATGAAGTAAAAATTAAAGATAATTTTTTTTACTGTGGTAATAAATATTGTAATTACTTGTGGAACAAGAATTAGACTTCTAAGGAGTACTCATCTATGCTTGTGCATACCGAAGTAGCAACAGGACTGGAATTATTACACAGTCACAGAATTGACTACAGTCAACTTTATGCGTCTTTGTGTTTTCTTGTATTTCTTGCCTCTGTGAATGGAGCCACAATGAGACCTCCAAGAGCATGTACGCATAAACTCTGATAATCTGTAACTTACACTAATCATTTTATTTGTATTTAATACAGAAAATGATAACATAGACTAGTGTCTAAACATATTTTATATATTTATGGATCTACAACATTGTATTCCTTGAGATCGTAACAGGGTATTTGGCTGGAAAAACAGTTATAATCATTAAGATCTTACTGACAATGAAATATAAGTAAAAAAAAATCACACAAGTAATATTACTTAGAATTTTATCAGTATTTCAGATTAATTAATCAGATTATCTGCAAGATCCTTTTCAAATTGTTACAAATCTTTAAACCGAAAATAATAGAAAAAAGAAAGTATTTCTGTATTAATGGATCCAGGCAGTTTGAACTTATGCAGAAGTTTGTAAGTTTCTTTTTCAGTTTTCCTAAATTGGAATTGATGTCTTCAGATAAGCTTTGCTAATCAGGAGGATAAATTTTCCCTACTCTCTCCTTTTCCATTCATCTTCTCTCATCTCATGTTCCCTCTCCTGTCTGTCTATAGTTTATATTAATTTACTTAATCTTTACACTTTTCCCAAACTCTTTGGATTTTCATTTTATATTTCTGCTTACTTGCTTTATCATACAAAGCCAACTTGCATAGTTTCATTTTCTTTATAAATTGCCTCAACAAAGAATTAATAATCAAATAAAATATCACTTAATCACTGTTTTGTAATTATACTAGTTTAGAATATATTCAAATGAAGTGTACATCATTCCATAGGAACACAGTGAAATAATCAGAGCTTCATATTGTTCTTGTTCATGAGAATAATTATTTCTTTAATTCACATAGGAAATGTATGGAGCTCATCACATTTACCTGTCATTCAGATCAAGCTAAAAATCAAGAAGCTAAAAATCAAATGATGTACCCAGTATCTAGTCAGACTCACAGCTTCTGTCCCAAGATAATTACTCGTAGTGAAGCACAGGACCCGAGGGATTCATTAGGCACAGGACCAACCTTGGAACACTATTTTCATTTCTTGGCTACTTCTAAAATTCATTGTCTTGACTATGAGCCTATGGGGAAGAAAACGTCTGTAAAGGAGACAACGGAAAATAGAAAGACATTATTGCATGTTGAATTATAGAAAAAGTCTATGATATTAGTAGTCAGCACTTGTGATTTCCAGGATAACCAGCAGAGAGGCAGCATTCCACCGTTGTACACACTTCAACACTTTCTGTTCATTTGGTGGTGTGTCAGTGGGAATGACAATTGTACCAGTGGAAGGAATATGAATATAAAGTCAGGATAACAATGGAACTGTAGAAGTCATGATTTTCATTTTAAAATATGATTAGTAGAAATAGAGACATTTTCAGTTGAATAATCTGTCGTTTAAAAAATAGTACCAAAGAATAAAATAAAATTCATAATTTTTTATATACTTTAACTTATATTTTCCTTAGAAAAATAATTTAAAACACCCAATACATTTCATCTCGTATTTCTATTTATTCTTTACATACATTTTTGCTCCAGCTTATCAGTAAGTTTAATATACTTTGATAGTTGTTGGGAAAAAATCCATGTGGAGAGGGGCAGAGATTTTCATCCAGCTCTTGTCTTCAGAGGTCCCTTTTTCCTTGTGATCATGTTCATTTCTTTGAGGAAAAGAGGACTCTCTGGACCATGGTTTTGAAGGCTTGCTTCACTTGTTGGTTCCTCAGCGTATAGATGAAGGGGTTCAGGAGAGGAGCCACTGAGGTGTTGAGCACGGCTACTCCCTTGCTTAAAGTCACTCTCTCCCTTGCAGAAGGCTTAATGTACATGAAGATGCAGCTGCCATAGGAGAGGGAGACAACAATCATATGGGAGGAGCAAGTGGAAAAGGCCTTTTTCCTTTGATTTGTAGAAGGAATTCTCAGAATTGTCCGAATGATGTTTGTGTAGGAGAGAATAATTAATGTCAAGGTGACCATGAGTGTTACCACAGCTAACAAAAATGCCATGAGTTCTAGAAAGTGAGTGTTTGAGCAAGAAAGTTGCAAAATTGGAGAAGAGTCACAGATGAAGTGGTCAATTATATTGGAGGCACAAAAGTCTAACTGCAGCAGAAGGATAATTGGTGGAAAGATTATCAGGAATCCTGCAAACCATGAGCTAAAGACAAGAAGAATGCATACGCGGTTGCTCATGATTGTTGTGTAGTGGAGAGGTTTGCAGATGGCCACGTAGCGATCATAGGACATGGCAGCCAGAAGGTAAAATTCTGTTATCCCAAGAAAATGAAAAAGAATAGCTGAGCCACACAACCATTGTAGGAAATGGTTCTGTCTCCTGTCACAATAGTGACAAGGAATCTGGGAATGCAGACAGATGTGAATGATATTTCCAGGAATGAGAAATTGCGAAGGAAGAAATACATGGGTGTCATCAGATGGGCATCCGAGAGAGTGAGGATGATGATGATGAGGTTTCCAGTCACACTTAGCATGTAGGTAACAAGAAGAAACGTGAAAATCACAAGCTGCCATTGTGGATCATTTGTCAATCCAAGAAGAATAAAATTTGTTACTGATGTTGAATTTCTCATAATAGTCTCTGCTTCTAAAGACATTTTCTAAATAGATGAAGAAAAAAGAAATCAACTTTGCTAATAAAGAAATGAACTTGTTACCTGTGCCTAGCTTATTTTACTTAGCATAATATCCTTCAAATTCATCTATGATGTAATAGATGTCAAGGTGGCAATGTCCCCTTTATAAAGCTGGATGTTATTACACAATGTGTGCATAAACATAAATAGTATTATACATTATTTTATATTTGCAACATAGTCTATGTTATCCTAATATTTTCAAAGAGTAGAAATTTGTAGTTATATAGGATAAGTCTATATAACTAATGGGGAGTGTCTATATTAACTAAAGTATACTTAATACTGTTGTATTGTTTACTAAAATTTACTTTGGGAGGAGATTTTTATGTACTCTTGCAGCAAATGGAAAAACAACAAATAGAAGATGATGCATAAAATATTTTTCTTTATCATAGTAATCATTTTATTACATATAAATATTAAGACATACTGGTATACATTATGTATCTAATGAATAAAATATCTGGCTAAACATATATACTTAAATATCATTGTTGCTATCATTGTTTAAAGTTGATTTTGTGGTAAATCAAACAAAATACTTATTAAAAAAAACTCTGTTCTTACCTCATTTTATAATCATGACTTTATTTTCTTCATCATGTTCTCTTATATTTTGTCATGAGTCTATGTCTGCTGAATATTCCCTGAAACAAGGAAATGCCTGGGAACTTACTTTCAATGTAGTTTAGCTCTCTAAAAGATTTTCATGTATAACACTTTCCTCCACTTTTGTAAACATTTCTCTACTTTAATTATTTTCATCTTTACAAACCTTTATGCTTTTTGGAGACAGCTCTATAGTTCAGAGTAATGTGTTCCTGGCATGCACACAAGGACATTTCTGATAGATGAAAGACAACTCGATTCTAATCTCAACATTTGTGTTGCAGTACATTTCCTGCCTGCTATAATGATTTTGTGTAGGAATCTAAATACTCTATTATTGGATATATTTTATTTACCACATTCCTGTCTTAAGTCTACATTGTGACATATAAAGCAATACTTGCACAAAATGACTTATTTTATTTGTTAGTGAGACAAGTCTTGCTATGTAGCCAATCTGGCCTTGAATTCATAATCTCCTGCCTCAAACCCATGAACTGAGACTACAGATGGGACTTCTTTGTAAACTACAAGCGCTCTTACCTGTTCTGTTTCCAGCATTGTAAATCACTTTCATGCAGCATTGCTTATTCTGTTTTGTGAATAATAAATGATACAATTCAACATTCAAGGTAAGTTTTCAGGAGAGAAAAATAATTTTCTTTCTTCCATATTTTGCATCCATCACTAATTTTGATGTCATACAAAGTTTTTTTTATTTGTTCATTCATGCATGAAGTTATTTCAAAGCTTTAGATATGTCCCTGTACCCAGTCAACTTGCCCAGTCTCATCTGTTCTCTACAGTCTTTACAAGTGTTACTGCTGTGAAGTGGAATGGCATTTCTTCAGCATTCATTGATTAATTTGATAGGTGAATGAATTTACCTCAATTTTATGTATAAGTTTTCTTGGAAGTGAGGTGTTCTCACTATTATCTGCTCTTTGTGGTCATATGGCATGCAGCTTCTTGTTGTCTATGAATTTTATACATAGCAAAGTTTGGGACTCATGTGCAGAGCCAAAACAAAGTATATTCGCTTAGTATAGCAAATAACTTTTAAAAATTTTGTCCAAACTGATCCCATGTTTCCTGTATTCTAAAAAGTATCACAGACTGATAAGATGATAAGAACATGAAAAATTTTTCAGTCCTATGATTTATAACATAGTTTTGCTACAGTGAAAAATTAATTTGTAATGCTAATTTTTTAATTTATAGTTTTAATTGAAATTGTATTGTTTAATTATATATATAAAAAGTATATATTTAAATTGCTTATACAGAACACAAATACACTTAAAAAGCAAAAAAAATTATTTCTGAAAAAATATACTTACTTTTTGCTAAATATTACTGGTATAGTCACTGTCATTTCTAATGGGTTATTAGTTTGTCTAAATATAGTGTTTCAGGGCTTTTAAAAAGAGTTTTGTAATTGATTTCTGTTATCTTATGCTAGTAACCAAATCTCTAAAATATTAATAATAAAATCCTAAGAACTTTTTAATCTTTAGAAAGACATACATAAACTCATTTCTACTCCTGAATCCAAATATGACTAAGGATCTGTGACTCCAGATTATTCTAACTATGCCATATTAAGAAATAATACTTTGATATATAAAACATAAATCATCATAAATGAAGGCTATATATAATATATAATATAATTTCTTTACTAGCTTGATGAGTGGGGTGATACAATTGGTACCAAAGCAGTGCTATTTAGGTTAGTCCCAATTTTGTCTGTTCTATTTAGTGTGTACTCAAGGGGATTGGCTTGCTGAGTAAACAAAAGACACCATGGAGATTAGATCCTCAGGATACTAAGTAGTAAGCAGTGGTCCAAATTACTGTATATAATTTAGAATAGGTATAAATGACCTGAAATAAAAACATAAAAGTATATAAAATGATTTATATTCTATAATTAACTATAACTTTATAAAGAGAAGAAACTAAAATTTAGAGAAATAGAGATTATAGGCTGGAGAGATGGCTTAGCAGTTAAGAGCACTTGATGCTCTTGAGGAGGTCCTGAGTTTGGTTCTCAGTACCACCTGGTGCTTCACATCATCGATAGTTCTAGTTCCAGGGGATCTGACACACTCTTCTGACTTCCATTGGCAAAAGGCAGACACGTGGTGCACATGTATACATGCATGCAAAATTCTTATGAACATAAAATAAGCAAACATAAAAAAATTAGAGAATAATAGCATCTAAATGGCAGCATACTGAACTGTGAGAAGGGTTTTTCTATTTTAGGGGAAAATGATAATTCATTATGGAGTTTTAGAATCATCTGATGTGTCCATTATTCTGCATGATGAAATATATCAGGCTTATCTTTATGGTTTTATATCTTTCACCAAGTTGTGATTATAATTACTATCATTTGTTCATTCAGTCATTATTTTTGAAAACTCATCCTGTCTTGAGTTTAGCCTTAGTTTTAAGCATACAGAAATAATAAAGACAGTCCTCATTTGGATTTTACTTTCACAAAACAGACTGAGAATTAGACATAATTTTGGAATCTGTCCCTTCAAGTCAAGTGCAAATAACATTCTTCCTACACACATACTGTCTTTTATTTAAAATTATTTCATGTCATAATACGATTGTAAAATTTCTCCCTTCTCTTTACTTTCTCCAAATTCTCCCATGTACTCCTCTGTGCTCTCTTTCAAATCTCTGATCTCTTTCTTAAATTATTGTTTTACACACACACACACACACACACACACACGAAACCTTCTCAGTCTTTGTAATGTTATTAATATGTATATGTTTCAGAGCTGACCATTTGGTATTAAGTAATCAGTTGGTATGCTCAATTGAGGTACTGGATATATTCGGTCTTGATAACATGTTCATATAAACAATCAATGTTTCATTGCCTAATAAAATTGATGATTTCATACCAAACAAGTTGATTAAGTGGCCATAGTTTCTTAGTATTTAAGGGTCTGTTTCTTAGGAATGCTTTTAATATCAAATGATATTTTAGAGAACAGAATTCATTCCTCATGGTTAAGTATAAAATTACATCATATACATTAATGAATGATGTGGGAGCCCGTTCTTGGGTTCCTCGTGGCTTTACCCAGCAGGTCTGAATAGAGGATGATGAGGACCACGGGCCTGAGTGCAGGTGTCTGAGATGGTCTGCACTTGGCTGTGCTGGGGGAGGAGGTCTTTTGCTCCACCCCTTGGCATCTCTATAAAAACCCTGGGCCAGAGACAGTTGGGGCCCGTTGGAATAGGTTCCAGGCCCTCTTGAGGCTATCCTTTATTTTCTATCTGTTTATCTCCACAAGATTCTCCGCTATAAATCCTTCTATCTAATATTTCCTGCTGATCTCACTCAAGAAAACTCTGGGAAGCTGTGGGGGTGGTGGGTAAACGCCCCACAGAATGACTTAAGAAGTTACCAAAAGGCTGAATATATATGTTATGATAAGCTTTGGGGAATGATCTCAATTTGCAACTGTGCAAATTTATTACCCACAAGAGTTACCCCTAACAAATCCAATGCTATTCCTGTGAGTTTAGGACCACTTTGACCTGCTGTGATCTAAGCCAGCAGTAGAGATGCTTAACTGTGCCTGAGTTAGAAGTCAATTTCTCATGAGTACATCTGACTTGAAGAATGAAGTAACATTTACAACTGAAAGTGTTGGACATAGTCTCTGCATGTAGATAGGCATATCTGAATGGATTTTAAAAAGTGAAAAATGAGCAAACACATAAAATCCCCAAAATTTTATGTTTCTAAAGAGAAGGCAATCTACATGAATAAATTATCACTATAGAAAGGCAATTACTCTGTTCTCACTATTAGGGGTATAAAGCTGTATTGTTCTTTAGAAAATTGAATGCAAATGGTTATATATCATTAAATTAGAACTAGAATCAACAGTTACACTTTATTAAGCACATCAGATAGGTATTTTTGTGTTTCATACTGGTGTAGAAAGTTACTCTTTCTAATTTTCAGACAATAAAACTCATTGTAAATTTAGTCAAGTTACCAAACTTAGACAGATTTTATTCTCTAAGATTACACAGGGCTACTGAAGACGTAGCTGAGACGCTACCTAGAGTTGAAGTGCATATCACTGAAGCTATGACATCTGAGGAGTGAGGCAGAAATACTTTGTTATATTATTTAGTATAATATATTTCACTATTTGACCATATCAAAAATATTCCAACTTTAAAGCACAGGGACAAATAGCCAAACGAATGGAAACACATGAACTATGAACCAAAGGCTGAGGGGCCCCTAACTGGATCAGGCCCTCTGAATAGGTGAGACAGTCGATTGGCTTGATCTGTTTGGGAGGCATCTAGGCAGTGGGACCAGGCCCTGGGCTCATTGCATGAGTTAGCTGTTTGAAACCTGGGACTTATGCAGGGACGCTTGGCTCAATCTGGTCGGAGGGGACTGGACCTGCCTGGACTGAGTCTATCAGGTTGATTTCAGTCCTTGGGGGAGGCCTTGCTCTGGAGGAGGTGGGAATGGGGGGTGTGTTGGGGGGAAGGGGAAGGGGGCAGGAAGGGGGAGAACAAGGGAATCTGTGGCTGTTATGTAGAACTGAATAGTATTGTAAAATAAAATAAAATTAAATTAAATTAAAAAAATTATCAAATAAAAAAATATTCCAACTTAAGAAAATACCAAAAGTGTAATATTGGGGGAATTTAAATGGTGGCTTAATGAGTAAAGAATTTTTTTCTTGCCTATTCCTCCAGTGGAAATCCTGGAAAGTGTATCTTTAAAGAAGAGAGAGCATGCCTTTCAGTCTGTTGAATATTTATTAAAAAATTATCCTATCAGGATGGCCAAACACCCTAATTGTCATTCTAGAAACCCCATCCAATGACTGAGGGAACCGGATGCAGAGATCCACGGCCAGGCCCCAGGTGGAGCTCTAGGAGTCCAACTGGCGAGAAAGAGGAGGGTTTGTATGAGCGAGAATTGTTGAGACCAAGGTTGGAAAAAACACAGGGACAAATAGCCAAATGAATGGAAACACATGAACTATGAACCAATAGCTGAAGAGCCCCCAATTGGATCAGGCCCTCTGGATAAGGTGATTAGCTTGATCTGTTTGGGAGGCATCCAGACAGTGGGACTGGGTCCTGTCCTCAGTGCATGAGCTGGCTGTTTGGAACCTGGGGCTTATACAGGGACACTTGGCTCAGCCTGGGAGGAGGGGACTGGACCTGCCTGGACAGAATCTACCATGTTGAACTTAATCCTCAAGGGAGTCTTTGCCCTGGAGGAGATTGGAATGGGGGGTGGGCTGGAGGGAAGATGGGGGGCAGAATGGGGGGGGACCAAGGAAATCTGTGGCTGATATGTAAAATTAAATTATAAAATAAAATAAAATAAAATAAATCATCCTATCAGATTAAGTGTATCTGGTTTTATGTTGAGGTCTTTGATCCACTTGGACTTGAATTTTGTGCAGGATGATAGATATGGATATATTTGTGTTCTTCTACATGCTGACATCCAGTTATACCAGCACCATTTGTTGAAGATGTCTTTTTTTTCCATTGTATGATTTTGGCTTCTTTATCAAAAGTCAGGTGCCTACCCACAGAGCAGCCTTATGGTCCAGCCTGCCTGGAGGCATCCATAGGCCTGCCCAGCTCCTTGAGGCACTGGGTAGGTAGGTGCCATTATAATGAATAAGTATATGGTAGAGAAATGGGAGAGAGAGAGGTGGAATATTCATGTGCTGTAGGCAGATCTGAAGAAGTGAGGATGGTGAGGAATAAGCTGATGTTGGCAGCCTGCTTGCCACCTGAGACCTTGATGATGTTCAGGCCTGGGATGCTGCCTAGGGCCATGTCTGGATCCATGGTCCTACTTCAGCCAAGGTCTGTGTTGACATCCATGGCTTCAGTAACTACTGAAGATGGTGTGAATGACGGGTCTGGTCAGACACCTGAGTCCACGTTGGTGACTGAGGACCATGCTGCCACCAGGGACATGCTAATATGGACATGTGCTGCCACCTGGGGCCATGGTATTGTCTGGGTCTAGGGTTGTTGATACAAATGTTAACTATTTTTATATTCCTGCTTAAGATAATTTGTATGTTGATACAAATGCAGAACTATATTTTTTATAATGTACATATATTTATACTTTTATTTGAAATATTTGTATAATGATGCAAATGTAAATTTATATCTGTCATACTTTATGTATGTTCTACTTCTGTTTAGGATATTCTGTATATTGATATATATTTAAGATTATTGTCATATTGCATATCACAATAAACATTCCTACCTCTGTTATAAATATCTTGTGTATTGTCACAATTTTGAAGTCATCATCCTTTACCATACATTTGCTTATAGACTGTTTACCTTATTTATATGAAGCCTTAGTCCTTAGGTTTTTTCAGTAGATAAAACTTATAGATTTATAGTCACCCAGGCTTGTCATCTCTATAGTTATGTTAGTTAGGTTATCTAGATTTACAGATACATAGGTTGGATGGACAGGTAATCTTCAAATACTTCATAGACCTAGAGAATATGGCGTTTAAATAACTTAGAATTCTGTTGATGTGAGACACAATTGCTCCTGGCAGCACCAATTTGATCCTGAGAGAACATTGGGCTTCTAAGACATTTGCATTTGGAAGTTTGTCTTCTTGGCACAAAATGGCCTATTGGGCAAAGAACTGCCCTTGCCTCAACTGCTGACAATACTAGTGCTGTTCTTCTGGACAAGCGGGACACAAGGAAAAGTGACTTCTGAACTCTGCCAAGACAGGGTAAGATGGTCTTTCAGAATTCCTGCTTCTGAAAATGGTCTGTCAGATATTCTAGGCCTGTAGCCAATTTGAATGCACCAACAATGCTGAGAAACATTAGGTGACTGTCCAGGCTGCCGGCTGTCTCTGTCTACTCTTGCAAGATTCCCAAAAGTTGCTTGCATCCATCTTTCATTTCTCAGGTACCATTATATTCCTTCTCATGTCTTTGATGGGACTGAAGACTAACAGTTATAGTTACAACTTTATATATATATATGTATATATACATGCATATATATACACATAGATACATACATACATATATATGTATCTTAGATAGAACATATTAAGTATTAGATTCAGGTTCTTTAGGATAGGACACCTTTTGGAATGATCTTTGTAACATGCCATTTACCTACACTCTAGGCTTCTCTGGATTTTAGTATGTGTTTCTTGCTTAATATTGTTCGCATTGGTTGTAGTTCATCTTATCTAGGTCATTATCCCTCTTTACTCCTGGACAATATTTGATAACCATTCCTTTGTATATAGTCTTGTATTAGGTTAGAGACTTCTTATTTAGACAAAAGGGGGAGATGTATTGGGTAGCCATTCCAACCTTGATCTGGAAGTTCCAACCCCCATTGAGGCTTCGGTAACTGTCATGCCTACAAGGCGGGATGAAGAGAGGACCCTGAAGACCCGAGAGCCGGATGCGCCAGATCCCTTGGTTCCTGGACCCTGGACGCTGGAGGCAGACCAAGCAGAGTTCTCCAGAGAACACCACTGGACTGCGCCACACCTTTCCTAGACCCTGAAACCTACCTATCCCTTCATTTGCAAATTATGCCACTAAATAAACCTCTCTTTTAACTACATGGAAAGGTCTATGTTTTTGTAGAAGCATAGCAAAGCAAAAACAAAAATAAAAACAAAAATCCCCCCAAAACATTAACAAAAAGCCCTAAACCAATCTGAAAAAAAAAAAAAGACATTTGAAGACAATGGCAACAGTTTTAAAAAATATATGGAAGGTGGAAATAAATATTAATTTTAAGAATATTTATTGATAATGAGATCAGGGAGTAGGTATTTTGAGACTTCTATTTGTTTATTAATTTAACAAATATTTTATTTTAAGTCCTCTGGGAAACAATAATGAGCACAATGCTCTCTTTGTTTTAAAAATAGCATAGTCATTACTAGATATGGTTTTAAAACTGAAATTCCAGTACCTCATAAAAATTCCCTTATATGGATGATAATAACCATATTGTTCTAGCACATTAACTTTGTTACATGTATTTATGAGACTGATGCACCAGCTCCTGGGTCAAATGCATTTATAAAAGACAGCAGTGTGTCTCGTCATATAAACAGAGCAAAAAAGAAAACAAAAATCCAAGCTTGGGGCTCCATAACCTTGGAATTTTAACATAGGTGATTAACATCAGAGAGCTTTAAGGCTTAATGAAAAGTTGATGGAGTGTGGATAAGGAGTAGCTACAAGTGAGATAATGAATCACCAAATACGTAGTTAATATAGAGGGTTGAAATTGGTAGTTTAGATAAATCCAAACATAATAGTTTTGACCACAAGATAAAGGGGGATATAATGCAATGCAAGTGTGCTATAGTCATGCTGTTACATTTGAGGTTATTGGGAAAAGAGTTAGGGAACTCTAAACTTCTGTAATTAAATTATTTTCTTTGTTGTCCAAGATATTTAAGTTTAATTTCAAAGTGCTAAATTTTGGCTATTGAACTTCTGTTTTTTTCCCCTGGGATATTTTAATTTGTAAATCTCTATGAGCCTACCCTGATGTTTTGTTATGAGTTCTTTAATACTTTTATGGAGGAATAAATCATCTCAATAGCACTTAATTCTGAAATTCTAAGATTGCCGTGTGTGCTTTTATTTTGTAAGGTGTCTCCCCTTCCATGGGAGTTGATCCAATAGCTTGTTGAATTATCATCCTGACTGGAATGCTGTTTAGATATATATTGGCCATGTGTTATGATGTATTTCCTATTATCTTCTTTGCTTCATCTTTAAAAGAAAGAAACATTTTCACTTAAAAGGATTGCTCAAATTTTAGACAGGAAAGACCTTCAATATACTCCAAAGCATAATGTTCACACAAAGGAAAGTAATACTGCTTCATTGGGTTGCTTTGCTTTGTTTAATAAATGGAATGAATAAGAGCAGCTCTTTCATTGATGTGCAGTAATTGTTATTCTCTTCTTTCTTTTTATTTCCTCATGATTTACCACACACTTTACCTATTGCTTTTACAACTCTGTGATTTGCAGTCATGGTAATCTTTGGCAGAACACCCACTCAATTATGTTTATTACTATTCTGGGAATCATTACTGTAATACAGACGCTGTAGGCAATCCTTTCTTACTGGTAGAAAGGTTTTTTTTTTTTTTTTAAAGGTCCTTTAGCTAAACATATTTCCTTTCAAGTCTCACCAGAAGTCTCAAAAGTGGAAATGATTTCATCCTAAAACTCAACAGCTGTCACAAAATTACAATCATGTTTTGAAAGACACCTGGGCTTGGTGACATGTGACTATAATCTCAGCATATGGGAGGGGAGGCTGAGGCAGAGGCATTTTGAGTAGAGTCAGCATGGACTACATAGTGAGACCCTTATTCAAAAAAATATAACACATTTAAACATTGTATGTTTTAGAATGAAATTTTAGTGACTTTTGAAACCTTGTGAAAATTTATATCTGGAAGGTTCCTATTTGTTTTTAGAAAACTGCTATCTCCCACATGTAGATATTAAGAGAACATGGTGCATGTCTAATCACTCATTTAATTACCCATTTTATTTACAAGATATTTTGTTTGGTTATTCACTGTGTATCTGTTTTTATGACTTTATTATAATACAATTGTTTCCTCGATATAGAATGATAAATACCCAAAAGCATCTGATATCTAGAATTGTAGGATGTAGTTCTTTTTCAATTAAAATATTTTATTTTTTCATGTGTGTAAGTGCTTGCCTGCATGTACATCTGTGTACCATGTGCATGCCTGGTGCCCACGGAGGCTGAAGAGTGTGTTGGATCCCGTAGAACTGGAGTTACAGATGGTTGTGAGCCACCCCTGGGAATCTAACCTTGATGCTTTGGAAGAGGAGTCAGTGCTCTTCCCAGAAATTCTCTCCAATCAGGAAGTAATGCGACTCTTTATAACTCGCAAGTTAATCAAGAAACGCAAGCGCGAAAGTCAAGATGACGGATGTCAAGATTTGTCACTCATCATAAGCTTGTGATTTCAGCCCAACACGAGCACATATTCAACAGTTACAAAGCTGATGAGGTCAGGACGGGATCAAAGACGGGACACATGGAGCCTGCCTCTGTCAATGATAACAATAAGTGGCCCGTTCCTCTTAATGAGCACTTTAGAAAACGTATGTGGAAATCATTTTTTGTACCCCCTGTTCACTTATGGGAGTAAATATTAAAAAGTCCACCAGCAATATAGTATTTAACATGGGATTCTATTAGTAAATTAACAGAAATATCAGTGTATTCTGACTTCATCAATCCAGGTTTTGCTGTTAAAGAGTCAATTTAAATACTATTTTTTAGGTAATTATCTTTGAAGTCTTGAACTATCAGCCTCTATTTTATATTATTAATTCCCTGATAAAATTTAGATAATAGCATTCAATTTTAAGGGACTTTACAATATAAGTACTCATGTGATTTGTCTGAGCTGAGCTATTATATGCACAGTACATATGCATACAGTAGACATTAGCTTTCCTATTGGCAGTTCTAAGGTAATTGTTAGGTCCTGAGATTAGAAATTGGCTCTCCAGAAAGCTGAACTCACATAGGTCTATCATAATTTTGTTAGTTTTCCTTGGATTATTTTACATTTTCTGTTTTATACTATATATAGTTTTTTCTTTAAATTTTTTTTATTCACTTTACATACCAACTCAGATCCCCCTCTTATGCCTCCTTTCGCTCCCCCCAAGCTTCCCCCACCTCAGTCCACCCCCATGCCCTCTTCCAAAAAGATAAGGCTTCCCATGGAGAGTCAGCAAAGCCTGGTACATTCAGTTAAGGCAGGACCAAGCCCCTCCTCCCTTCTTCAAGGGTGAGCAAGGCGTCCCACCGTAGATAATGGGCTCCAGAAAGCCAGGTCATGTACCAGGACCTGATCCCACTGCCAGGGCCCCTCACATAGTCCAAGCTACACAACTGTCTCCCATATGCAGAGGGCCTAGTCCAGTCCCATGCAGGTTCCACAGCTGTCGGACTAAAGTTCCTGAGTTCCTCTGAGCTTGTTTCAATTGTCTCTATAGATTTTCCCATCATGACGCCCCTTTCTCATATAATCCCTCTTCCCTCTTTGGACTCCGCTTTGTGTTTGGCTGTGGATGTCTGCATCTGCTTCCATCAGTTACTGGATGAAGGCTCTGTGATGACAGATAGGGAGAAGGCCAGTTCAGGTACCTTCTCCACTATTGCTAGTAGTCTACTCTGGGGTCATCCTTGTGGATTCCTGGGAATTTCCCTAGCACGAGGTTTCTCCTTACCCCATTATATATAGTTATTAAATCTACAAGAGAAACATATTATTGGGGAGCAGTAATTGTAGGTACCTCATGAACTTGTTGAAATAATCAAATTAAACAGTATGTTAAAATAATTTGAGTGTGTCTTCACTGTAACAATAGCTATATTAATTACTGTGTATTTTTATTTCACCTTTATTCCATTTCTCTTTATTATTGGTATAAAGAATATGATTTATATGCTTTATAATATTTTCAAATATTTTAGCATATATTTATATTTTTTAACTAAGACACCAGTGATTGTGGTTATATGATTTCACGTGATGCTAAATAGAGCCAGATTTCCTGGTAACATTTTCCTCCTATTACATGGTAAGAATGATGAGAAAGCCCGAGCTGACCTACTCTGGTGATCAGATGGCCAAACACCCTAACTGTCATAATAGAACTCTCATCCAGTGACTGATGGAAGCAGATGCAGAGATCCACGGCCAAGTCCCAGGTGGAGCTCCAGGAGTCCAATCAGCAAGAGAGAGGGGGGATTATATGAGCAAGAGATATTGAGACCATGATTGGAAAAAGCACAGGGACAAATAGCCAAACTAGCGGAAACACATGAACTGTGAACCAATAGCTGAGGAGCCCCCCATGGAACTATACCAGGCCCTCTAGGATAAGTGAGACAGTCAATTAGCTTGAACTGTTTAGGAGGTCCCCAGGCAGTGGGACTGGGACCCGTCCTTGGTGCATAAACTGGCTTTTTGGAACCTAGGGCCTATGCTGAGACATTTTGCTCAGCTTTGGTGTAGAAGGAGGAGGGGACTGGACCTGCCTCGACTGAATCTACCAGGCTGAGCTGAATCCCCAGGGGAGACCTTGCCCTGGAGGAAGTGGGAATGGGGGTCGGTTGGGGGGAGAATCTGGGGAGTGGGAGGAGGGAGGACAGGGGAATCTGTGACTGATATGTAAAATTAAATTAATTCTAAAATAAAAATGTCATTTTTTCTCTGCTGAGTAGTATTCCATTGTGTATATGTGCTACAATTTATTTATCCATTCTTCAGTTGAAGGGCATCTAAGTTGTTTCCAGGTTTTGGCTATTACAAACAATGCTGATATGAACATAGCTGAGCAAGTGCTCTTGTGGTATGATTGAGCATTTCTTGGGTATATGTTCAAGAGTGGTATAGCTGGATCTTGGGGGAGATTGATTCCCAATTTTCTAAGAAAGCGCCATATTGATTTCCAAAGTGGTTGTACAAGCTTGCATTCCCACCAGCAGTGGAGGAGAGTTCCCCTAGTTCCACATCCTCTCCAGCATAAGGTGTCTTCAGTGTTTTTGATCTTAGCCATTCTGACAGACATAAGGTGGTATCTCAGATTTGTTTTGATTTGCATTTCCCTGATGATTAGGGATGTTGAGCAATTCCTTAAATGTCTTTCAGCCATTTGAGTTTCCTCTGTTGAGAATTCTCTGTTTTGTTCTATAACCTATTTTTTAATTGGACTGTTGGTCGTTTTGATGTCTAATTTTTTGAGTTCCAGAAAAAAATCATCCTGAGTGAGGTAACCCAGACTCAGAAAGACAAATATGGTATGTACTCACTCATATGAGGATACTAGATGTGGAACAAGGATGACTGGACTGCTACTCACATCACCAGGGAGGCTACCTGGAAAACAGGACACCAAGAAAGACACAGGGATCACCCAATGACGGAGAAATGGCTGAGATCTACATGAACAACCTGGACATGAGTGGGAGTAATGAAGGGTGAGGGTCAAGGGAAAGAGAGCCTGTGGGAGCGGGAGATCCCAGCTGGATCAAGAACAGAGAGGGAAAACAAGGAATAGGAGACCATGGTAAATGAAGACCACATGATAATAGGAAGAAGCAAAGTGCCAGAGAGGCCCACAGAAATCCACAAAGATACCCCCACAATAGACTGCTGGCAATGGTTGAGAGACAGCCCAAACTGACCTACTCTGGTGATGGGATGGCCAAACACCCTAATAGTCATGCCAGAAATCCCATCCAATGACTGAGGGATCTGGATGCAGAGATCCATGGCTAGGCCCTGGGTGGAGCTCCGGGAGTCCAATTAGCGAGAAAGAGGAGGGTTTATATGAGCGAGAATTATTGAAACCAAGATTGGATAAAGAACAGGGACAAATAATCAAACGAATGGAAACACATGAACTATGAACCAATGGCTGAGGGGCCCCCAACTGGATCAGGCCCTCTGAGTAGGTGAGACAGTTGATTGGCTTGATCTGTTTGGGAGGCATCTAGGCAGTGGTACCAGGTCCTGTGCTCATTGCATGAGTTGGCTGTTTGAACCTGGGGCTTATGCAGGGACACTTGGCTCAGTCTGGGAGGAGGGGACTGGACCTGCCTGGACTGAGTCTATCAGGTTGATCTCAGTCCTCAGGGAAGGCTTTGCCCTGGAGGAGGTGGGAATGGGGGGTAGCCTGGGGGGAAGGGGAGGGGGGCAGGAGGAGGGAGAACAAGGGAATCCGTGGCTGATATGTAGAACTGAATGGTATTGTAAAATAAAATAAAAGGAAAAAAATGAAAAAAGAATGATAATTCTGAAATCTACATCCTGACACACTTTCTGTAATGCTAAATGTACTGTCTACATAAAAATAATGTACTGCTATTCAAAATAATAATCATTAGCCTAGACTTTTCATATTATCTAAATATATTTCAATAAAGATTTGAAACATCAAAAAATCATGAAGCAGAATTCATTTTTATCAAGTTTATTAAGTTACAATGAGAATAAATTTATAATAAGATATAACTGCAATTAAGAAGAATTTTGATATGGAATGCACAATAGAAATATCTGAAAGGACTTCATTTTTTTAGAAAAATATAGATATAAGTAAACACATAGAAGATAAATAGACCTATATAGATGAACACACACAGAAATGACTTGAATGTACAGAGCATGATTACTCTAAATATGGAATTTTATTAAATATCAGAATGTCAATCCTATTACAAATCATGCTTTTTTTCTCCCTTGCCTATAAATTCAGAAAGAAGAAATTATACTTTTAACATCACCAATGCTTTTATTTGCCAGAGAAAAGCACTACCTTTTGGATGGTGTCCTTAAAGGCTTGCTTTACTTGCTGGTTCCTCAGGGTGTAGATAAATGGATTCATCATAGGAGCAACAGAAGTATTGAGAATAGCCACTCCTTTGGTCAGTGATGCTCTTTCTTTGGCAGAAGGATTAGCATACATGAATATGCAGCTGCCGTAGGAGATAGAAATGACAATCATGTGAGAGGAGCATGTAGAAAATGCTTTTTTTCTCTGACTGGCAGACGGAAGTTTCAAAATTGTCATGAGGATGAACATGTAGGAAAGAATGATTAATGCCAAAGTGAAGAGCAGGATCATGATTGCAGAATAAAACCCAATCACTTCCAGGAGCCACGTGTCTGAGCAGGATAGCTGCAGGAGGGGGAAGTAGTCACATGCAAAGTGGTCAATGACATTGGAGCCGCAGTAATCTAACTGAAGAAAAAGAATGACGGGTGGGAAGATGTTTAGGAACCCTGCCAGCCAGGCAGAGAAAACCAGCAATATGCAGACTTTCCTGTTCATGATGGTGGTGTAATGCAGCGGTTTGCAGATGGCAACATAGCGGTCATAGGACATAGCAGTTAGAAGGTAAAATTCCGTGATACCCATGAAGATGAAGAAAAACAACTGAGCCGTGCAGTTATTGTAGGAAATAGTTTTGTCTCTGGTAACAATCGTGCTTAGAAATCTAGGGATGCAGACGGTTGTAAAGGTTATTTCTAAAACAGAGAAGTTCCTGAGGAAGAAATACATGGGGGTCTGTAGATGGGGGTCTACCAAGGTGAGAGTGATGATGGTCAGGTTTCCAGTGACACTTAGAATATATGTGATAATTAAAAAGAGGAAGATTACAACCTGAAGCTCAGGGTCATCTGACAATCCTAAGAGAATGAATTCTGTGGGCACTGTGTGGTTTTTCATTGTGGGTCTTCTTCTCATTCTCTTTAAACATACAAAGTATATTCCTCTATAACATAAAACACAGAAAAATATTGAAGATAGGGCATGGTATTTGGAAAACATTTTTAAAGATATGAAGAGTCTTATGAAATAAAAATTTGACCTTATTTTCAGTTCAAATGACAAACAACATGTTCTTCAATCTGTTGTCTGAAAAATACATTATAGCTACAAATGTAGATTAAAAATTCTGATATCACTTAAATCATTTTTCCAATGCTTTTAAAGTAGTTAGATCTATAATTATTAAAAATTATCAAGTTGACTGATGAAGCATGTAAAATAGTGTAACTGATCTTCCCTTCCCGCAACATTGTAAAAATGAGTCTAGAACATGGCAGAGTCTAAACACACAGTTCAAAAGCTTTAGAGGTAATTTGATCTTACCTTCAGATTTACATTTTGCAAATCTTAGTGCACTGTGGTTTAGGAAACTTCCCAAATCCAGCAACAATTGACTCTGATGACCTTCTCACTGGAGAAGCAATCTGCTTATTTATGGACATGTTCAGACATTCCCTTCTATATTTCATTTTGCAGGGTCTTTGGATAATGATATTTTTCTCCTGTGTGATTAAATTTTTTCTTTTATATTACAAAGACCAGAGGACAAGACAGGAAATGTGTGTCTTTCTTTCTTCCTTTCTTTCTTTCTTTCTTTCTTTCTTTCTTTCTTTCTTTCTTTCTTTCTTTCTTTCTTTCTTTCTTTCTTTCTTTCTTTCTCTCTCTCTCTCTCTCTCTCTCTCTCTCTCTCTCTCTTTCTTTCTCTTTCTTTCTTTTTTAAAATAAGTGTTAACTAGAAACATTTAATTCACAAAATGTATAATTCAACTTTAACACAACATTTCTATACAAATGAACAAATAGATGGTCAAAGTAACATTTGCAGGGAAGTAGACATTCTTTCAAATAACTGAATGTTCCTGTTAAAGACTATTTCTTTTTTTAACCTTTCTTCTTTCATTTTTCTTTATTAAGACATTTTTTACTCACTCCACATACTATCCACTAATCCCCCTCCTCCCTCCTCCCACCCCCCAGCCCTCTTTTCCAAGCTACCCCGCATCCTCACATCCCCTAAATCAAGGTCTCCCAAGGGGAGTCAGCAGAGCCCAGCACATTGAGCCTAGGCAGGTCCAAGCCCCTTCCCACTGCACCAAGGCTGTGCAAGGTGTCACACCACAGGCACCGGGTTCCAGAAGCCTGCCCATAGACCAGGGACAGATCCCGATCCCCCTGCCTGGGTCCCCCCCCAAACAGTTTGAGACAAACAACAGTAAAGACTATTTCTATCACAGTATAACATTGAACATAAGGGCTGTGGAAGAAGAGTCCAGTAATTATTGTTGGCTTTTTGCTTTGGGATCTAATTAATAGTATTTTTGGTGATAACATTTATTCAATTTTCAGAGTTAAAAGGGCCATAAATCCACAGAAATGTACATAAAATATTTCAAGTTTTTTTTAAAAAAAACTTGGCACATGATATAATGGGCTTATTACATTTTCATGCATATACATCATTGTATCTTACAATATTCATAGAGCAAGAGTAAGAACTTACTTCATCATCTCTCCTCTTTCCTTTTTCTTGGTCCCCTTCCTACACTACACTTCACACACACACACACACACACACACACACACACACACACACACACACACACTCACACTTAAATTTGGATTCTGTATATGAGAGAAAATGTAATATTTAGTCTTTTTCCCATTATACTATCTCATTCATTCCTTCTTTAATATATCCCCATAAAACCTCCTTCAATTTTCACAATGTGTGTGTGTGTGTGTGCAGATAATAATGCAAATGCTTAAGTAAATTGGAATATTATATAATACATGAAGATAACAAACTTACTTCTGTTTCATCTTGAAAATGAAGTCTGAAATTCTACTTAATTGTAATTTCAGAGCTGGCAGGTTGGCTCAGTAACTTATTTGCTTTCATTTTTACTGACAAACACGATGATTTGACTTTCTTGTGTCTCTCCAGATTATATTTCTTTTGCTTAGAGACCAGTAGTAGTTACTCATGGTATACTTAATTTCTGTTATTCTAAAACCTTTGAAACAATTTATCAGAATACAATGGAGCCATCATTTCTTTTTCTTCTACAGACAAACACAGGGAAGCCTGTGCTAATGGAGGACCTCTTCCATTTGGTCTTCTTCACACAACACAAAGCACTTACTAAAACATTTTTCTGTGCATTTACATGGGTGTTTCAAGTGAAGATTTTGCCGCACTGTAATTTACACCCATAAAATAAGCAATATTTTCTTTAGGCTTAAGAGAATCATGCATTTTTTTTTGCAAATGATGGTTTGAATAATAAAAAATAAGGAAGATTGCTATCTAGGTATGCTGTCAAAATGGACCTGGAGTTGGACTTACTTTATCTGTAGCTTTCCGTTAGCCCAAGGGAAATGTGTAAACAAAGAGTGCCATGGAGAGAGATCATTAAGACACAAATGAATCATCGACATGCTCATTTTTGTTAATATTGACAAAGTATGCAAAAATTCAGAGCAAATGAGACAAATATATGAATAATATGTAACAGAATTTTATTTTTCTTGTAAAATATTTTATTTTTAATGATGTGAATATCTGAGTATGTGTGTATGTGCATGTGAGTGTGGGTATCTGCAGAGGCCAGAGATTTTGGATTTCCTGGGACTGGAGTTATAGGTGGGGAACTGAACTCAGGTTCTGTGGAAGAGCAGAATATGCTTTTAACCACTGAGCAATCTATCTAGCCCTGAAGTTTACTTATTTATTTTTTTATTGTATGAGTTCATACTTCTCTTCTACATCTGTCTTCAGGAGAGTTGTCATGCTTGTATCCTTTGAGATTTGGTAACCCAGGAAAGTCTTCTTGCTGTGCCACAATGAGATGCTACTTTGATTTCTTTTATGACTTAAATGTATTTTGAAATGGACAGTGTTGGGAACCTACAGTTTTTCACTGTCTCTTAATTCTTAACATTCAAGAAAATCCTTTCAATGTTCTCTATGATAGTGTCACAGGGAAATTATCTTCAAGTTGCATTTATTACATTTTGGATGATTCCATTCACTGTATTATTTATTTTAATTAAATTTTGCTTATACTTGTGTATATATGAATCATTTATTTGTGAAAATAATTATGAATTGAAAAATACATGTTGCAAATGTGGTGTTTTCAACTTGTACTACACTTTACAATTTCTCTTTATGTTTTTTTCAGGTGCATAAAGCTTATATGCATTTAATTCCTTAAGTGCTGGTCATTGAAAAGTCTTATAGCTAAGAGTATCTGACAGTAGGACAAATGGAAAGAAATAAAAGAATTTAAAAAGTCCCTTGGTTGAAACCATAATGGTTGACATGCACTGAATTTATAAGTGATACACTATAAGAATAATTGATCCAAGATATTCATTCAGAAATATTAAAAATTTAGTTCATACTCATGAAAGTTTTATTTATCTGCCTTTTGTTTTAAAAATCTAAGTTCTTATTATTTGCCTACTTTATTCCATAAACCTATTAGTGACAATAGATATAGCAATCATATTTTGGCTAAACTGTTTCTAAAAAGAACAAAACTATGAGATCCCACATATTAATATAAGAGGTAATTCATATTCATATAAAAACTTGAGGGAAGGAGAAGTTAGATTAGTATTTTCCCCCATCATATCTATAACTGTGAGCAGTATAGTTCTTATTAACTTTCTTTTTATAAGAAAAAGCAAACACCTGTTAAAGCATTTTTGAAGCTCCTCTTATATACATTTCTTCTCCATAATATATTTTTTAAGATTCTAAAATAATGACTTGCTCAGAGTCCTCCTTCTGTTTCTTCTGATATTTGTGTTTTTTCTTTATTCCTAGTTACTATTATCCCTAGATTTTTTTCATCATCTAATATTTCACATTTAGTTTTTTTTTTTTTATTTTGGTCTATCTGTATTACACTCCAAAGCTAATAGGACACTTCTTAATAATGTATCCAATTATTTCCAGAGTACTCAGAGGCGTGTCATGAACAAGGATCATGTTTTAAACCAATGAGGCATAGTTGGGCCACAAAGTTTAATACTTCTTTGAAAGTTCAGGGTAAGCTTATAGGTTGTAGACCAGGATCTTAGCAATCATGCCTCTATAGAAGAGCATTTGAACAATGATCCACACATGATATTAACTTTGTAATCAGTAAGGCAGGATACTTGGTCTCTGTCACATTAGATCATGCTGCACATTATCTGGCTTCATTGGCTTTATGGAACCTTAGTTCAATCTCCCATGACCCATGACTCTTGTGACCTGAATGCCCAAAGAACTAGTACTACATGGACACCATGTCATGTTCTCCTGCACAGCTCAAGATACATGCCGGCTCTCTTTTTAGACAGCCTTGGTGGCCTCTGGTCTCCAAGAGCCAGATCCCTAAATTTAGGAAATCATTTTCCCAGTCAGTCATGGTAAGATAGAGGGCCCTGGGCTCTCTGTGGATTTGATGGTGTTCTCCTGTTGTACCAGTGCAGACTGCAATGCTTTTCTTTAATTGCACTAATCTCCTTAGCATTTACTGCTGTTTGTAGTCATTTTGTCTACAGCTTCAGATTCTCTCATGGACCCTTCCCTCACCAAACTGCCCACTTTCAAACATTTTTGTTCTAATTTTGTTCACGGTCATAATTCTCCCTTTAATCTTTTCTAAAGTCAATCAACAGTAACTTGGCCATTGCCTGAATCCTACTTTGTCTTAACATCTTCTCCACTAAACAAATTTGAATTCATCCTCACTCAAATTTCTGGGCTATAGATAGGATGTGGCCATTTTTTTTTTTTTTTTTGCCAGAATAGAGCATGAATAGTTTGCAGTTTACTTCCTGATAGAGAACTGGTCCCTTTTGGAAATTTCAGGAGCACAGTGTTTATGTTTGATTTTCTGTTGGCATTTTGATTTTCCAAACATCTACTAGAATCACCTATTAAGTTCTAGTTATAGTGTTCTAAGACTCCTCTAGCCTACAGCTCTATACTCTGAGATTTCCCTCACAAACAAGTTCCAAAATCCTGTGGGCCACATTCTCATATTTATTATAGCAGTGACCTACTTCTTGATACAATTATTGATACTTTTTCATAATTGTGACAGAATTCCTGAAACAAACAACTGAAATGTAGGGAGATTTTATTTGGCTCATGGTTTAAGGGGGTAGGGTTCATCACAACAGAGGACTGGTGGAGGATTAGCTCAGGCCTGGGGTAGCAAGAGTATGAGGTGTGTAGACACATTATATCAGCAGTCGGGAATCAGAGATAACTTGGACCAGAACTGAGGCTGAATCATAATGTAGTAGGTCTGCTTCCAGTGATCTTTTTCCTCCAGGAATAACCATCTCCTAAAGTTCTCATAGCTTTCCTAAACAGCAGCACCTGCTGGGGCCAAGTGTTCAAACACACAAGAGTACAGGGGATATTTCATATCCAAATAATAATACTCCTGCACATGGGAATCCATAATTCCTTCACAAACTCAACTTGTGGTCTTTATCACTATCAGTCTACTGCACTGGTCTTGGTTTAGGTAAACCTCTTGGATGGAAAGCCACAGAGACTTTGATCTTCAAGTTCTCTCAGTATCACACTTGCTTTAGTGGCTGTAGAATTTCATTCTGGTTCTGAGCCAGCCTTGGAGGCCAAGTAGTCTATTCCATCCTGCTCTGGCTCTGGTAATCTTGGCTTAGGTTGCCCCCTTGTATTGCAGATAGTTGCTGTGTTTATGAGTTTGGGAACCATGCCGAGGGTTTTTACCAGATTTTCTTGAAAGGCCTCCTGTTACAAGATGTTCCCAGTCAGCTTCTGGATTTTAAAAAGGAACATGTAACTTCTTAAAAAGTAAATATTAATGCCTAATCACAAGAAGCAAGAATAGCCAAGGAGCCATGATATTACGGAGTGAATAAAGATAACGTTGGCTCAAAAGGAAGAGTATGAACTGCTTGACAATACATTTATAATAGATGTTTTACTAGATGTTCAGAAAACTTGAATATAGTGTTCATGTATGAAATTATAAAAAATAAAATATAGATAAAAACTTCAGAAATTCTGAGAGACCTTTAATAAAAGATCAATATAATAAAAAAATGAAATACAATAGAAAGCAACATCATCAGAACAGAATAATTCAAAGAAAACATTGTGAAGCTGATGGTGAGTTATTTGGAAATACTCATAAAAAAGGAAAAAAAAGTGAAAATAGCTCACGGATATTTATGAGTAGGAAAAGAAGAAATGAATAAGTCATTAACATTCAAGATGGAGAAGTGAAAGACAAATGGCTAAAAACCTTATTTAAGTAAATTACAAAACATTATAGGTGATGGGAGACAAAGAGAGGGTCCTGAGAGTAACTAGAGAAAAGAAAGAAATGGTATTCATAAGAGTCCCAGTGCACCTAGCAGGAGACATTTTACTAGAAATCATACATATTAGAAAGAATGGGATTTTAAATTCAAAATGAGGAAGAAAAAAGCCACCTTACCATCAAAAATATTTTATTCTTTAAAGCTTTCCCTCAAAAACAAAATAGAGATTAGCTTTGAGACAAAAAATGCTTTTCATAAATTTTATTTATAAAATTAAATCAATTAACTGACATAAAAATATAACTCACATGTATGAAGAAGTACATCATGCTGTCTGATAGAGGTAAATGTGTAATATTCAATTGGGTCAAACCTATTTATTTCCTTAAGAAATTATTTCTCTGTGGTAAAAACATTCAAGACATTTTATTTTCATTCCTCCACCCTTCCTCCCTTTATATCATCACTTGCTATCTCTCCTCCCTTAGAGCCACCCCCTACATGGCCATATCATCCACATATGATAGAAAACACATGATGTTTGTCTTCAGTGTCTGGTTACCTCACTCAGAATGGTTACTTCCGTTTCAATCCATTTAACTGTGAATTTCATGAATTGGCTTTGCTTAACAGCTTAATAATGTATTACAATGGAAATGTATCACAATTGATGGACATCTAGGCTGTTTCCATTTCCTCACTGTGAGTAGAGTATCATGGAAGTGGATAAGCAAGTAACATGATATAGAATCCTTTGGGATTATATCTAAGAATGGTATATGTAGTTGGATCATATGATATCTATTTCTAGTTTCCTGAGAAACCTCAATACTATTTCTATAGTGTCTGTACAAGTGTGAAATTCAACAAGCGGTGAGTAAGTGTTTCCCTTTGCCTACATCCAAGAAAGCATTTGCCATCTTTTAAAATGCTTTTACTTTATTTTACTTTATTTTTTAAATCTTAGTCACTCTGATCAGGGTAAGATGAAATCTCCTTTAAAAGTTTTCTTTTAAATTATTTTTTCTTTTATTCTTCTTTTATACAACACATCCCAAGTGTAATTTCCCCTCTCTCCTCTCCTCCCAGTCCCTCGTCCTGCTTCCCTCCCCCAGATCCACTCCTTCTTCATTTCCCTTCAAATGAAAGAGCAGACCTCCCAGGGATATCCACTGAACATGGCCTAACAAGTTATAGTAAGCCTAGGAACAAATCCTCATACTAAGACTGGATGAGGTAACCCAGTAGGAAGAAAAGGCTCCTAAACACAGGCAAAGGAGTCAGAGACCACCCCCTCCCCCACCACTGTTGTGAAGTCCCACAAGAGCACCAAGCTACACAACCGTAACTTATATTCAGAGGACCTACCTCAGACTCATACAGGGTCCGTGTTTGTTGTTTCAGTCTCTGTGAGGCCTTGGAGCTCTGCTTAGTTGGTTCTGTGGGTGCTGTTCTCATGGTGTCCTCCAGCACTCTGGCTCCTTCAATCCTTCCTTCCTGTCTTCTGTGAGGTTCCCCTGGCTCTGCCTAATGTTTGGCTGTGGTTCTCTTTTTCTGTTCCCATCAGTTGCTGGATCTTACAAGATTTAAGGTCTGCTCCCTAAGATGGAACCCGCTATGACACCATTGCTGGAGTTAAAAATCTGCCATAGAAAAGTCATAAGCCCTAGCAGAGAACCTACCACTATCATTCTGATAAATGGACATGCTATTTAAAGTGATTTTTAATGACTTAATTCTAAACCCACAAATTATGTACCTTTCAGCCTTCATCAGAGAAGTTTTTTCTTGTAGTAGATGGCAGTTAACATGAAGACTCACAACTGGTCACCCTGTAGAGACTGGAAGCCAGCCGAGGGCTCAGCCCTAAATAGGATATCTCTATACCACAGTCTGTTTTCCTAAGGATCAGGGACAGAAAGATTGTAAGAGCCAGGGATGGTGGATGGCTACAACAAACATTGTTTTCAAGACACCACAGAGCAATTGCACATATAAACTCGCAGTGACAGTGATCGCATGCAGAAGATCTGTGTAAGTTCAAGCCAGACAAAATTCTAGCCTGGATTAAAGAGATGGGCACAGTGTCCCACCCTTAGCTGAGAAGATTTTGAAAATGTAGAGCTGCTGGAGGAGGGAGAGTAAGTTTTCTTTAAGGGCGTGACCTCTGGTAGGTTGGCGTGACCTCTGGTAGGTCGGCTGCATTCCTGGAGATATCCTTCCACCCAGTATTTGCGGAGCGTATTTGGATTTAAAATGAAATATAATACATGAACTTGGGTGGGTAGGGAGATGGGGGTGAATCTGGGAGGAGTTGGGGAAGGAGGTCAATATGATCGAAACACAATGAATGGAACCTAAGAGAATTAATATTTTTTTTTCTGGTGAAGAAACAAAATATCCTGTTTCTGAGTCATTTTGATACTCCAAATATTGGAATGTGACTTTGAATTACATATTTTCAAATGTCTTTCATATATTCTTTTCAACTATTCATTATTTAAAGTTGTTCCTTTCAAATATATTAAAATTGTTATTAAAACACTTTATTCATTTTACACATTTCAGTTTGTATGCTGTGGTGCTCTACATATGTAGAAATAAAGTAGATGAGACATAACATTTCCTAATCTGCATTATTTGGAAGAACATGAAGGAAAAAACCAAACACTTGAAGATGAAACTCCCTCTCACAGTATAACAGCAACAGAGACCTTAAGGCAGAAGATGAGTTATTGAAATGATGCCCATATAGTTCAAATAATTAAGAGTCCATTCCAAAATTTACTTTTGTGTTTTAAAGGAGTGACTTATTTAAGTTACAGATAAAACAAGTGTGGCACATTTTAAAATTTACAAAGAATAATCTTGCATTTAAGATGCTTGTAGGGAATGAAAATAGAGAACATATAGAATCTTAAAATAATATCAAAATGTCAGTTTATATTGATATATGTAGCTTTATTGAAAATATAATGTAGCTTTATTCCTAAAGTATTTGATGACAGAATATATAAACTTTATGGACATATAAGCATAATTAAAACCGCTATATGATATCTTCCCATAGAGCATTTGTTTAAAAAATATAATGTTTCCAGAAAATTCTATAGGGGAAATAAACTTTATTATTTTCATTAGTTATTTGGGAATCTTGTACAACATATTTTTATCAAATTCATCCTCCTTTGCACAACTCTTCCCAGATCTCTCCTCCTCACTCTGTTTTGTGTCCTTGTCTTTTTTTGACCATCAAGGCCAATTTGTGTTTCCCAAGTATTCTTATGTGTGTGGCCTTCCACTGGAGTGTGACCAACTTATCCAGATCTACACTCTTAGAAAAAAGACTAACCCTAACTTTCCTGGCATCTAAGAATTACCAAGAGTTCCTTGGCCGGGGGTGGGACTTTGTGCCTGATTTTCCTCTTGGTCCAGCTTGGGTTTTCCCATGCTGTCAACATTTCTTAAAGATTTCAAAAACCAATGTATTATATATACTTGATTGTAGAAATAAAAAAGATAGACTGTGAAACTATAAAATTTTCTATATTATAGCACACAAAGAAACTATAAGAGAACAGGGATACCTAATACAGATATTTAATAATTTTGAGAATATAATTAATTAGATCTTAATAGAGTTTTTATTTTTAACATACTTTGATTTCATTTGCTTATAGAAAACACTAATTTGTGTACTGCACCTTTGAATGCTTGCTTTACTTGCTGGTTCCTTAGGGTATAAATGAAGGGGTTTAACATGGGGACAACAGAGGTATTGAGAATTGCCACTCCTTTGGTCAATGATGCCTTTTCTTTTGCGGAGGGATTGGCATACATGAAAATGCAGCTTCCATAAGAGAGGGAGATGACAATCATGTGAGAGGAACAGGTGGAGAAGGCCTTTTTCCTCTGGCTGGCAGACGGAATTCTTAAAATAGTCCTGATAATGTACATGTAAGATAAAATCACCAACGCCAAGGTGAACAGCAGAGTGACCAGAGCAACATAGAAACCAATCACTTCTAAAAACAACGTATCTGAGCAAGACAGTTGTAAAAGGGGGAAAAAGTCACACGCGAAATGATCAATGACGTTGGAAGCACAGTAATCCTGCTGGAGTAAAAGCATAAGGGGTGGGAAAACAGTCAGAAACCCACCCAGCCAGGCGCACAGCACAAACAGGGTGCAGAGTCTCCTGCTCATGATGGTCGTGTAGTGAAGGGGCTTGCAGATGGCAACATAGCGGTCATAGGACATGGCAGTGAGAATGTAAAATTCACACACACCCATGAAGATAAAGAAGAAGAGTTGAGCAGCACAGTTGTTATAGGAAATTGTCTTGTTCCGGGTGACAATGGACCCCAGAAATCTAGGGATGCATACACTTGTAAATGAGACTTCGAAGAAAGCAAAATTCCGGAGGAAGAAATACATTGGTGTTTGCAGATGGGAATCTACAAAGGTCAAAATGATGATAGTCAGGTTTCCAGTGACACTTAATATATATGTGACTAATAAAAAGAGGAAAATCACAATCTGGAGGTCAGGATCATCAGAAAGGCCTAAGAGGATGAACTCTGTAATCTCGGTGTGATTCATATCCTCTCTCCTCCTGTTTCCTCTTCTAAAGATATATAGGATGAAAAAAATTTTAAGGGAGAAAGATGTAACTCATGATTAATAGCATTCTAACTAATACAGTTCTAAAGTATTTTCTATAGTTCATGACAATTAGATATGGACTATCATTTTTTTGCATTGTTTTAGTAGATATTTATGAGTACATCTTATTTAGTAGTCTCTTAAGTATAACAGGAGATCTTAGGAAATTTTTGTATTGTAAGACATATTAGAAAATGGAAAATAAAGTCAATAATTTTTGTTTCATGACTAATTAAGGTGAAATATTATTAAAATTTATATAAGTATTATGAAACATTTACCTTTTTAATTAATGTGTACATTAGAGTGAACGTCCTAAAAACATAAGTGGATGATTCTAGTGCTGTTGAAAGATAATGATAGCTCTTTACTCTTTTATATATAAGAAATCAGCCAATGATTTTTCTTAGTAAATAAAATATTTGAAGATTATTATTCATGTTTAAGTAATTAAGTTTATTTTAATAGCAATATTATGGAATAATTGTTAAGAACAAAAGAACATTATATGTATGTTGTATGATTAAAATAGAATTTGTAATTATTTAACAAATAGAAAATATATACTTAGGTATTGATTTATCTTTCAATTAACATATGTAAGCAACACTTTATTCTGTCTACAGAGTTAGAAATACAAATAATGTACAAAAGGAAACTGTCTTTGGAGATCAACAAAACATGCTCTATTTGCTTTTAATATTTCTTTAGAACACAAATTGCAAAAGTCATTACTTGCCTTAGGTCTTAGCAGGTCTGTCTCTTGAATTGTCCTATATTTATGTTTTTCATTTGATCCTGTTTGTACTTATTTATGAAGCTTTATGGACAGATATTTTATTTATACAAAATCACTTGTTGTATGTGTCTATTCATCCACAAGGATACATAGCGATACATAGAGAACTGTTCCCATTCATCTTCACCTATTTAGTTAATTCTCAGCTATTTAGACACAACACTAGAAGATATTATATTCTTTAGATTTTATCTGTTAAATCTCAAAAATTGCTGCCTCTGTATTTCATGAAGGCAGATTTTTTTTTCTCTCTCTGAAGAACAGAGTGTAAAGGTATGGCTGCTCTGCTGGACACATGCAGCACTCATATTCATCAGGCTTCATTTAATTTTTCTTTATTTTATGATGCCTGAATAGAAGTACTTGAAACAAAAATAGAGTATTAAAACCCCTCAGAGTTATAGAAACACACTCCAGCCTTCTATACTCTCAAGTAGCAGTTCAGAAAGTTAATATTTACAGAGAACAGAGTAGGATGTGGCAACACTGCTGTTATGATTACAAGATGCTTAAAATAGAATCCTACTCTGACAGCTTGTACTTATGCTAAAGATGCTCCAGGTGTATTTGTTTTGACTTCAAAAGACTTGAGCCCCTGGGAACTAAAAGTCCAGGCCATAGCTCTGCTCTCCTGTAGACCATGGGGGATTTCTAGAAGCCATCCTTCAATATCTCACTAACTTCTAACTCTGGATCTCCCTTGAGAATGTGTTCACTGTTGTATCCCAGAGAGCCCACAATGTTCTCATCTACTAAATACCTACGTACATTAGTTACAATTACTTCACATTTTATTCTTATCTAATAATTCACGAGCAATAAAATAATTATGAAATGTGCTTTGTTGAAAGCCTGGAACACTTTAACAGTTGATATTTAATTACATCATTCAAATATAATTTTCTACATATTTAGTGGTTTATTTTTAGTTTTGTTAGGTGTCAGGGTATAATGAAATAAAAGGTTATAATGCTGTGTTAAATAATAACAATTAAAACATGTACATTGTGCACACAATGAAATAAAATGTCATTTTACAGTATAATTTAATCCTTACTATGAACTTTTTCATTATTCATATTTATTATACTTGTTAGTCTTTTTTAAAACAATCTATTCAAAATTCTAATAAGAAATATCATAGGGCACTAATTTTTTTTATGTGAAATTCTGGTTAGTGAGTTATATTAATTATTTTTTTCCACAAATTTTGTTTCTCAAATATTTGACAATAAAATGTATATAACCAGACAATAAAGACATAATGTAATTATTATTTAATAGCTAAAATTCATATTGTATAATTTAATGAAATAAATGTTATACATTTTGATAAAGCAACTAACCATTCATGTATATAAAAATGAAGTAGCATATATGATAAAGTTTTTATTTTATTTTCCACCTTATTGTTACTAAGTGATATTTGTATACATTTAAGGTATATAACAAGATACTTTGATATACATATACCTGTGCATCCAATAACAACAGTCATTCATAGAGAACTATATTATGGGTGAGATGCAAACTTGATGCTTTAGTACATAAACAGCTTGGCAGATGTGGCTCTACATCACAAGGAGTGATGTCTTTATCAACTTAATTCCTTGGAAAAAGTAAAAATGTTGTTACCTTTTCTTTAACCACAAAATACTAATTAATAAAAAATATTTCATATTTCATCACTAATCATTGAAATAAAATGAATAATGAAACAATGAAATGAAATGAAAATGAAATAAAACACATGAAATAAAATGTCATTTTACAGTATAATTTAATCCTTACTATAAACTTTTTCATTATTCATATTTACTTTACTTGTTAGCCTTTATAGTGTTTTAAACAATCTATTCAAAATTCTAATAAGAAATATCATAGAGCACTAATATTTTATTTATGTGAAATTCTGGTTAGTGAGTTATACTAATAATTTTTTCCACAGATTTTGTTTCTCAAATATTTTAAAATAAATATATATAACAAGACAATAATGACATAATGTAATTATTATTTAATAGCTAAAATTCATATTATATAATTTAATAAAATAAATGTTATACATTTTGATAAAGTAGCTAACCATTCATTTATGTAAAACTGAGGTAGTATATATGGTAAAGTTTTTATTTTACATTTTTCAGCTTCCTGAAATATAAATGACATCTGTATACATTTAAGGTATGTAACATGAAGCTTTGATATACATATACCTGTGCATCCAATAATAACAGTCATTCATAGAGAACTATGGATGAGATGCAAACTTGAGGATTTCTTTAGTGTTATAGAGTATGAGGTAAAGAAGCAGCTTGGCAGATGCAGCTCTACACCACAAGGAGTGATATCTTTACCAACTTAATTCCTTGGAAATAGCAAAAAATGATGTTACCTTTTCTTTAACCACAAAATACTAATTAAAAAAAATATTTCATCACTAATCATTGGAGGACAATTTGTATTAGTGTCTCAAACTGTACTCTTATCTTTTTCTGTAGGTTAGAGTTAGATTTAGATGCTCATTTCAGGTTTTGCTTATTTTAATTTTCAAGAATAGTTCAGATAATAAATCTTCTATACTCTTTCATTTCATTTGTGTTCCTCAAAATACAAATTCACTGTATTTATGTGATGATCCGTGTGCACATAACCAAACATGACAGGTCTAGCTGAAAATATTTTGCTCCCTGACTTTTTGCCTTCATGTATTGCTGTCAGTTACATCTACCAATTTCTGCTGCTGCCGCTGCTGCTGCCCCCATCATCCCTTGCTAGCATCAAAATTCAGTTTCTTTGGCCTTCCAACAAGAAGGAAGACAATGACTCTCTGGGAATCTTCCAGGCCTTCCACACCAGATTAGGACTGCTGAAGCATCCAGCAGTGTGGAGTCTGATCAGCTCCCAGTTTCAGTATCCCATGTGAAGAGAGCCACTGTTGGGTTACCAAGACTATTTTGGGTAAGCCAATCTAATAAATCTTATTTTCATATAAAAAGAGTAGTTCAGAAAGTGAAATTTAAAGTTCCAACAGAAATACATGTTTATATTATGTCATTATTATATAATATTTATGTATAATAATGATTATATAATATAATGATATATTAATGTTTATTAAAACTCTCTTGTTTAACCCATTAACTCATCATGATACTAAATGGTGGTAATGTAAATGTACAGTTTTTCATTGGCTTCTTTGTTGCCACAGTTTCAGCCCTCTGCTCAAATTCCAAGGTGGGTATCCAATACTTTTAACCTCATTTCCAACACATGTACTTATAGTTTCTATTTGTTTTAGATGACATTAGTCTTTGATAGAAATAGTTCAGACATATGTTATATGAATATCTCTACTTTAGGATGACTTGTGACATTTTTTGGTTATCGCAATTTCACGTTGGTTGTACACTGATAGATGATATATATGGCATGAGGAATGCATTGCATTTTATATGTTTCTTATGGCCATCTAAAACAGGCAAGAACCAATTTCCAAGGATTCTATCTTTTTACCCTTAGATTTGTAATATAAATTTTCATCATATATTATGTTTTTGATCATAATTTAACCCAATCTAGATCATTCTATGTACATTAAATATATATTAGATAATACATGCATATATGTATTAACTTAGAAGCATACGTTTTAATTTTGGGGGGCCAGAGAGGTACACATAGAGTTTTAATTAATATTTTGATTTATGTGTACGTCTATGTGCATATCTATGTATGTGTGCACATGTGTGCAAATGCCAGTGGAGGTCAGAGGAAACCTCTGGAATCTCCAGGGCTGAAGTTATAGGCAACTATGAGCCACTTGGGAACTGAACTCTGGTCTTGTGCAAAACTATATTCTTAACCACTGAACCATCTCTCCAGCCTCAATTTTTTTTAAAAATAACTTATTTAATTTTTTGTAAAAGTATATTGTATGTTGAAGCTTACCATCTCTCTCTTAACTCTACCCTTTTTGTTAGTCCCCTTTATCTCTCTAGATAATTTTATTTCTATTTTCTTGTCTTATATACATAAATGACTCTATATATGTGTATAAAATCTAGGAACCACAAATAAGTGAAAAGATTTGGTATTTGTTTTTCTGAAACTGGATTAGTTCACTTAGAATGATTAATTAGAGTTACATCTATTTTCCTATAAACAGTATAATTTCATTAAATGGGATCTCATGAAATTTTTTTTTAAAAAAGCAGTTCACTGAGTGAAGAGACAATATCCCAGATGGGAGAAGAATCTCTGTAAGCTAAACAATAGGAGATAAACAAATTAACAAATTGGTTAATGAATCAGAAGGTGCTGTGTAAGTGGCTGGGAAGAACTGCCATTGAAAGTCATATTCATCTATGGACCCTGTGTGCAGCATTACAAACTGGCCAGGTAAGGTATGCCCATTGCTGAGACTGTGGCAAGTCTGTTATGGGGGTAACCAAGAATTTTCTGGCTAGATATAGGCCCAGTCCCCTGGAGAGAATTCATGTAGTATGAATTCATGTTCAAATGCCCCTGACTGGTTTGGGTATAGTCCTCAGTGGGAAAGCTATTGCTGTTATTTTGCTAAATGGACACAATGTGTCTATCAAATTGCCTTGTAAATAACATCATTTATGGCATATAGGTTATTATTATTAGCTTTGTCAGAGAGGCTTCTCTTTCCTGTGGGCAGTGGTAACTACAGAGGCTCATAACTGGTCAAGTGAGGAGAATAAGTAATATCTGAATGCTCAACTATATATGGGACACCTATATCATCTCCTCTCTGGCTCAGGGTAAAAAATGGATAAGAAGTGGAAAGAGTGTAAGATTCAGAGGAAGTTGGGGAGTGGTGTGGAATGTTGACTTCTGGGTATGACATGGTCATGTACTCTTGAATACACAGCACTGTGCTTATCTGAAAAAAAAAAATCTATCCAAGATTGAGACACCAACATTCTGTCTTAGCAGAGGTCATAAGGTAGGTGGGTTATGGTTGCTGGAGGAGGGATAGATGTTTCCTTCTGTGGTGTAGTCATTGGTAAGGTGCTATGTTACAATAGATAGATAACCTTTCACCCTTACTGCTGTAACTCTAGTGAAACTCATTAGCCCATGAAAAACAATATGAACAAAAGACATGAAAATTTAAGAAGGACTAGTTGAGAAAAAGTTCAGCAGAAGTGGTAGGGCAAAAGAAGGGAAAGGATATGTATGAAAAAATGTTACACAGAAATCTATTACATATTAATGTATAGTAGTAAGACAAAAGTTGTTAAATGGAAAGACAACTCTCAAAAGATGAAATATGCTGGGTGGTGGTGGCGCACGCCTTCAATCCCAGCACTCGAGAGGCAGAGGCAGGCAGATTTTTGTGAGTCGAGGCCAGCCTGGTCTACAGAACGAGATCCTGGAAAGGTGCAAAGCTACACAGAGAAAACATGTCTCAAAAAACCCCCCAAAAAGATGAAATACAAATAGCCAAGAAGTGTATGAATAATATTCAACTTTAATAGCCATCAGAGAAATGTAAAGTAACACAACATTAAGATTCCATTTCACCAAATTTGGAATGACAATCTTTAGAAACTAATAATAACAAATAACAAGGATATGGACAAAACAGAATCCTTAGATATTGCTGGTGAGAACAGAAACTAGCCTAGCAGATATGGAAATCAGCACAGATGTTTCTCAAAAAACTAAAGATAGATCTTTCATATGACCTAGCTATACCACTGCTAGGTATTTATCTAAAATATTCCATGTCAATATGTCAGAGACACTTGCACATTAATTATTATTGCAGCAATATTCAAATAGAAAAATTATAGAGCCAGCATAGGTATCCAAGAACAGCAATAGGGATAATAAAATGTATATATACCTTGTGGAAGATTTTTTTATTACCACTAGTACATGTAGTTAATTTTTTCTTTACAAAATAGCTATTCTTAGTTTATGGACAGAACTTTACTCTTCTCTTGCTTCCATTACTCACAAAGTTTTCTTTCTTTTCTCATTTTCATATAAACATTTTCACATTTTATAACTTTAAAATTATTTTTTATTTTGAGATTAATATAATTACCAATTATTTCCCCCTCCCTTTATTTCTTCTAAAGCCTCCCATATATCTCTTCTTGTACTCTTTCAAAATCCATGGCCTCATTTTTCATTAATTTTATAACACACACTCCTAAATACATATACTTGCCATAGACAAGAAACTTCATTTTCAAGAGGTTTCTAAGCCTGTTGATTGATAAACAAGAATATAAGCCTCTTAATTGTCTGTGCTGTTTCCTCATGTAAAAAATACAGTTTTTCTTCTCTATATAAGTCAATCCCATAAGATAATTTTGAACATGGCATAAGGTAATGCATATGAAACCTTTGGAGATATGCTTAATATTTAATAAATTACATATGTATGTTTCAAAAGAGAAAATGCTCCCTGACCACTGAGCTGAGAACCTTTTGTTTGAGGATGGTGTCCAATGTAAGAGGCCATGTGTAAGATAAACAGCAATAAACATGCTTAACAGCAGGAGGAATGTGTGAAAGCAACAATTTTGGGAACACCAAAATAGAGTAGGATTCCTTTGTTGAACAGTGATTCTTAGCTTTGTTCTTATGCCTTGTATACAAGATACAACCTTCATTGCTAGATTATATTTGCCTTTTCCACACTGTTATCAGACACCCCTCCCCTCCACACACACCCTGTCTCATCTTCAGGCAAGCTTTCAAAGGCAAGTTTGATTGCTTCATTTGGAAGTCTGGATAGCACATCAACATTGAAATATTGTTACCTACTGGTAGTTCATTTCTCTTCTTGTCATGAAGATTTTTTTTCTGAAAACATTTATGAAACTTTAGTAAATTATATATGTATCCAAACACAGAAACACATATACATGTGTATGATTAGCATTGTGTGTAGCACGTTATACTACCCAAGTCCTTCTTACCTCATTTCCATGGTGGTAGGAATCATACTGTTGAATACATGCAATAAACACTCACACTCATTCTTCATAGTATCCCATATTCAGACTGTGCTGTGTACCAGGCTTTATCTTTTGGGCCACCAACCAGCTCGCAAATCATGGGACAGAGACTTATGAATGCTCAGTCCAGCTTAGGCATGTTTCTGGCTAACTTTTTAAACTTAATTTAACCTGTTTCTCTTTATCTACCCTTTGTCTTGGGGCTTATTATTTTCTTACTTCTGTATATCTTACTTTGACTTCTCTGTGTCTGTCTGTCTGTCTGCCTGGCTTCTTGCCCAGGGTGTGTCCCTCATTCTCTCCTTTCTTTCTCTCTAGTTCTTCTCCCAGCCTAGACTCTCTACCTCTACCTCTACCTCTACCCTCTACCCTCTACCCTCTACCCTCTACCCTCTACCCTCTACCCTCTACGCTCTACCCATTTTCCACATTGTCTATACACAAGTTTATTAATAGTTATTGTTCTGAGGTCAGCCTTGTCTCACCTTTCCAGCCCCCTCCAAAAAAAGGTCTGTGTCTGGGTGCTAAGCTTTAATCATATACTGTACAGAGGTACAGGAGGAGGGGGAGAAGGAAGGGGAGGACAAAGTTGAGTGGGAGGAGGAGAAGGGGGAGGACAGAAGGCAGAAGAGGAATGGAGGATGGGGAGGAGAGAGAGGAAAAGGTGGGGAGTTGGGGGAGAAGGGGATTGGCAGCAGCAGCAGTGTGTCTTCCACTTGTAATCCCTGCACTGAGAGGTAGTGACAGGCGCATCCCTGGAGCCTGGTGGCCAGTGTGACTAGCCTACTTGGTGACTTATAGGCCAGCAAGAGACCCTGACAGAAGCGAGAAAGGAAGGGAAGGAACGAGGGAGGTAGGGAGGGAGGCAGGGAGTGATGAGAGGGGAAGAAATGTAAGGGAGGAAAGAAGGGAAGGGAAGGGTGGAGGAAGGCTTGATGACACCTCAAGACTGACATGTGACATCTGAGGTATTCCTCTGGTCTCCGTGAGCACTCACACATCTGCACACTCACACATCTGCACACTCACACACATGCACACTCACACATCTACACACTCACACACATGAACACTCACTCACACACACACACACACACGCACACTCACACTCACACATCTGCACACTCACACACATGCACACTCACATATCTGCACACTCACACATCTGCACATCCTGAGTATCGAAAGTCGTGGGCACAGAAGCATGGTTGTCAGGCTTCTTAGCTGAAAACAAGAAAATAATCTAATTCTACTTAGACAAGTCATATGCACGCCATGAATCCATCCATCTAGGTAGGCTAGACTTTGTTAAAGTCATTCCCAAATCTTTTTTGATTTAATTTACATTAATTTGACTTAACTTACATCTACCACTTGCTCATGGGGCCTACTAGGGGCCTGGGTGACTCTCCAGGACAAAGAAACTCTGTGCCCTAGCTCGGTATTCTGAGTTTGGGCACCACAATACCAGGTCCAAGAGGTAAAAATAAGATCTGGCAGAATGATAAGCTTTCCACTGCCTCCACCAACATGGCCTTACACTATGAAATGGCTGCAAAACGGTGTTTTCCACGAATAAAATGAGGACATTGCTGGCAGTACTATTGCCTACTGTATGGAGAACAGTAAACTACCCAGCCATTTCTCTACTTGCCTGCCCGCTTACCTATCCACATATAAACAAGTCTTGGCAAACAAACAAATAGGCATTCATTTATTAACATTTGGGGAAGGACCCAGGTAGTCAGAACACTAAAAGGATTTCTTTTGTGACTTGCTCGTGAACACCAATTAAACTTAATTGTAATATGTCTACAAACGCAAGACTCATTAAACCAATCCAATAAATTAGGAAGGGCACGAGAATGTTAATAGTCCATGATTGCCAGCCTGCTGCGTTCAGCTGTGCCGTGGCAGGTGGCGCTAACACCGTTGTATATCGGTATCTATTTTGGTTGGAATGCCTCGGCAGGTGCTTAATGGGATTGTGTGCTTGTATTCTGGTTGGATGGCTTTGTCATAGGAGCCCTGTAAACAGCCCTTTCCTTTCTTTGATTCAAGGATGCATGCAGTGGCTTCTCAGAGCCTTTTCTGCCCAGTCTCTGAGTCTTTCTCTGCCTTATAGTCAGGTCGCTTATTCGGGCAAAGGACGAATGAACCAGTCCGCAGATTCCAACTCTCACGGGGTGCCTTGCCTCATTTAAACTTCCTAAGAGGTCTGTGAGTTAGGGGTTTATAATCTATTACTTACTAGGATGTGAAATTTAATTCATTTTAGAAAGGGCACTTGTTTCCTCAGGCTGGGTCATCTGCCCACTGCCACAAGGAGGGAGGAGACTCGGTTAGAATTCAAAGCAATTGCTATTAGTGGCAGGCCTTTTTCATCGTACTTTGATCCTGGTCAGAATTCTCTGAGTAGGGCATCACAGGGACATCTATATTCTCTGCAATGGAGTCTGTTGTGACTCCACAGCATACAAATGGGCCGTGAAAAAAATGATAAAGGGACCAGACAACTTCTGACAAAAAAAAAAAAAAAAAAAAAAAAAAAAAAAAAAAAAAAAACAACCAAGGTGGTTTTCTCACTCTGCCCGCCCATCACGCCAGTGCTTGTCGTCACGAGGGTCCCTATTGACATTCACTCGAGAAGCCACTCAGTTCTTGGTGTCCCTCTCCTTGCTTCCTAAAGGGTGCATAAAACCCTGCGCTTCAGCAAAGCCCTCAGCATGAAGGCAAAGCCAGCACCCTAATCACTCCATTGCCGCTTTAAGAGAGAGCTAATAATAAATGTGCTGCTAAAAGTCAGTGTGGACTTTCACGCCTAACCAGATGGTGATGAAGTAATGTCCGACTCAGGAAAAAGGGAGAAAGTGAGAGAGCATCTTTCCTCTTCTCACAGTAGTTTAATTTGAAAGGACCTTCTAAAAAGCAAATTGCTTAAAAAATAATCCCATTTATTTTCAACGTATTTGGACATTTTCCAAACTTGAAAGGACAGGAAAGCATAGACTAATTTTAGAAACGAAATGGCAGGCTTATATGATTGGCTAGAGAATATGGTAATCTCTGCTGCACATACGCCACAATATTGGCTTCAACTTTTAATTGAAAAGATGGTTATTAATATTCATTTCTCTTGATCTAACATCCTATTGTTTTCCACTCAGTCAAAGAAAACCATACTCCAGCAGATACTAAAAAAAAAAAAAAAAAAAGCCTTTAGCAGGAAAATGAATTTTTACTAGACACCTTAGTTTATGTTAATTGTTATAACAAAATACTGGAAGTAGAGCTAACATTATAAACAAAAATAAGTTTTTATTTTTCACATTTTTGGAACTTCGGGAGTATTGTGCCAGAATCAGCTGAGTTCTAATGAGAGCCTCAGGGTGAAGGGTATTGCAATTCCAGGGGTGCGTATGGAGAGCAGAGAGCAACTCAGAGATTGGACTCGCTCTCTCTTTAGGAAATCTTGGGATTCTCTGAATTACCCTTTTGAGGGAAGCTACAGCAATGAACTATGGCCCTTCCACTATGTCCCACCTCTTAAAGAGCCCTCCCTGCTACCTTTCAGCATCGACACACTAAGGAACAAGGCGCCTTCACATGAAACTGTGGGAGACAAACTCCTCCTCTCCTCTCTCCTCCTCCTGTCCTCTCTCCTCTTCCTCTCCTCTCTCCTCCTCCTCTCCTCTCTCATCTCTCCTCCTCCTGTCCTCTCTCCTCCTCCTGTCCTCTCTCCTCCTCCTGTCCTCTCTCCTCCTCCTCTCCTCTCTCCTCCTCCTCTCCTCTCTCCTCCTCCTGTCCTCTCTCCTCCTCCTCTCCTCTCTCCTCCTCCTCTCCTCTCTCATCTCTCCTCCTCCTCTCCTCCTCCTCTCCTCTCTCCTCCTCCTGTCCTCTCTCCTCCTCCTCTCCTCTCTCCTCCTCCTCTCCTCTCTCCTCCTCCTCTCCTCCTCTCCTCTCTCCTCCTCCTCTCCTCTCTCCTCCTCCTCTCCTCTCTCCTCCTCTCCTCTCTCCTCCTCCTCTCCTCTCTCCTCCTCCTCTCCTCTCTCCTCCTCCTCTCCTCTCTCCTCCTCCTCTCCTCTCTCCTCTCTCCTCCTCCTCCCCCTCTCCTCTCTCCTCCTCCTCTCCTCTCTCCTCCTCCTCTCCTCTCCTCTCTCCTCCTCCTCCTCCTCTCCTCTCCCCTCCCCTCCTCTCCCCTCCTCTCCCCTCTCCTCCTCTCCTCTCTCCTCTCATAGGGAACCGAACCTAGGACTTCCGCAATTGCACTCACTGCTCCTAACCCCTGAGCTTTTCTCCTACTGCTTTTCTCCTTAGTCTTTTTTGGTCTTCTCTCTTCAGCCCAGGTTTCTCCTATTGATTCTCTCTGCCTGACAGACACACCCATCCTTTCTCTGCCTAGCTATTGGCCCTTCAGCTCTTCACCCATTAGGTGCTTAGGCCGGCAGACCCAAGCAGATGCAGCACATCTTTAAGTAATTAAACACACATCCTGGCATCATTACACAAATGCAGCATCAACAAAGGTAACACGCTTTTACACAGTTAAAAGTAACAGTCTACAGCATCAACAAATGGAAATACATCTTTGCCTACTTAAAATAATATTCTACAGCAGTCCTGTTGTGATGTGATTTGCAAATATTCATGCAGAGACACATAAAATACGATAGAAAACTATGTAAAACCAAAGATGTAGTTTAAGACACTCCATTGCAAGAGAAGTGCAAACCATCTACCAAAATGTTAGCACAGGTCATGGGGGGGGAGGAGAATTATGAGTGATTTTCTTTCTTTTTCCCCCCTCACATTTTACACATTGTCTATACAGAAGCTTATTAATAGTTATTCTTCTGAGGTCAGCCTTGTCTCACCTTTCCAGCCCCCTATGACTCTAAGACTTCCTCTCTGTACTGCTAAGCTCAGTTCACCTTCATCACCCATTTCTCTCTTTCTCAGCTTCACAGGGAATAAAAGCAGATGATGAAAAATCAGACTTTCAGTCAATTCATTCTCCTGGGATGCACAGATGCACCGGAGCTTCAAATCTGTGTTTTCCTATTCCTCCTCCTCACATACATTCTCAGCATTATGCGAAATCTCACTATTATCATCCTCACACTGCTTGATTCCCACCTCCAGACACCCATGTACTTCTTCCTCAGGAACTTCTCTTTCCTAGAAATCTCCTTTACATCCACTTTTACTCCTTGAATGCTGGTCAGCATCTCCACAGGACTTAAGACCATCAGCTTTGCTGGCTGCTTCACTCAGTACTTCTTTGCCATCTTTTTAGGAGCCACTGAATTCTGCCTTCTGACTGCCATGTCCTATGACCGCTATGTGGCCATCTGCAAACCCCTGCACTACACCACCATCATGAGCAACAAGGTCTGCACCCTGCTGGTCCTCTGCTCTTGGCTGAGTGGCTTCCTAGTCATCTTATTCCCAATCATCTTGACCAGTCAGCTGGACTTCTGTGCATCCAATGTGCTCAATCATTATTACTGTGACTATGGGCCCCTCATAGAAATAGCTTGTTCAGACACAAGGCTGCTGGAACGCTTTGACTTTCTCTTAGCAGTGGTGACCTTGATAGTCACCCTGGTGCTGGTGATTCTCTCCTACACTCGCATCATCAGGACCATTCTGAAGATCCCTTCTGCACAGCAGAGGAAGAAGGCCTTTTCCACATGTTCCTCCCACATGGTTGTCATCTCCCTCTCTTATGGAAGCTGCATCTTCATGTACATAAAGCCTTCAGCAACAGAAGGAGTGGCCTTCAATAAGGGTGTGGCTGTGCTCAATACCTCAGTTGCCCCTTTACTGAACCTGTTCATTTACACTCTAAGGAATAAGCAAGTAAAACAAGCTTTCAATGATGTGATCAGAAAAATAATGCATCTTTATTCGTATTAGTGGCCTCAAAATAAATGGAAATGTTGGGTGACATTCAGGCTATGCCTCCTCTTTGTTGAAGTGAATGTCAGGGAAGCTTGGTGTGACTGTGTGTCCACAGTCTGTTTCAAACCAGTTCAAGAATTTCTGTTATCTACCTTTAAAGAATGAAAGAGGGGGGCTGGAGAGATGGTCCAGAGGTTAAGAGCACTGGCTGCTCTTACAGAGGTCCTGAGTTCAATTCCCAGCAACCACATGGTGGCTCAGAACCACCTGTAATGAGATCTAGTTCCCTCTTCTGGCTGCAGGTATACATGCAGGCAGAACACTGTCTACATAATAAATAAATAAATAAATAAATAAATAAATAAATAAATAAATAAATAAATCTTTAAAAAAAGGAATGATGGTATTGTATTCCCCAAAATATTGTGCATGCTAATAAACTTATCTGGGGTCAGAGACAGAGCAGCCACAATATTAAACATAAAGGATAGACAGTGGTAGCACCTTTAATCCTAGCATTTCAGAGGCAGAAATCCATGTGTTCAAGGATACAGACAGGCATGGTCATTCATCATGCCTTTAATCCCAGAAAGCAAGCCTTTAATCCCAGGGAGTGGTGGTAGAAAGCAGAAAGGTATATAAGGTGTGAGGACCAGAAACTAGAAGCATTTGGCTGGTTAAGCATTTGGCCTGGTTAAGCATTTTGGCCTGGTTAAGCATTTGGCTGGTTAAGCATTCAGGCTTTTGAGCAGCAATTCAGCTAAGACCCATTCTGGATGAGGACTCAGAGGCCTCCAGTCTGAGGAAACAAGACCAGCTGAGGATCCAGCGAGGTAAGGTAGCTGTGGCTTGTTCTGGCTCTCTGATCTTCCAGTGTTCACCCCAATAACTGGCCTCAGGTTTGATTTTTTTAATAAGAAACTTTAAGATTCATGCTACAAAAGGGACAGAAAAATTATCTTGGCAGACTGTATACAGAATACAACTAGCTAAAATTCTTTTGCTTGTCATAAATTGGAGGATCAGCCTAATGACTGCACCTCTATTATTTCAATCATCATCTTTTAACTCAATTGATAATTATCAAAAATGCAAACATACTGTGTCAGAAATTGCTACCTCTTTCTCAGAAGAGATTATTAAACTATGTGGGATATTCTTTTCTAGATCACTTTTCTTTGGGCTCTAAACAATTGCTTTCTAGAGTTTCTTACTCTGATAATTCTTAAGATTGCCTCTCTGGCTAAGGTGAATGCTCCGCAGATAATATGCTTGCTTTGAAAATCTGAACCTGTGTTCAGATCCCAGTACCTCTGTACTAGCTGGGCACAATGGCTTACACTGTAACCCTAACATGCAAGAAAGGGCCAAAGATAAGCTGATTCCACATATTCACTGGTCATTGGCCTAAAAGGTAAGCCACAGGTTCAGTGAGAAATCCTGTCTCAAATAATAAGATGGCAAGCCATTGAGGAAAGACACCAGATGTCAACATCTGGCTTCCAAACCCCTCACATATTGGCAAATATATATATATATATATATATATATATATATATATATATATACAGAGAGAGAGAGAGAGAGAGAGCCCAATTTTTTAAGACATTTCTTCGAATCTTGCAAGGTAATTCCCTAATACACAGCATTGGGTTTCATGAGTACTCCCAAGAACATTACTAACTGTTTCCTGAGAACAAAATGGAAAATGTTATGACTCTTTTTAAAGGAAGACTCAGAAAAAAAATTTCTGGCAATCTTGGTTGTAATAGAAATCTACTAAGTGATCATGAAGCAAGGGCATGCCTGAGATTTAGAGAACACATAAAAGATGATTTCTGGAGAGACTAGGATGAGTATTTAGGGTGCATTGCCACGTTCTACTATATCCACAATACCCTGCATTCAAAGACTCTTGAATGCTTCTTTGATCTTGCCAATCATTGTAGTCATAGCAGCCTGAGTTCCTGTACACACAGAGCCATCTGGGTTCTAATAGGTCAGTTCCCATTGTCTCCATGACCACTCCTCCTACCATTATCCTTTGTAAATGAAAACCATCACTGAATCTTGGTGGTTCTGGTGCCTTCTCAAAAACATCAACCTCACATCCTGGGTAGATGTAGGGCCTCATAAGGGACAAATATTTTAGTCCAAACTATGTGGCCAAAGCTGCCAAATTCTGATGCTTACTGGAGCTAGAACATGGCCCCCTTGTTCAACTACATCTTCAACAACTTTCTGTTTTCCGTGGTTTCCTTCACTGCCTAAGCTTGGCTGTCCTGGAACTTGCTCTCTACCAGTCTCTGCCTCTGGAGTGCAGGGATTAAAGGCATGCACCACCACACCTGTCTATGAGCCTTTTGTTAATTCCTTTTCACAAGTTGGAAATGTAGCAGTGTGGGATCTGGTCCTGAGGTCACTGCTCCCTTTATTCCATTTCTTAATCTACACTTTTCTATATGAAATAAAACTTGAAAATCACTCAGAAGTGTCCAGAGCCTCTGACAGGAACTCCTGGACATCTTTCACAGGGACTATAAAACCCTAAAATGAAGGAGATGCTCCACAGGAGGGGAGACCAGAGCTGCCTCATCTGCCTCTGTCTCCCTCCCTCTCTCCATCTCTGTGTCTGTTTATCATTCTCACTCTCTTTTTAACATCTTTTCCTTTTTGCCAAACCCAGCAACACAATTGGTGAGCTGGGTTGAACAAGTGCTGTTTGTGACACTCTATGGTCTCAGTTTGGACATACACAGCACTAGTACCTAGCAAATTCATTCCAAAACTCTTATACTGTGACAGCAATTCCAGTGCAAAGTCCAAATAGGAACTACAAAGGAGGGCCCAGGTCTGAGGCTTACAACATGTGTGAATAACAAAGAGTCCAGATTCTCAAGGTCTGACATCCAGAGTCTAGATACAAGTAAGTGGCTGCTTGGCTCCCTCTAGTGACACATCGTGTTCTTGCAATATCACACACACCTTGATCTACAGTTTTTAAAGATAATAATTATAAAAATACTTTAAATAAAAAGGTAAAACAACTTAAAGTTCTCCTGTGATTGAACCACTGCTTGAAGAATCATCTAAGCAAGCATTACCTCAAATGCAGACTGTTTCACTTTTGAGAAAATGTCAAATACTTTCTCTTTTCCCTGCTCAAAGATCAATCCAAAGGGGATCAGAGACTTTAATATACAACCTAAAACTTTGAAACTGTTAGGGAGAACATAGGTAAAACTCTTCAAAATATAAGCATGGGCAAGTACTCTAACAAGGGCTCCAATAGCACTTGAAATCATCCCAAGAATTGAGAGAGGGCAATAGATTAAAGTAATTCCACACAACAAAGGAAATTACCACAAATCTCCTTTTTAAAATGGCCAACTATATATCACACGGGAGATTGATATCTAAGATATATAAAGAATTACAAAAGTCAAATACAAAAAATTATCCAATCAATAAATGAACTAATGGAGTATATACAGTTCTCAAAAGAAGAAGTACAAATGGCCAAGGGGTACTTGAAAAATGTCCAACATCCTTAGCCATCAAGGAAATACAAATTGAAATTGCTTTGAAATTCCACCTCACCTTAGTCAGGATGGCTATCATCAAGAAAACAAATGATGACAGATTCTGTCAAAGTTGTCAGGAAGGAAGAATCCTGACGCTGCAGATGAGAGTGTAAGTTGATGCCTCTACTGTGGGAATCAACACGGGGGCTGTGTTACTTCCCTGAACAGCAAACAGCCATGTAGAGACGGCAAAGTCTATATCAGCTTGCAGTTAAAGACATCACAATTCTCAAATTTGTCTGCATGATACACCATTCTGCCATCACAATGCTGTTTCACTACACAAGTGTTCAGTTTTCTGTCACAAAGATGCACTGTGATAACACGGCTCAACCATGGCATCGCAATACAATGCCTTCACAACACTCAACTGTTTTTAGATAACAAAGTACCATTAAACCATCACAGTGATGCATTGTGAAATCACAGCTCCATTGTGACATCAAAATTCCACATTCTGTATTACAGGGCTCAACCTTGTCTTCACAATCCATCCTTGTGCCACCACAATGCTCCATTTTGGCATATCAGTGCTCAATGGGGCCATCACAGTGGTGCATTGTAGTATCACATCTCCAGTATCAAATCACAATGGTCCAATGGGCCAATATGATCCTGCAATGTGACATCACAATGCACCATTGTGCTGAAACAATTTTTCATTGTGACATCATAGCTCCTAAGTGAGGTTTCCCACTGTGACACCACTAGGCTCCATTCAATATCAATATGATGACATCACACCACAATGCTACATTCTGCCCTCAGAGTCCTTCATTGTGCCACCACAATCCTCCATTTACATAACAATGCTCATTGTGATATCACAGCTCCTTTGAAATCTAACAGTGCTTCATTGTAGCACCATAGTGCTGCACTGTGATGTCACTGGTTCTACTGCTATATCACATGACCCGTTGTGCCATTATAACTCTCCACTTTATGTGGCAAAGCTCATTTATGCCATCACATAGTGCATTTTGACATCACAGGTCCACTCTAACATTACAATACTCCATTGTGACATTGAAATCATCAAATTTGCCATCAAATGGTACACTGAACCATCAAAATGCTCCATTGTGTCATCACAGACTCCATTATGATATCACAACACTCAACTGTGCCAACATGAAGCTGCCTTGTGGTATCACACTCTATCATGACATTATGATGTTCCACATTGACATCACAATGTTTCATTGTACCATCACATTACTTCATATTTATATGAAAGTGCTCAATTGGACCACTACAATGGTGCATTGTGACATCTCAGAACCATTATCACATCTTAATGCTTCATTTTTTCATAACAATCATCAACTTTGCCATCACAATAGTACGTTTTGGCTTCACATCTCCACTATCAAATCACAATGCTGCACTGTGACCTCATGTTGTTCAGTTTTACTTTAACATTGCTGCATTGTGCCATTGAAGCTCCCCTGTGAAACCACAAGGCTCAATATCGCCATTGTGATGCTGCTTCTCTGCAAAGATAAAGTTCCAGATACCATGTCAATGCTCTACTGTGACATTACGTTAGTCCCACCTGAATGCTCCATTGCTGCATCACAATGTTCCATTAATGCCATCAGGATATATCAGGTGAGGTGGCAAAGATAATAGGCAGGTATGATCTGCTGGAATCCCCAGGGAATAAGCTAAGGAAAGTTGGATAACAGCTATCAAAAGAGGTGGGTAGCAGTTTAAACTCTGCAGTTTAGTAAAATGGGAAATTTTGCAAAGTAAACAGGGTAGGGGGATCAAGTTTGGCTCAGAGGGATTGGCAGGTATGAGGAGCTGGCTCTCCCAGAGAGAAAGGGTAACTGCAGTCGTGATTAAGACAGAGAGCCTCAGAGAAGCAGTATAGTCCTCTAAGTAACAGATACATTAAAGTGGAAAACAGAGGAGGAAACGATGTGCAGAGCAGCGGCAAAAGAAAGATGGTGCCTCAAAAAAACCCTCTTCTCTCACAGGAGCAGCAGCCAGTGCTCTGTCACCCCAGATCCACGAGTCACACTCATGGGAAACTCAGAGCAAGTGCCCAAGACTACAGGCAGAAACATGAAAACAGAATAACTCTAAATCGGGGAGGAAAACTGAGTCAGAATCATTGAATCACACAGAATTCGTTGAACTGGAAACCTGGTCAGAGCCAAATGTGCAGGGGAACAGAGACAAGGATTCCAGGCACCATGCTGGAGGACTGCCTGGAGGAGGGGCCAACATTCACAAATGGATTCCTGTAGGACCACCCTGAGGTGTGATGAGTACCTGTGACCTGACTTCATGAAGGATAGCTCACCAATGGGACCAGCATCTGTGACCCAACCTTGCAAAGAAACATCTAGAAGAATGATAGACATCTGAGAGCCTCTTCATATCCTTCTGCTTCACATTTCTCTCTCTCTCTCTCTCTCTCTCTCTCTCTCTCTCTCTCTCTCTCTCTCTCTCTCTCTCTCTCTCTCATTGTTAACAGTAGCCCTGCCATGGCCTGGATGCTCTCCTGTCTTGAAATTTCCTCCACCACACATGTTAGTCCATCACCTTTCAATTCAGTCCTCACTCAAATTCTCAGGACACTGGCAGAATGAAGCTTGACTCTTTCCCATATGATCGTATTCAGGGCCCCAGCCTAGTTCCCATGGAATCTGCACTGGTTGATTTTCCTGTTGTTGTTGTTGCTGCTGCTGTCGTTGTTGTTGTTGCATCAAAATGAAACAAGCTATGTAGTCATCTGGAAGAAGAAACCTCAGTTGAGAAGATCCCTCCATCAGGCAAATCTATGAGGGCATTTTCTTGATTATTGATTTATGGGATGCCCAAGCCAAATGGGGCTGGTGCCACCCTGGGCAGGTGGTCCTGGGTCATATAAGAACACCAGCTGAGCAAACCATAGACACAAAGCCAGTAAGCAATGTTCCCTCAAGTTTCTGCTTCAGGTTTTGCCTCCAGGTCCCTGCCTTGAGTTTCTACCTGGACTTGCCTTCATGGTGAACTGTAAGCCATAAGATGAAATAAATGAACCCTTTCCCTCCCTAGTTGCTTTTGGTCATAGTCTTTATCAAAGTGATAGAAACAAAGCAGAGTCCTTGTTCCCCTGTGAAACCTCATGAGCTGGGTCTCTCACCAGAATGGCTCATTGAGCTCTACTTGTGTCAATCAAGGGATTTTCTAGCCCAAAGTTCCCAACTTCTCTATACTATTCCAACAAACAAGAGCTCAAGAACTGCATGGTCAGGTTTTCCCAGCAGTACCCCCACTTATTGGTACCAAATTTCTGTATTTGTTTCATTTCCTGTTGTGATAAAATGCCCTGGCAAAAGTAACTTAAAGGAGAAAGTGTTTCTTTCAATTCACAGTTCAAAAGTACTGTTGATTGTGGTGAGACGTCCCAGTGGCAAGATCTTGAAGCAGTTGATCACTGACCCATTGCATCACAGTCAGGAAACAGTGAATGCTCATGGTCAGCTCCCTTTCTCCTTTTCTTGCAGTCCAGAACTGCGCCCAGGGAATTTTTGGTGATGCCCAATTTTATAGTGGCTTTTCTACCTTAGTTAACCTAATTAAGATAATCCCTCACAGGCATCCCAGTGGCTTGTCTCCTAGGTAACTCCAGATCCTGTGAAGCCAATCATATCAACCATAATGCCTCTTCTAAGCTGGCATGCCAGACCTTCAGATGAAGGTCCTTCTGAAGAGGTGGAATGTGAGCTGAGACCTGACATATCATCCATAAGCTTTTGTGGATGAGTGTTGGAGCACCATCCTGCATCTTGTCATCCACAGCGCTGAGACCACTTCTACCATAAAAACACCAATTTGTCAGAGGGAAGACGTGAAGCGGGTGAGGCCTCTGCCTCAATTCTTCTGTCTTCCGCATTTCCCAGAGGTGCCTTGCATAGGCAGAAGTTAGGCCATGAGTGGAACTTGAGCTATGAGGGAGCTTAGGGAAGGCAATCTTCAGCTGTCTAGACTCTAGAAAGAGAAACACAAGCATGCTTTTTCTCCTCTCTCCCTTTGAGTAGACTGAAGGAACAGTCTGTGATGTGTGCAGAACACCTCTTCTAAGCTGTACCATTCTCTTCTAAGCCTTAAAGTCATAGCTCTAAGCAAAGCAAAGCCTCTGCCTTTAAAGAATATACCTTCCAGGAGAGAAGACCTGAACTAAATTCCCACTCAATCAAAAGAGCAAATGTCATCTCTCTGAAGGATGTATACCACGAAGTAAGTATATGAGAGTGACCACCATATGGTCCCACTTGAGGGATGTTCAAGAAGGTCCTTCTGAAGAGGTGGAATGTGAGCTGAGGCTCAAATAACGTTAAATTACATTTGGATTAAAGTATGAACTTGTGGACAATATTTTGTGGAGCAAAGTACAATGATATGTATAGGAAAACTATATCATGAAACTCGTTCTTTTTTGTTTGCTAATTTAAAAATTAATTTTAAAAATAAATAAACTTTTTAGAAACAATAAAGTTTATCTTAATCCGCAAAAAACGGGAACTTGCAGGCATAGAGCAAGACATGCAAAGAGCCTAAATGCCTAAGGATGACAAAATGTGCAGTGGAAAAGAAAGACAATAACACAGTGTTCTAAATATAGGTGTCATTATTCAAATTTGGTAAGGCACCAGGTCAGGAGACACCTGTCAGAAGATAGTCTGCTACTCAGTACTCAGGAAGGGAGCCCCACCATGCCACAGGACCACACCATACTAGGTAAATCATCATGGACTATCTAGAGACAGGTAGCAAGAGGTAAATGTGGGAAAGTGCTTTTGTCGGTTAGGGTTTCTGTTGCTGTGACAAACACTGTGACCATATTTTAGCTGACAGTTCCACAGCACAGTCAATCACTGAGGGAAGTCAGGGAACTCAAACATGGTAGAAACCTGGAGGAAGGAGCTGATGTACAGACCATGGAGGGATGTTGCTTACTGGCTTGTTCCTCATGACTTGCTCAGTCAGCTTCCTTGTGGAAAGGACCACCAACCTGGAGATGGCATCACCCACAATGGGCTGAGCTTTCTTCCATCAACCATCAATCAAGAAGATAGCCCAGAGCCCTGTCCAGAGGTCAGTGTAGTGGAGAGTTTTCTCAGTTGAGGTTCTCTCTACCCCCAATGAGTCTAGCCTGTGTCAAGTTGACATAAAAACTAGCCATCACAGTGTTTTACAGTAGTTTTCATGGAAGGAAATGGACCAGGTGTGGTAAGCAGGTTATGCAGGTTGAATGTTGAATATTTGATACTTCAAATTATTTCATTGGACTGAGGTCCAAGGCTTTCTGGTACCTGACCCTGAGATGATTAAGTCAGTTAAACATAGAGCAAAAGACATTTCAAAGGAGCAACAGACAATTTATTTGGAGCCATATATGAGTGACCATGGCCCAAAAACATGGATTCAGTTTGCTCCATGGATGTGGTTACATAAGCTTTTGTCAATAACAGAGCAAAACAGACTCATAAATCAAGGCATTTACCAAATACACTGTTAAGGACAGCCAGTGGACAACTTAAAACCAAACATGGGAAGACTCTGCCAGATTTAAGATGTTGTCTGATGACACTCAGGTTTTGGACTAAGAATTCATTCCAAAGGTTTTATCTGACAGTCACAAAGATGTTAGGCCAGACACAGAGGTGGGCATGAATGGTTATTAAGGGTACCAAACATAGGCCAAGATAATGTGGTTCTAGTTCTACAAGATTCTACAATAACAAAGTTTTAATCAATCACCTTTGAAGAATCTTCCACAGAAGTGGAACATTTTTCGAGGAATTTCAGTTTACAGAAAAGTGTTGGAATAAATTCTTTTAAGAATCACTTTATTTTTATTTTGTGTATATGTGTTGGTATATCTGTATTTGTATGTGTATGTGAGTGTCTATGGAGGCCAGGAGAGAGTGTCATATCCCCTAGAACTGGAGTTATAGGTGGTTGTGAGATGCCTAATGTGGGTATCTGAATGCAGGTCCTCTGCAAGAACCACAATGCTCTTAACCACTGAGGCATCTGTCCAGGCCCTGAGCATTAAATTTTTGAGGCACAATAGGTGTTGAGGAAAGAAATGCATTTAAATAGACTACTAAACTTCTATCTGAATAACTGAATGGCAACTGCTCACTTACTGGATGGAAGAAGCTTGGGAGTAGAACAAGAGTCATCCGGCATGGTAAGTAGATAGTGCTCTACAGAATCTAAAGGGAAATGGTCATAAATAAGAAGTTGTGTATTTGGAAGTCACAGACACTAAGGAAAGTTTTCAGAATGGACAAGAGATTGCACATGTCAATAATGTCGAGATATTGAGTAAAATGAAGACTGAAAATTGATCATTGTGTTTCACAACACGGGGATATTAATAACTGTGGAATGAAAGAGACAAACAGAGAAAACTGGAGGTAAGAGAGAAACACCACCTGATGCAGTACTCCATTCCTGTAATTGCAGCACATAAGGCTACATGGCCACATAGCAAGACCATCTGGGGAAAAAGTGGGCACAGCAAGTGTCCAACTACACTGTAATGTCCAACTACAAGGCATCAACACATCTAAGCTACTTCAGATAACACCTCTCCTACCCACGGGGTCAGGGGCTGGGGTTGCCTGTGCTTCTGGTATCAGGAAGTAACTGGTAAGGTCCCAGTGCTCTTGAGATTCAGAGTGGGGTGGAGTGGAGGAATGGAGGAAAGAAGAAACAAACCAGCAGAAGCATATAATGTGAGTAATTATAAAGATGTGAAGTGTGTGTGGAGGGTTGATGGTTGATGAGTGTGGGGTGTTTCTGGAATGCTTTCTGGGAGTAGCAGCTTATGGAAGGGCCTCCAATCTTCCTTATAACATGCAACAATGGGTAACATTTGGAGTGTACATCTGGGTAAAACAAAGTGAGTTTGGGGGGAATTTGGGAAAATGATCTACATAGAAAACTTCATTGCATTTTTTACTACAATTTTGTAAGGAAAATATGCCACTAGAGAAGTGTTTAAATACTGATTTATGTAATAGTTCTCAAACACTGCTTGCATCTGTGAACACAATTTTTACATTATGTTTTGTGCCTGGAAAATAGCTAACTGTCCAGACATATAAAGCACACCTTAGTCATAGCACTTAAGAGGCAGAGGCAAGTGAATCTCTGTGAGTTTATGGCCAGCCTGACCTTCATAGCAAGTTCCAGGCCAGCCAAGGCTAAATAGTGAGACTCTGTCTCAAAACAACAACAAAAACTGGTAATGTTGAAAATTCTTGTACTAATGATAAGTGTTTCATATCCAATTTTACCTTCTTAGTATCAAGTATTTCAAAATAATAGATTCTGGAAAGTCTAGAATGAACAGGCATGGATTTCTTAGATACTTGAATGGGACATATCAACAGATAACAGACAGAAGTTTTCCTATGAACAAGGGAACAGAAGCCAACAGTCACCACAGAGAGGTGATCGAGCCCTCAGGAAGTCCAGGGGCTCACAGCTCCAACATCTGAAGCCCTCACCTTAAGCTTGCGTTCTTATGTTCAGACACTGACTCTGCCTGAAAGTAGTCCCTTGGGTTACATTTTGATGCATTTTGGTGTATTTCCAATCCACATGTCTGACCTTGTCCTTGGTCATCTAAGGAAAAGTGACTCACATTTGCCTTATTCTTTTCATCTCAAGAAATTTTCAAAATACTTTCCTCATCCTTCTTTTCTTTGGGTCATCTAATCTCAACTCCTTCCTGACCCTTAGACAACATCCCTGCCCTGAAACTTGAGGGAAAGGTGCTCAATTGGGCAATAAAACACAATAAAAATTCTTGTGGCAGGTAATTTGGCAAAGTATTTCAAAAACACTTTTACTCAGCAGTCCTGTTTCAGGGAGTTGTACTAGAGAAAGTGTAGGTAAAGATATGTGTGAATATGTTTATCTCAATGTCCATGACAAACGTTAACTGTGATGACAGGACATTTCTTAAGATTATAGAACCCATACTGCAAGATATGACAGAGACATTGAAGGAACTCCCTAGGAGCCATGGCACAACATGTTCAAATGCCTTCAATAGAGTAGAAGCTGTAAAAACACAGTTTAGACAATATAATCTTATTTTTAATTTTTATGAAATAGCATGTACACAAACGCAGAGCGAAAGCAGGCAGCAGTAATTTCCCAAAAGCATTATTAAGATTCTGCTGATAGATATATTTTCTTCTGTATGCAAATTTATTACAACCAACAGAGTTCCTTGTTGCAAGCTGGGAAAAAAACAACACTGTTTCTAGGCCTTCTATTACACCTTGGGCACGTTTTCCCTGCCTCTGCTTCTCCCACCCACAACTAATAGCTGAGGAGGGTGCTGCAAGAATCAAGAACTAGCTTTCCAAGGAAAGGGCGATGTGCCAAATCCCTCCAACCAATAACCGAGGGTGGACACCAAGTAAAAATAGTGAACACTTTGTTGCAAGAAACCAGTGTCCTTTCAAGAATTGAGGGCCATATCAGACTCAGACCAGAGTGGGGGAGGCAGGATGTGACCAAAGGAGGAAATAAAAGCAGTTTTTAAAACAGTTGGGAAGTAAAGTAAAGATCACTAACATGTTGGGAGAGTCCAAGGAGATAGGATCATTCAGGAGACAAGCAATTGAATAGACCAAGCCTACAGCAAAACCAAGCAGGACTCAGGAGCTGAACTTGCAAACCAAACCAGCCAGTTGCTGTCTCTGTCCCTTACCGGCATATGGGAATGATGTCAGAGAGAAAGGCTTACAATAAGGACGCACTGGGAGAAGCAGGAAGATGGATGTCTCAAGAGCACAACCCCAGGAAGGCACTAAACCTCAGCAATGAGCAGGAATCACATCATCACCCAAGGTTATCCCAGCAGCCTTCCCCTTGACCTCCATGCCAGTCCTCAGCTCAGCTCTTATCATGAAGCCCAGTCAAAGTCTTAAGACCAGGTCCCAGAAACAGAGCTCTGAAATATACACCTGTGTCTTAGATGCTCATGGCGGGTAGAACAACCAATGCACAAAAGACTGTGCCCTGGGGTCTCAGGTTCTCTTTTTCCTTGAGAATGTCCAGGGATCAGGCCCTTAGATCCAAGATCATGGGAGGATGGTGGTGTATGGTCAAGGACCCCCAAGGTATCTCTTCATGAGCCGCCTCATGGCCCCTATGACCTCCTTATTCCTCAGAGTGTAAACAAAAGGGTTGCACATGGGGGTGACAACTGTGTAGAAAATGGAAAGAATCTGGTCTTTGTCCCCAAGAGAATCTTCCTGAGGCCTAATATAGGCAGCAGTCGCAGTCCCATAAAAGAGTATGACCACAAACAGGTGGGAGGAGCAGGTAGAAAAGATCTTTTGACGTCCCTCAGATGTTGCAACACCAAGTATAGTGGCAATGATACAGGTGTAAGAGGCCACAATCAACAAGAAGGGCGTGAAGATAAAAGCTACCGTGATGAAGAGTTTCCCCACTTCACCCCAGAAAGTGCTTGCACTGGCCAGTCTCAGCACAGGCGGAATGTCACACAGGAAGTGATGGATGGTGTTGGCACCACGGAAAGGCAAAGTGAAGATGCAGACAGAGTGAATGGTGCCAGTGATGATGCCGGCAAAGTAAGAGGCCCCCACCAAGCTGGCACATGTTCCCTGGTTCATCAGGGTGGTATATTGCAGGGGACAGCAGATGGCAGCATATCGGTCATAAGCCATGGCAGTGAGCAAACAGCATTCGGCAACGCCAAAAAGGGCAAAGAAGTACATCTGAGTGAAGCAGCTGGCCCGGGGGATGGTGTGGCAGGAGGACCGGAGGTCAGCCAACATCCTAGGCACAATGGTGGTGCTATAGAGGATCTCCACCACGGAGAAGTGACGCAGGAAGAAGTACATGGGGGAGTGGAGGGCAGAGTCCGCCAGCGTGAGGAGGATGATCAGAGAGTTGCCCAGCAAGGTAACCACATAGATACACAGCACACCCCAAAACAGATGGCCCTGAAGAAAGCCAAAACCCGAGAACCCCAATAAAATGAACTCTGTTACTTCTGTACCATTGTCACCTCCCATGCTCCCAAAGCCAGACTAGAAAAAAGAGGGGCCAGAGAGGGGTAGCTGGCCAGAAACCTTTGCAGCAGTAAGGATGAAGAGTCGTCCATGAGAATAGCCCAGAGGATTGAGGAGGATGCTGAGGATGATGCTGAGAAGGAGGAGGAGGAGGATGCTGAGAAGGATGCTGAGGAGGATGCTGAGGAGGATGCTGAAGAGGATGCTGAGGAAAAGCCTTAGAACTTCAGCTGCTCCTGACTCCCACAAAAAAAAATCCCTCTAGAAGAGGAAGAAAATCCAGAGAAGATGAGGCACACTTGCAGATCTTCTTGCTGTTGCAAGATTTCTCAGACAAGTCTGTTCCACTCACCCAGGCCGGAGCTAGGAGCAAAAAGCTGGGGGCAAAAGAAAGAAGGGGGCTGAGGACGTGGACAGAAAACTGGGTGAGCAGACAGAGAGCAAAAATTCTGGCAGAAGAGAACTGGGTCCACCCAGAGGCAGAAAGTGAGTGGAACAGGCAAGAGCAGGAGACAGGAGCACAGATCTGAGGACCACAAAGGGCTGTGGAGCTTTTACCTGCAGATGGATCCCCACAGCCCTCAGAGTGCCTGTCCCTGGAGCACATCCCAGCAGATCAGTCCCCTGAGGAGCTAATTCTCAACAGAGGGAGCAAAGATGGGGAGTGGAGGAAGATGGGGAAAGGAGAAGCAGGGAGGAAGTGGCTTCCCCTTCATTGTGCCTAACCCTAAGCTCCCTGCTGTTGGTCCTGGGTCTGGCGGGTCCTCCTCCTCACACCCAAGCACAAAGGAGAAAGAACATGTGGAGGAGGATGGTGTGTACAGAGTCCTTCTGCTAAGCACCAAGTGAGCTGGGCTCAGAAACCCTGTGCTCTAACTCCTTGGCTGGTTTCTCTAGGTGGGATTGTCAGCCTTTGCCCAAGGGCTGCAAAGCCTTTCCTGCTCTCAGAATTAGCTGTTAGCATTCTTCCCATTACTGGAAAACACCTTTTCTCCCAGTGCTGGAGATGGAACACGGGGCCTTGTGGATTCTGGTTGGCTTCTCCCACTGGACTGTACCCACAACACTTCCAGCCCTGGCAAGCCTTTGTAAACCGTTTTGTAAAATAGTGTTAATCCCTAAAGAAAATAACTATTGAAATAACAACGAGGCTGATTCTGGAAGAACTCCCAGCCCAACATAGGGCTTTGACTTACCATCCAGCTGCAGAGCGAAGCAGTAAACTCTGAGTGTCAGAAATGGAGAATACTCTTTGGATCTCAGCCAGAAAAGATGGCACTCACAAGAGCAGATGACAGACAGAGGCAACCTGAGAGGATGCCCAGTGAATCAAGACTAGAGAAATAGGGCAGGTCCTTTCAATGATGTCACTTAAATAAGAAAAACATGGCCATAGCTTGGAACCCAGTTAGGTAATCAAGAAATATCTTCCTATTCAAGGTAGTCTGTTGTCTATTTGGCTCGTTTTCCTCTTGGGTGTGAAAGTGTGAGAAAGAGTCCAAAGAGGAGGCTAGGGAGAGGGCTCTGCAGTTAAGAGTGCTTGCTGCTCCTAAGGAAGTCTGGAGTTCAATTCCTGTACCTACATGGCCAACTCACGGCCAATCTCTTCCAGGGGATCCAACACACCTTCCTGAGGCAGTGCATACACATTATACACAGACATACATGCAGACAAAACACCCAAACATATAAAATTAAAAATTTCTTAAAAAAAAATTACAAGTGACCTTTCTGACTCTTTCCGGGCATTCAAGATGTCAAAGCGAGGACGTGGTGGGTCCTCAGGAGTGAAATTCCGGATTTCCCTGGGTCTTCCGGTAGGAGCTGTGATCAACTGTGCTGACAATACAGGAGCCAAAAGTTTGTATGTCATCTCTGTGAAGGGAATCAAGGGACGACTGAACAGACTTCCTGCTGCTGGTGTGGGCGACATGGTGATGGCCACGGTTATGAAAGGCAAACTAGAACTAAGAAAAAAGGTCCGTCCAGCGGTGGTAATTCAACAACGAAAGTCGTATCGAAGAAAAGATGGGGTGTTTCTTTATTTTGAAGACAACGCAGGAGTCATAGTAAACAATAAAGGAGAGCTGAAAGGTTCTGTTGTCACAGATCCAGTCACAAAGGAATGTGCAGAATTGTAGCCCAGGATTGCATTCAATGCAGACAGCATTGCATGATTCTCTGTTGTATTTGTAAAATATTCATTAAAAAGTCTTTGCTCCAAAAAAAAATTACAAGTGAGTCTTGATAAGCCCACTGTGGCATGAGCCCATGTGCATACACACGGGCTTACACAAACACACACACACACACACACACACACACACACACACACGATTAATGAATTTTCAATTAATTTTTAAAGTGTGGGAACCATAAAGATGCATCAGAAATTAATAGCATAAACTTCTCTTCCAAAGGACCCATTAGAGTCCTGGCCCCCATGTCAGATGACTCACAACCACCTGTAATTCTAACTCTAGGGGATCCAACACCTTCTTCTGGCTTCTACAGACAACTCACTCACGCTGGAGAGATGGCTCAGCAGTTAAGAGCACTGTGGCTACTCCCAATACTTGCACACAGACACCTAATTAAAAATAAAATAAAACCTTTAAAAAAGACTTCTTTTACGTGATACTGTTCAGTTGTGCCTGTACAAAGCACATTTTGATAGTACAGGGGGATTGTGATATCATAATGCTCACTTGTGTCTTCCCAATGCTGCCTTGTGGCATCAGAGTGCTCCAATGTGTCATCACTACACTTCATGGTCTGGTCATAATGTGACTACACAATGCTCCCTGTGCCATCACAGTGCTCCAATGCATCATCAGTATGCTTCAAGTCTGAAACTGAGAATGCTGGGAAGAAGGAGAGCAGAGTCAAGGAGTCACCATCCAGACACAGAGGAAGCAAGATGAGAATGCCACAGTGAGAAAAGGTATCAAGCCATGTGAGTACACATAGATAAGAATTTTGGGTTAACTTAAGAGTAAGAGCTAGTTAGTAATAAGCCTACACTACCAGATGAGCAATTATAAGTATTATTAAGCTCTGAGTCATTTATTTAGGAAGCAGCTCCTGTGTATTTGGGAACAGGCAGGCAGGAGAGAAACTTCCACATACTTGACATTACACACAGAGAAAGAGAACTTAGAACACACAGCTCTAAATGTGATGTCTCCATCATATGTCTCCCCTCAAGAGCTCAGGGAATTTCATGGAAGAGGAGCCAGGAGTCGGGGAGACAGAGGTGATGGAGGACATGAGGAGAATGTTAGAAGAGTTTGTCCTGGAGGGAAACATAATAGGCACTTCCCAAGAGACAGAAAAACTAGTGCATCTACAATTAATTAATTTGGGTAACATTTTAATCAAATTCCTTTGAGAGCCATTAGACACTGGAAGATATAGAAACCTGGGTATAATGTCAGGACTCATATGAACCAAAGGGAAAGACTGAGGAAACAAAATTGCTTAATTGTTTCAAACTATCCTTCCAATTACTATTTATGGTTTGCTTGTTTGTTTGTTTTGTTTTTTGGGATTTTTTTTCCTATTTTGAATATCATTTGCTTCCATATGAATTTTGAGATTTTTTTTTCAATTTATGCTAAGAATTGTATTGGAAATTTGATGGGAATTGCGCTGAATGTCTGTAGGATGTTTTTTGGTAAAATAGCCATTTTTCCAATATTAATCCTTCCAACCCTGGAGCATAAGAATTCTTTCCATGTTTTGATATTTCTTCAGCTTTTTTCTTCAGTGTCTTACAGTTCTCATTAAATGAGTTTTTCATTTCCTTTGTGAGATTTATTCTGAGATATTTTTGAGACTGTTATGAGTGGGATTTTCCCCCTGATTTCTTTCTATGTTTGTTACTGGCATATAGGAAGGCTACTGTTTTGTGTGTCACTTTTATGTCTTGATACTTTGCTAAACATGTTTATCAGCATTAGGAGATTTTGTCTCTTGTATCTCAAATTTTCTAGAACTTTCATCCTGAAGGAATTTGGATTTTGTCAAAGGCTTTTTCTGCATCTAAGGAGATGACCATGTAGTTTACATCCTTGAGTCTATTCATGTGGTGGGTTAAATTTATTGGTTTATGTATGTTGAATCATACTTGTATCTCTGGATTGAAGCTGATTTGATCTTGGCCAATGGGCTTTTAGATGTGTTCTTTTTTTTCATAAGATTAGTTTTGTCACTTTTTATTATTTTTAAATGTTTCATGTCATATGTTTTGATCATATTTTCCCTACAAAATAAATCTCTCCTTTATACAAGAAACAAAAAGAATGAAGAAATCTGGAGAGCAATCACATTCACAAAAAATACTTCTTAAAATTAAGTATCTTGGAATAAATCTAGTCAATAAGGAATTTGCAATAAAAGCCTAGACATTTTAAGCTTTAGAACACTGAAGAGAGAAACCAAAGATGACACAGGGAGAGATCCATACACTTGGCTTGGCAGGTTTAGTATGTAAATGGTATCTATAATACACAATGCTGGGCAAACTGGATATCAAAATGTAAAAGAATGAAACGTGCTCTTCCCCTCTCGCCCTACACACAAATCATTTTCAAATAGATCAAAGAGTTCAATATTAGACCAGAAACTCTGAACATTCTAGAAGAAAGAGTAGGATGTACACTTCAGGATACTTGCTCGGGTAGGGACCTTCTGAGTAGGACACCACTGACATAGAAAAAAAAAAAAAAACAAAACAGCACTCAAGAGTGGAGTGCCGTGAAAACTGTTAGTCAAATGCAGAGACAGCATAGAGAATGGGAAAATATCTGTCAGTTACACGTCCGACAGTGAAGTATTGTCTGGAATTTACAAAGAACTCAAAAAAAAAAACCAAAAAAACAAACAAAAAAAAAAAACCTAAACATCAAGAAAAACAAAAACCCTGAACATAAAAGACAAAGATTGTCAGATGACTACAGGAATAAGTGTCTTCTGGCCACAGCAGGGTTTTTTTCTTACAATATATTATAATTATGGTTACCCCAAACTTCTCCCAGTTCCTCCCCATCTCCCTTTCCATCTAGATCCACCATTTTCTGCCTCATGTTAGAAAACAAACAGGCATCTAAGGGATAAAATATAACAAGATAAAACAAACAACAACAAAAAACCCAATCAGAACAGAACTTCTGAACAAGCCATATGGAAACCTATTTTATAAGTTTCATGTTTGGGGATGGGGGGTGGTACATGTGTGTGTGTGTGTGTGTGTGTGTGTGTGTGTGTGTGTGTGTGTGTGTGTGTGAAGTCTGATCAAGAACTCGGGTTCTGTGTTATTTGAATGAGAAATGTCCCCTATAGGCTCCTGTATTTAAATACTTGTTTCAAGTTAGTGGTGCTGTTTGGGGGAGTTTATGGTACCTATAGGAGGAGCAAACTCATTGGAAAAATACCTCACTGAATGCAAGCTTTGAAGGTTTATGACCTCACACCACTTCCTACTTTCTTTTGCTTCCTGTTTGTGTTTTAAATGCGATCAGGCAGCTTCATGCTACATCCATCATTCTATTCCTTCCCTACCACAGTGAACGCTCCCCCTCTGGAATCATGAGCTGACATTAAACCCTATTTTTCAGGGTTTGGTCATGGTATTTTATCAAAAAACAGAAAAGTAATTAGAAGAGCAATTCTACAGGTCCCAGGAGTCATTTTCATAGTATCATTTTGCTAAATATCAAAGTACAGAACTTCTCTCTACATTTGTATTTCTATCCTCATGAACCAGAGAAAACATCTTATCAGAGAAATTTCTTCATGTAATGCATGATTGTTAATGCAGAAACTCAAAAACAATCAGAGTTCAGCAAACAAGTTTTATTGGAGTGCTCACTACAAAGAGGACATCAGTATAACTCCCCATCCTCCCAAAGCTCAGGGACCATGATAGAAGAGGGGCAGAAAGACTGCCAGAGATCAGGAAGGACTAAAGAAAATCATGCATTTAGGACATGACGGTGCTTCTGCATCCATGAACTCACAGTAGCTGTGGGTATCTGCATAAGACCTGTGCAAACTCAAGACAATCTACATTACAGATAGACAGGGAAAGGGCTCAGAAGACTGCCTTTAGCTGAAGAACTATTGATTATTGACAGTTGATAGCTTATAATAAAAGGGCAGTCTCTTTTTCTTGAAGTTGTGGCCCTTAGTAGCTGACCACACTTCAGTGGACGGCTCCATACTCATGAATATACAGGCATCACAAACTGCACTCCTTGATTATGTTTAGAAAGGAGAAACAAAGTTAGGGATGATGATGGAATGGATATAGGAGAAGTTAGGAGGAGGCATGAGAGTGAATACGATCAAAGTACATTATAATCATGTATAAAATTCAAAGAAATAATAAAATATATTGGAAAAGAAGTGGACTGAAATGCTATAATAAAATCTAATATTTAAACTACTTTAAAAAGTGGAATGCTCATCATCATGTTCATTCATCAATTCCCTCCCCCTCAAGGTTCAAGGATCTAGGAGAGAGAGAGAAGATGGAAACATGGCAAGAACTAGAAGTTATGGGCGACTCCAAGGAAATGGCGTCTTTTGGACACATCAGGACCAACAGAGACTGTGGCAGCACAGACAGAACCTGCACGGACCCAGCCAGATGGGGTCCTAGCAATAAGAGGGAAGAGTAGACATGGGTTCCTCCCCCCAACCAAGAAGCTATCTGCAATTCACATCCACTTGCAAAGGAAAAAACAGTTTCTCCAATGGAGTCTCACTGGGTGTATTAAGCACACCTCAGGGCGGGTGCCATGTACAGGAGTGGTTGGTAGTTGGAAAACTCAATGGTATTTTTGTAGTTATGGGGTATGTGTGTATTGTATTTCTAGATTTATTTGTTTTGTTAAGATAGAAAGATAAAGAACATAAAATTGGAGATTGGGAGGTTCTGGGAGATATTGGGAGAAATATGATAAAAATATATTGCACAATAAAAAATTAGTAAAAAAATTAAAAATATATGTTATATGAATTTTCAATAAAAAAGGAAAAATGGTCACAGCAAACAAACCAAAAGCCATCCCACAGTGTTTTTATTTAAGTCATAGTATTTAGCACACTTGCACTTCCTGTTGTCTCTCAACAGTCAGGGAATGTAGTATTCACTTGCCATTCACTAGGCCTCTTCAGCACTGAGTTGACAGCTTGCAGCATATTCTAAAATCTTCTGTAGATGCTGAATTGAATATTGTTTCTGCTCTACAGTCTACTTCCACCTCTTCTGGCACACACACACACACACACACACACACACACACACACACACACACGTCAGAACTTCCCTTAGTTCCACACAGCTCAAGACAAACAATATTTTATATATTATTTCTTCAGTTCTGTATTATTTACGTACTAATTATTTAATAGCACATCAATCATCATAGATTTGTTATCTTATCAACTCTTTCAACTATTTCATTCTTCCACACTGCTTCAAACCCCCAAAATATAGCATATACTTTTAAAAAGTGAATTTTTTTCTTGTCAGGGTAGAATTAAATGTTAGAAATTTTCCAAAATGCATTTCTTCTTCACAAAGAAAATATCTTACCATACTATATGTTTCTCAATCAGTTGGTGATGTCAGTATCTGTGAAAAGCTCTGGCATCATCTGTAGCAAACTTAATCTTACACTAATTTAAACTCATTTATATAATAGATTTCTTAACAAAAATACTTTTTTTGATTTTCAGCAATTTGTTCTTACATATAACATCAGAAATAACATCTTCCCTGTAATTTTGATTATAGGTCTATAAATTTTCAAATCGTTTTCTTGAAAGATTTTATTTACTTACATTCTGTAAGTTACTTTCTGAAATTTTAGTTAGGTCATGTTTTTTAGCCAGGCTGTTAGTATATAGACATCAGTGTGTTGAGTTTATTTGGAGACTGTAAGAATAAAATAGACTGGGTGTAGATGTAACCAACCGTCTTATTAAATAAGAAACACAGAAACAATGTAAAAGAGAAAGCCGAGAAGTCAGAGCTCAGAGCTAAAATCTCACCCTTCCTCCTGCTGTCCCAGCTTCGCGAAAAGAGACCTACTTCCTGTCGGTTCGTATTTTTAAAGTATGTTGTTCTGCCTTCTCATTGGTTGTAAACCCAAACACATGACTGCCTCGTCACTGTCTGAATGTACAGCCCCCTAGGTCTTAGAGGCATATGTCTCCAATGCTGGCTGTATCCCTGAACACACAGAGATCTTATGGGATTAAAGGCGTGTGCCGCCACCGCCACACTCTTGCTATGGCTCTAATAGCTCTGACCCTGAACACACAGATATCTATGGGATTAAAGGCGTGTGCCACCACCGCCACACTCTTGCTATGGCTCTAATAGCTCTGACTCCCAGACAACTTTATTTATTAACATACAATCAAAATAATAATTCAGTACAATTAGATTATCACCACAACTGGGCTTTCACAAAAGACATATTTCTTGTCAAGTTATGATAATATTGTCATATGTAGATATAATAATTATTCCCTTCTCACATATTTTTAAGTAGATAATTCAGGAGCCCATCCCATCCATGCTCAGAAGTTGTAAGAATCCTAAAGTATTTTGAAGAAAGTTGAAATTTTACTGTAGGTCTTAGACTCCTTCAGCATCAACATTACAAGTTTCCCTATAGATACTAGGACTCTTTATTAACTTGGTTATTTTGTTTTCAAAGTTAATGATAAAAATAGTCAGTTAGCAAACTTTCCACAAAAATCCCCAAGGTTTTGTACCAGGTCTAAGTGAAAACATCATTTATTATTAAAGAACAGGACACCTCCAGTGGTATGGAGACAAAGTCACGTTCATCGAAGATGGAGTAAGGCAGCGACTACAATTCTTCAGTTACAAGAAAGCAGGAGCACGCTCCTGTTTGGGAAGACCCTGGTTATTTCATTTGTAGGGAAAACAGAACAGTGGATTGAAGGATGGAACATCCTGAATTCTGATTAAAGAGTGAGAAATATAATTTTTTTTAAATGAGCTGGCTTTTAATCTGAACAAGAAGAAAACATGGGTTAGGAAAAAAATACTCATTTTGGAAGAATTATTCATATTGAATTTTTAAACAAAAATAAAATTCCACGATGTATCTGCAAACAAAACCTCTGTTGAACTCAAAGAAAGTAAGTATTTTCAGTGTTTGTCATGCTGCATACAAAGAGGCTGTATTATGAACAGTTATTTCTTGAATACAGATTATACCATCTAAACCCGGCAATAGAGAAATTCAGACAGCATCCTTATAACTCGTGGCTAAGCTTCCTCTGGATGTATCTTAAAGCTGGTTATTCTTGTTTATTAGAAAAGCTTTACACATAGAACTCACAGTGCCTTTTATTCAAACGTTATGGGTATACATTGCTTTACATTTAAAAATTAGAAAATATAATACTTAATGTTGGAGGCAGTACTGAATGTGTAAATTATTTCTTGCACAAACAAAGCTACTTAAGTTGAATTGGAAAATAATTGAGAAGAAATGTTTTATTTATTTATTTATTTATTTTGGTTTTTCGAGAAAGGGTTTCTCTGTGTAGCTTTGCCTTTCCTGGAACTCACTTGGTAGACCAGGCTGGCCTCGAACTCACGGAGATTTGCCTGCCTCTGCCTCCCAAGTGCTGGGATTAAGGGCGTGTGCCACCACCGCCCAGCTGAGAAGAAATGTTTTAAATTTCATGTCAAAGGTTTATTTTCTAATTGAAGTAAGTTTAAATGTAAAACTCATAAAGTTGTTTTTCCAGCTGAACTAGTTCTATTTAATAGTACCAAAAAACTCTAAAATTAACAAATACCACTAACAAACACTCACTTTAAACAATTTATTTCAAATCTTTGTCATTAATTTAGACCCTTAAAATATATATATTTATTCTAGATGTAGTGTTACATGGCTTAAATCCCAGCACTCAGGAGGCAGAAGCACCTCTGTAAGTTTAAGATCACCTTGGACTATACCAGGTAACTTTAACTCCTGAACCAAAACTTGAAGTAATGAACTTTCTCATATCAAACATATGCCAAATTTATTGAAGAGAACATCCATGTGGAATTCAGAAATTCTGGATGATAATGATGTTCAGCTCCACTGACAAGTCTTCAAAGTAACTAAACATTTATCTCACTTTCTTTGTCTCTTAAATACTTTTATAACTTGACTTTTAAGTTTTTATGATAATTATTATTTTACTTGGTCTATTTCTAAGGGATAAAATAATATTAATCTTATTTTTATGTAGTTTCAATTAAAGTTATTGTGCTTTATTTTTTAAGGCCACCTTGGATGGCATAGTAAGCTCCTGGCTAGCCTGGGATATGTAGTGAAACCCTGTCTCAAAAACATCAAACTCCTCCCCCTGCAAGGCTCATGCCTAAAAGGAGATTACAAGAATGTGAGAGCCAGAGGGGGTGGATGTTTCCAAGAAAAGAGTGCCTTCCAGACATAAGGACTGATGCACATATGAACTCAAAGAGACTGTGGGACCAAGCACAAGACCTGCATTGGTTGGTTCATGCAAGGTGGAAGCCCAGTTCTGAGATGAAAAGTGAACATGGGTTCCCTTTATAACCAAGAAACCATTTGCAACTGATACTCACTGACAAAGGGATAACCAGGTTTCTCCCCTCCACCCCCACCCCCAGAGCTAGTTCCAACCCAGGGCCTTGTGCTTGCCAGGCAAGCACTCTACCACTGAGCTAAATCCCCAACCCTGAAAACCAGTTTTCTATAATGGAGTCTCAGTGGATATAGCAACCACCCTCCAGAGCAGACCTCATGCCCAAGAATAGTTGGCCAACAGAAAACAAACTCCATGACTTTCTTGGGAACTTTTTGTTTCATTTTATTGGATTTGTTATGTTTTTATCTTGTTTGTTTTGATTTTGATTTTTGTGTGCAGTTTTTTGTTTTTCTTTTTGAGAGATAGAGAGACAGGGAGCATTAAGTTGGGTGGGTAGAGAAATGGGAAGGACCTGGGGGAGGGGAAAGATGATCAAATATATTAAAATGATAATAATAATAATAATCACAGTAATAATAATATATAGAAATGCTTTGTTTGTGGAAACAAAGAAGATTATTTGAATAAAACGTATATTATTCAAACTAGACTAAACTATTGGGAATCAATTTTTAAAAAGTGGGGAAAATGGGAAATGTGTAAAAACTGATCACAAAAAATAATATAGAATTTTTTGCAAGTATGAAAAAATAGCCAAAAAGAATGAGAAATGAGTATCTAGGAAATGGGATTAGATACATGTTGTTATGCTTGTAGTTCTAACCAATGAATAAATGTGAAAATATTGAAAGGGGTAAAAGCTGCATTTCCGTTAACTTGTTGGATTCTTAGTATTACCTTCAAATATTTACAGAAGAGAACACATCAACTCACATGTATTATTTTTCTCCAGGATGAGACGATTTAGAAGACATTTAGACATGAGGAACCACACATTGGTGACAACATTCATTCTTCTTGGATTGACAGAAGACCCAACGTGGCAAATTGTAACCTTTTTCCTATTTATAACTTATCTGCTGAGTGTCACTGGAAACCTTATCATTATCCTTCTGACTCTGCTGGATTCCTACCTCAAAACACCCATGTATTTCTTCCTACAGAAGTTTTCCTTCTCCCTGACATCTACCTGCATCCCTAGATTCCTGGTCAGCATAGTGACCAAGGATAAAAGTATTTCCATTGAGGCCTGCTTCACACAATTATTTGCTGGCCTTATCTTCGGGATAGCACAGTTTTTCTTGCTGGCTGTCATGTCCTATGACCGCTACGTGGCCATTTGTAAACCCCTTCATTACACAACCATCATGAACACCAGAGTCTTTACTTGGCTATTTGGCACTTGCTGTTTAATTGCTTTGTTGGCGATCTGCCCTGAAGTCATTGTAAGTCTGGGTTTGGAATTCTGCAATGCTATTAGTGAACACTTTATCTGTGACTACTCTCCCATCTTGAAGCTTTCCTGCAGTGATACAAGGTCTATGCAACTGGTCGGCTTCATTTTTGCCATCATTATTCTCCTGATGATTTAGCACTAGTAAAGTACAATTCTGAGGTTTGCTTCTGCCCAGCAGAAGAAGAAGGCCTTCTCTACCTGTTCCTCCCACATGATTGTTGTCTCCATCTCTTATGGCAGCTGCATTTTTATGTATATCAAACCTTCTGCAGAAGAAAGGATAGCTTTAAACAAGGGGGTTGCCATACTCACCATTTCGGTTGCACCAGTACTAAATCCTTTCATATATACCTTAAGAATAAGCAAGTCAAAGAAGCCCTGAGGGATGTCATTAAAAAATGCACCTCAGCTACTTCAAAACAGTGACTTTGTCCTGATAAAGTGTGCTAGTAAGATGACTGAAAGTTATAGGCCATATCAGCTACTGTTTTGACTTATCTCTGTTTTGCTTTTTCTATTGTGGAAGTTACAGAAGGTGTCCGTACTTTACTCTAACTCTTATAGATTTTTATATTTTTAGCGAGATTATTTCCCTTCATTCTTTCCCATATGTGTTGCTGGATTCACTTTATTCTTTTAATTTAATACTATGAATTGTTTGGCTTCCAAAATATTCCACTATGAATTCCCTATGGAAACAGCATATGTCTATGATTTTCTAGCAAATATGTGCTTAAAGAAAATATTTTTTCTTTTCTTTTATTTTACAATACAATTCAGTTCTACATATCAGCCACAGATTCCCTTGTTCTCTGTCCTCCCGCCCCCCTCCCCTTCCCCAAAGAATGGAAACACATGAACTATGAACCAATGGCTGAGGGGCCTCAACTGGGTCAGGCCCTCCTAATGGGTGAGACAGTTGATTGGCTTGATCTGTTGGGAGGCATCCAGGCAGTGGGACCGGGTACTGTGCTCATTGCATGAGTTGGCTGTTTGGAACCCGGGGCTAATGCAGGGACCCTTGGCTCAGTCTGGGAGGAGGGGACTGGACCTGCCCGGACTGAGTCTACCAGGTTGATCTCAATCCTCGGGGGAGGCTTTGCCCTGGAAGAGGTGGGAATGGAGGGTGGGCTGGGAAGAAAATGTTATTTGAGAGGAGAGGAGCTCTTAAATTAAAAAATATTATTTAAGAGCTCCTTTGCTCTCCTCTCCTCTCCTCCCCTCCCCTCCCCTCCGCTCCCCTGGAACAAGCCTCCAAGAGATTAGGGGGTGAATGATGGAGGAGTTTGGAGTTTAAGGACATTTTGTATCTCAGCTGCCCAGCCCCAGCTAGGACGTGTGTGACCCAAGTGTGAGTCCACAAGTCACTCAACTTCCCAAACCTCTGCTTCTCCCTCTGTGAAGTGGGACTAACTAAACATACACACGTGCTACTAAAATCCCTTCCCTTGGGGAGATAAACAAGATATAGCCCTCTCCCTAAGGTTCCAGGACAAATGGAAGCAGGATTTCTGAAGTTCACTCTGGAGAACCATCCCTGGGCTGGTGGTCCTGGGTTCTATAAGAAAGCAGGCTGAGCAAGCCATGGGGAGCAAGCCAGTAAGCAGCACCCCTCCATGGCCTCTGCATTAGCTCCTGCCTCCAGATTCCTTCTCTGCTTGAGTTCCTGCCCTCACTCCTTCAATGATGGACTACAATGTGTGAGTGTGAGCCAAATAAACCCTCTCCTCCCCCAATTGCTCTGCACATGGTGTTTCCTCACAATAGTGACCTTCACTAAGCCTATATAGTCTAGCTCTCCCCAAGGCCTCGGTGCATCCGGGAAAACCTTGCATACAACAGGCGGTAAAGAGGGTCTTGTGACCCTCTCCATTCCCCCCACAAGGGAATGTAAAGAACCAATAAGCACAGCTGGACTGGTGAGTTTGTAAACAGGCACAGCTGGTCTCCCCAAGATGGCTGCTGCTTGGCACAGAGAACATGCAGGCCATGGGACCTGGGGATGGGAAGGAGAGATCCATATCAATAAAGCGAATATTTTAGTGGGAGGTACAAAGTGGCTCGAGACTGCTGTGTGACCTTGGGCAGACCATGTGGCCTTTTGTACCTCTTTTTCCCCCACCACTAAAATGGGCACAATAAAAGCCCTTACTCCTCGGGTAGAAAAGCACTCTTCTCTGTAGGGTTCTTAACCCAGTTCTTAGCCCACAGTGCGAGCTGATGGTACGGCCACGGCAGATGCTATTTCCACTGTACAGTCTGAGAGTGGTTGGAGAAGGCTGGCATTTGGCCATCTGGGCACAAGGGGCACAGAGTGAGTGGGAGGCAGCAATCAGGTTGGAGGGGACGGGTCTTGCAGGAGGCCGGAGGGTACCAAGGATGAATGGCGTGCTCACAGAATAGCATGCTCACAGAATGGGGTGCTCACATGCTCCTGCGTGCTCTGAGTCCCTGGCAGCCATACCTCAGCTGGTTTCTCAGCTGCTTTGAATGGAGGGAGCAGGGCATGCCATGGGCACTCTTGTGACCAAGAAGCTGGTTCTGGAATGAGCTGACTCACTCAGGACACAGTACCCTTCCTGCTTCCCTCCTCCCCTGGGAGAAAGGCCAACTGAGTCCAGGGAACTGATATGACCACAAGACAGCAGGCCTGGGGAGCTGGGCGGGGCAAGAGGTTGGGTTGGGCTGCAGGCAAGCTGGACTACTGGCACTTCAGGTGCTAGGCATGGCCTTCAGGGATGCCGGTCCTGAGCTCTGTTGCCCCCGCAGTCCGATTCATCAGTTCTAAGATGTGAAAAGACTTCTCTGTCCTGTCCAGGCTGACAGGACAAAGCTACCTACAGACCCACCGATGTGTTCTTCTTCAGGGCTTTGTGGTCAGGTTCTGTCCCTATTCTTTTCTCTCCATTGCCAGTGTCTATTCCTTATGCTGGGCTTGAAACAAAACAACAACAACAACAACAACAACAAAAAGGGGGTGGGGGTTGGGGCTTTTGCTCAGTGGTAGAGCACTTGCCTAGCAAGCACAAGGCCCTGGGTTCGATCCTCAGCTTCCAAAAAAAAAAAAAAAAAAAAAAATCGGTACGGTCCTTTCTCTAGCCTGATAAGACTCCTGTGGTATGCTCCTCGGCCCATGCCTTAGTCACATTTCCCTCATGTGTCCTGAGTGTTCCAGCCTCAAACGTGAGGTGTCTGCCTGTCACACGAGCCAGCTTCACATGGCTCCCAGCCACAAACAACTATAGAGATGGTGGAATCGAGAAACTCCCCACACTCATTATTACGGAGTCTGTTGGGCCATGGTCTGTGGAGGGGACCATGGTCTGGAGAGGGGACCATCGCCTGGGGATGTGGCCATCATCTGGGGAGGTGGCCATCATCTGTAGAGGGGGCCATCTTGGAAGTTTTGAAGCTAGAATGTGGCAGTCTTCCTTGAAGTCACAGAGATGCAGGATGGAATGAAGGAGGTAAGAAGCAAGCAGAGGCCAGCCATGCCCTCACTCTCTCTGATCTGTGCTTGCAGCTGGCCGTTCTACTGTGTGCTGACATGCCCAGCCAGTCTGAGTTTCAGTTGGTTCCAGATGTCGTCGTCACTGGGGTGGAAAGAGGGTGGGGTGGCACTTCCCTCATGGTGGCCAGTCGGGTACTGACTAGGATGGATTTGTTATGTGCTGGAATGGTGCTGGCACAGAAGAGGAAGTGTTAAATGTGGTGGGAGCTCGCTCGGGTGGGAGGTCAGCACCGAAGAAGACAATTGGCCTTTTCAACAGATACTTAGTGCCCAGGGGACAGCCATGGCCAAGGCGGTGCCACAATGGCCCCTCTTGTCATGAGTGTGTGCTCCGCTGTGGAAATGAACACTGGAGGCTGACAGAAACATGGAATGCAGCCTGCAGGGATGTAGTCCCTGACGGGGTGGAGCCTAAAGTCTTAACCCAAGACTAGACTTGGTGAGGGATGATCCTGGAATTGGGCTCCTCCATTCTGATCAAAATTCCAAGCAATTCCACACTCAGCCTTTCACTGAACCACCTTCCAAGTCCCCTAGGGTAAGCCTCTTTGAAGCCAATTCCACAGCTCAGAGTGGCTGGGAGGGTGTGTTGGTGACTTTTCTGGTTGCTGTGACCAAATACCTTCAAAAAGCAACTTGGGGGACGAAGTGTTTGTTCAACTGGCAAAGGGTTCAAGAGGATGCGGTCCATCATGGCGGGGGAGGCATGACAGCTGGAAGGTACAGAGGGGATGTATGTTTGTAGTTAGCGGTTCTCTGCTTTTTATGCAATCTACTTCAGTCGGTGGGATGGCACTGCCCATATTTGAGGTGGTGGGTCTCCCCACTTCAATTAAATAGATAATCTCTCACAGATATACCCAGAGTCATATCTCTGGTGATTCTAGGACCTGTCAAATGGACAACCTACTGTTAGTCACCACAGAGGGTCAATGCCAAATCTCTTCTGACAGAACTCCCTCCACATCTGGCCCACTGTCCCTCGATATGTGCTGATTCTTAGAATTTTGGCAGAAGGAATGTCACCACAACGGGTCTCCCCAGTGGGTACAGACAGATGACAAGGAGACAGACAGCTTTTCTGATCCCCGGCAGCAACTGTGAGCACAGTTTGTCGGGGGCCTCAGAGTGGAGAAGAAGGTCAAGTCATTTGGGTCTAGGGAGAAATCAGCAGCCAGCGCTGTGACTCAGTGTGGAGATGGATGACCCCGTCAAGTCTTAGGGCTGAGCAGAAGTGGCTACCAGAAGACAGGAGGAGGAAGGAAAATTCCACCATGGCCTGGGTTTTGTGGGGTGGGGTGGGGTGGGGGATGGGAAATGGAGGACAGAGAGCCACACTCCAAAGATGCAATTTCACCGCACAAATACTCAGAACCAACTGTTCCCTGTTTTTGTCTCCAGCCGTGAAAGGCAGCTCTGTTACTGGTGTTCATGTTCAAGGTGTGGTTAATCCATTATCCATGCACTAGCTGTGAGAGCACAGAGGCTAAGGCCTGTCACTGTGCAGGGCTTAGATTCAACTGATACCTGCTAGCCAAGAGCTGCCGCACCCAGATAGACAGACGCACCAGATAGTCTTTAGGTAGCCTCAAAAGTCCAGATGGAACCCTGCTCAGGTCACAGTGGGGCCAGGAAGAGGGATGCCCAGCCTGACCTGGAATATTCATACAGATTGCCTGAAGGTGATGGACAGATGAGAGGGGGTTAGGAAGTGTAGTGGGTAGCTGAGACCAAGCCAGAGTTCTCTGCTGGATGGTACCCCATCTCTCCTGGATCCTGTAACCCATTGCTATTGGCTCTGAGTTATCCCAGAAATAAACCTCTCTTGATTACCAGATAAATTATGTGGAATTGCCTCATTAAAAACAACAATAAGAAGCTGAGTGGTACTGGTAGTTTACACCTTTAATCCCAGCACCTGGGAGGCAGAGCCAGGCCAGCACTTGGGAGGCAGAGCCAGGGAGATCTCTGTGATTTCAAGGCCATCCTGGGCTACCAAGTGATTTCCAGGAAAGGTGCAAAGATACACAGAGAAACCCTGTCTTGAAAAAAACAAAACAAAACAAAACAAAAACAAAAAAACCCCACAATAATAAGGAAGCATTTATCCTGGGGAAGAACTGGAGGTATAAAAGAGAGGCAGGGTGGGGGTTGGGAGAGGAGAGGAGAAGGCTGAGCCTGGCTGGGCAAGAGGCTGTTGTGAGATGAGCCAGACTGTGGGTAGATAACTGCTCATCATGGATGAGACCCTAGATTCCTTCTCTAGGGCCACAGGACAAAAAGAAGCCATGAGGGGGAGGGAGGGGGAGGGGACACGGAATGGAGTAAGCAGTATAGTAGAGGTGGGTGGGGGGAGGAAGCTGGATGGCCACTCCGGCTTTTATCCCACAGCCCTCATAGACACCAGGGGCAAGTGCTCACAGTCCTTGTCATAAGAACAGAACATGAATCCACAGAGATGCAGCCAAGTCATTCTGGGGTGTGGAACACAGTACTCAGAATGTGTGATACGCATACATAGGTACATACAGTCACAGGACTGTCTGAGATGTGTCTAAATGGCCACATGAAAAAGCCTAGCATGCTCCTGTATATAAGAACAAGTCATACCAGGCAGTAGTGAAACACCCCTTTAATCCCAGCACTCGGGAGGCAGAGGCAGGCAGAGCTCTGTGAGTTTGAGGCCAGCCTGGGCTACAGAGGAGTTCCAAGACATCCAGGGCTGTTACACAGAGAAACGCTGTCTCAAAAAACTAAAAAGAAGGAGGAGGAAGAGGAGGAGGAAGAGGAGGAGGAGGAAGGCAGCAGACATGTGAGGCACCTTCCTCAGGGATCCCCAGGAATCCTGACCTAGGAGTTGGTAAGAAAACAGCCCTGACTTGGTCTCTATCAGCCTTGTCCCTGCTCACCCTGAGGGAGGCCACCCACCTGTGTGAGTGGCCCTACAGAGAGGCCCAGGTAGCAACAGCTTCCAGAGACCTGGGGCGGCCAGCCACTGGCCACCTGAGAACACAGAGAGGGAGCTGCCCTGGTTGCCACCCAGCACCTGGGCCAGCTGAGCTACAGCACTCCCGAGCCATGGAAAATGCCACCAGGAGAGCAAATGCTAACTCAGTTTATGGGAACCAAGCAGGAGAAAGGGTGCTCTCTGCAGGCAGGCCTGGGACCTCTGGGGATGTGTGGAGTGCTTCCAGAGGGGTGTCCAGGCTGGTGACAGTCACTAGGAACTCACAGAGGGGGATGCTCAGCACAGATGCCACACATCACTGTTCAACAGAGTCACCGAGGTCACTTAAAACAGGAACACAGGCAGGAGGGAGGGATGGAGGGATGGCTCTGTGTTCAAAGCACTGGCTGCCCTTGCGGAGAACCCAGTTTGGTTCCCAGCTGCTCACAACTGCCCATTCCTCCAGTTTCAGGTGAGCTAACACCCTCTTCTGGCCTCCAAGGGCACCTGCACTCATCTGGTATACATGCAAGTGAAGACCAGCATTGACGCACATAAAATAAAATGAATAAATCTTTTTAAAAAAACAAAGCAGAAGCCAGGCGTGGTGGCACACACCTTTGATCCCAGCACTGGCAGGGGCAGGTGGATCTCTGTGAGTTCAAGGCCAGCCTGGTCTACATATCAAGTTCTAGGACAGCCGGAGCTATATCATAGAGAGACTCTGTCTCCATTAAAAAAAAAAAAAAAGCACTGGGCTTTTTCTATATGGAGTTGTTGATGTTGGGAAAAGGGGACAGGCAGGCCTAGTCTGTCCCATCCTGTTCCACACCACATCCTGTGCTGATCTCCAGCACACACTGACCAGCAGCTAGTAGAGGGAGAACAGCCCAAAGAGTTGCTCTCAGCTCACACCACACAGGCCACACACCCTGTTCATATTGCACCCATGACACCACACACACACACACACACACACACACACACACACACACACACACCCCTCAGAGCTCACCACTCCAACTCTTCTGCCCACTTACCTATTCCAGCACTGTTAGCAAAGGGGCCCACCCTTCTGAGAGCTGTGGAGGAAGTCACAGCCATTCCCTGTCCGCCTGTTTTGTGTGAGAAAAGCCCAACTTTTAGTCTCAGAACAGATGGAGTGGCTGGGAGTACTCGGGGGTTTTCCATCCTGGCAGGGAAGTCACCTCCCCCAGGCTGGGAGAGGACCCTTACTTAGGAAGCCTGGAACTTTATTTCCCCTGGGCTTTGTCCCTGAGGCCCATTTGGAACCTAGGGAAGACTAACTCAGAGTTCTCCTGCTTTAAAGGCTTTCTGATTTGTATGGGATCTCCTTTCTCATGGCGTAGTATAGACCCCAATACATCAATATGAATTTGTCTTCTCTTCTCCAGGGGAGGGAAACTCAGAGGCTTTACAGACCTCACTGAGGGGAGGGGGCCTGTTCCTGCTAGTCTGTGCCATCCCCAGACACCCCCAGCTCTATCTTAGTCCTCAGAAGCAAACCTTTACTGAGTGCTATGTTGAAGGCTCTGTAGCAGTGACATTACATAAGACCACTCTATGGTGGTATTTTATTTGTACTGAAATGTGATTTTAATTGTATGTTAATAAATAAAGTTGCCCGGGGGTCAGAGCTATTAGAGCCATAGACAGAGCATGGTGGTGGTGGTGGCGGCGCACACATTTAATCCCAGCTCTTGGTAGACAGAACTTGGTAGATGTCTCTGTGTTCAGGGATACAGCCAGCATTGGAGACATATGCCTTTAAGACCTGGAGGGCTGTACTTACAGGCAGTGATGAGGCAGTCATGTGTTTGGGTTTACAACCAATGAGAAGGCAGAACAGAAAGACTATATTGAAGACAAACACACAGGAAGTAGCTCTCTTTCTGAGAGGTAGGAGCACCACAGGAGGAAGGGTAAGGTTTTAGCTCTGAGCTCTGACCTCTTGGCTTTCTCTTTTACATTGGTTCTGTGTTTCTTATTTAATAAGATGGTTGGCTACATCTACACCACCCTGTCAGGACAATTGCTATCTCCTTGTGTAGAGGAGGACCCAGGAGCTTTAAATAGACTGGGACTCTCAAGACAGACTCTCCCTGCCACCAAGACTGTGCTGTCCTCTGTCTGGGGAAGGCAGCAGGGTGAGTAACACAGGAGCATGAGGACTATCTCCTGGGACAGCAGCATCTCCATGCATCCTCCTGGGACAGCAGCATCTCCATGCATCCTCCTGGCCCCTGCAGCTTTATGGCTTCATCATTGTTAAGAGTGTGTTTTAATGAATGGACTTCCCACAGCAATTCATCAATTAGTTTAAAGTTGCACCCAATCCATTTTCCCGTGAGCTTGGGCTGAGGCCACTTCTAGGGAAAGAGCATTGGCCTTCTCCCACCGTCTGTCTCTACCTGCCTGTCAAAGACTAGAGAGGAACATGGCATCAACAGCCAGGGAGAAGAAATGCCTTCCATGTCACCAGTCTCTGTTCCTTCCATATTCCTTTTTATAGCGACAAATAAAATGTGTGTGTGTGTGTGTGTGTGTGTGTGTGTGTGTGTGTGTGTTTAAATAGAATTAAAGTGAAACAATTTCATTCAACTCCCTCTCCCAGTACAACCAAAGCCAAGGCCTTTCATCTTTGGAGGCTTCTGTGGATATAGTTTTCCTGTTTGAGCCACTCTTTTGTGGCTGAAAAAGAACCTTTCTTCCATGGTAACAAGACCCAGAATTTGATAATCCAAGGCAGCAAGCTGTCCTTGTTGAGATCTTCTGGAAACAGCCAGGCCCTCTCCCACGGAAAAAAGTGACACAGACCTAGGAAATCCCCAGCTCCTGCTTTCCCCACAAAGCAAGCTCAATGACATCTCCTGCGTGGGAAGACAGAAGAGCAAGTGCCGTGGGTCTAGGCCAGAGGATGAAGCTGTTTCCTCGGCACACCCACGCAGCCTGGTGGGTACTGACACAGGGGCTGCTCCTTGGCCTGGGCCCAGGAGACCCAAGCCCCACAGGGGCTCCTCTGGCAGGCTGTGTGCAGATTGATACAGTTCAGTCCTGGGCAGGACGAAAGTGCCCATGGGAACTCAGAAGGGAACACTATTAGCAGGAGGTGGGTCCCATTCTTCCAAGGGAGCTGGGGACCATATTCAGGCAAGGTTGTCTCTGAAGAACAAACATATCATCCAGATGCAGCAAGGAGAGTTCTGACCCTGATAGTGTGGAAGAGGATGCTTGGGGAGAGGAGAGTGGGCAGAGAAGGTCGTGGAGAGACAGGTAGATGGGACAGAACAGGAACACCATCAGCTGATGCGTCCTGCAGCAGTCAGGGCATTCAGAGAGAGACAGGGTAGAAGAACAGGGGCGTGTGCCTGTGGGTCATGAAATACAAGCATCCTTGGGGCCTCTGAGGCTGTAGGGGTCACTCAGAAACCACTGACATGAACCCAGGTAGAGATGGAGGTTAGGTGGAAATCTAGAAGTCCTCATTCACAATGGATATTTCTGTCTTCTCCTCCCCCAGCAGCCCAAGAAAAGAACAAGCTCTTCAGACTCCAGCCTAGCATAAACTATTGCTACAAATATGAAACAGTGTTTTGTTTGTTTGTTTGTTTGTTTGTTTGTTTTCTGAGACAGGGCTTCTCTGTGCAGTTTTGGTGCCTATCCTGGATCTCGCTCTGCAGACCAGGCTGGCCTCCAACTCACAGAGATCTGTCTGTCTCTGCCTCCTGAGTGCTGGGATTAAAGTCCTGGACCACCATTGCACGGCGAAATGTTTTATTTTTAAAGCAAAATCTCCCTTTTAGTTACAAAAATAAAGCCTATTTGGGCTGGGAATGCAACAAAGTTAGTCAAGGGCTTGCCGAATATTCATGAAGCCCTGGGTCAGGTCAGCAGTACTACCTAAGATTGGGCGTGGTGGCACACATCTATAATCCCAGCACTCTCAGAAGGTGGAGGCAGGAAGATCATGAACTCAAGGTCATCCTCGACTATATAACAAGTACAAGGCCAGCTTGGGCTATATGAGAGAGACTTTGTCCTGAAAATAAATAAATAAACAAATAAATAGATCGTGCTTGTGAAAATTCCAGTAAAATGAGTATGAAATTAAGAATTCACCTTAGATGGAATACATGCAAAGGAATGAGCAGGCAGATGAGATGGTTGAGAGGGCAAACACACTTGCCAAACAAATCTAACGACCTGGGTTTGGTCCCCACAGCCCACACAATGGAAGGAGAGACCAGACTCGTGAAGGTTGTCCTCGAAGCTAGCTCCATTTGCACTCTGGGGCACAGAAGCAGGTGTGAGCAAATGTGTGCACATGCATGCACACACACAAATATTAATAAACTATATGAAAAAAGAAATTCAAAGTAACGAGCAACCGCTGGGCTTTTGCCCTTTCAAACACTTGCTATGCATATCAGCATGTTAGCGCACTCTGTGGAGGGTAACTTTGTGTGTGTGTGTGGGGGGGCTAGCTTACACTTTTAGAGGTTCAGTCCATTATGATTGTGAAGGGGAGCATGGCAGCATGCGGGCAGACGTAGTGCTGGAGCTGAGAGTGCTACATCTTACAGGCAAAAGGAAGTCGACTGACTGTCACACTGAGGGAAGCTTGGGCAAAAGAGATCTCAAGGCCCGCCCCCAAAGTGACGTACTTCCTCCAACAAGGCCACACCTCCTAATAGGGCCAATCCCTTTGGGGGATATTTTCTGTCAAACTACCACCCATGTGTATACGACCACTGGTATAGTATAAAGTGACCATAGGAAAATGGTTAAATAAGTTACACATGCCTTTAATCCCAGCACTCAGGAGGCAGAGGCAGGTGGATCACTGTGAGTTCCAGTCCAATCTGGTCTTCATGGGGAGATCCAGGCTAGCCAGAACTACACAGTGAGACCCTATCAAAAAAGATACATTTATTTTAAAAATGTGATTCCGCTAGAACAGTAATACCAATCAAGAGGACCACTGTCTGTGCTCTCCTTGTTATGGTTTTAATTTAACTATTGTGATCTTCTGTTTATGAGTGTTTGCCTACATACATGTGTGCTCACGTGTGTGTGCAGAGCCTGCAAAGGGTGGCTGTGGGTGTCTCTCCTTACCTACTTCATTGTCCTCTGCTGTATGTACCAGGCTGCTTGGCTCAGGGAGCTTGCCGGGAGTGCCCGAACTCCACTGATCATCCCACGGCAGGAACATTGGGATTACAGGTATGTGTTACCATGACCAGCTTTATGTGGGTTCTCGAGGTCCAACTCAGATCCCTATGCTCAGTGCAGCAAGTACTTTAGCTGCTGACCCCTCACCCTAGCTCTAAAAAAAATGTGATCCTGAGACATCTACAACAACGATAATCCGACCGTTATTATCTATGAACCATATAGGCAACATTTCCATGTCAAAACCACAGTAGTCTAAGACTGCTGTGATAGATCATCAGTGAGATGCTCAAATTCCTCTGAATTCTATCCATAAACCTCCAAAAAGCCATATTCCGAGTCAAGAATGTGAGCAGGTTAAGAATTCGAGGCTTCCTCTTAGTTAGCTTTGCCTCCTAAGGAAGATGAAAGCAAGACACATCCTATGGTGTGCTTGTGTTTGTGGTAACCCAAGAAAGGCTCCTGCACATGGACAGTGTGGCCGAACCAGAGGGGAAGGCTTGTTCGTTGTGTAGATTTGTTTATTTTTTTAAAGATTTATTTATTTATTATATATACAGTGTTCTGTCTGCATGTATGTCTGCAGGCCAGAAGAGGGCACCAGATTTCATTACAGATGGTTGTGAGCCAACATGTGGTTGCTGGGAATTGAACTCAGGACCTCTGGAAGAGCAGCCAGTGCTCTTAACCTCTGAGCCATCTCTCCAGCCCCAGATTTGTTTATTTTATTTTCTGTGTATGAGTGGGTTTGCCTGTATGTATCTGTATGCAGTGCACGTATGTCTGGTGCCCGTGGAGGTCAGAAGAGGGCACCAAACCCACAGAACCTGAGTTACCCATGATTGTGAGCCACCGCGTAGGTGCTGGGAATCAAACCTGGGTCCAGAAGTCAGCCCTTGGGTGTTGTTCCTCAGGCACCATCGTATCAACTTAACATGGCATAACAAGATGCAGTAAGATGAGGCATAACACTCAAATAAAGGCTGGACAATGGAAACAAATAGGAGGAAAGGGGTCTTGAGATCAGGCAAAAGAGTCAAAGACACCTGCCACTCCCACTATTAAGAGTCAAACAAAAATCCCAAGCTAAACAACCACAGCATGTGTGCAGAGGACCTAACACAAACCCATACAGGCTCTGTGATTGCCTATGTGCCCTGCCTACTTGATTCTGTGGGCTGTGTTCTCCTGGTGTCATTGACAGTCCAGGCTACAACAATCCATCCTCTCTATCTTCCTGGTGTTCCATAAGCTCTGTCTCATGGTTGTGGGTCTCTGCACCTGCTCACATCAGCTGATGGAGGAAGCTTTTCTGAAGATGATTGGGCTAGGCACCGATCTATACCATCACATGGACAAAAAATGTACAACAAAAATTTTGATCTAACAAAAATGAGAATGTGCTAAATGTCACTAGCTGATTCTCCTGAACAAAAGAAGAGATGAGTCAGTAGAATACTGTGGGTATTTGTTATCTCCAAATCTATACTTCTGTGTCGACTGACAGGCATTCACCACAATTTGGATGTTTTCTTTCTACTTTGTCAAACTGTATCTTCAATGTCCCAAGTAATCCCACATTTATTCTGGTATAAAATGGACAGGAATAAGAGCAGAAAATATAGTGTAAAGCAAGATAGAAGAATGAAAGCTTGCACCTCTGAGTAGAATGTGCTTTTATGTTGGTTACCTTAAGTAGTCTTTATAAACCCTCCTAAGTCACTGCACTTCATAGAGCAGAGAATTAAGATGGGGAAGTAGGAGAGAAGTAGGCATTCTATGTCCATAAGTATCTCATGATTGTTCTATGGTTAATAATAATTGTCAACTTAACACCTAAGACAAAATCCTATAGGTACACTTGTGAGGGACTTTGGAGATAAGGTTAATTGATGCTGGAAAAGCCCATCTTATTTGTGGGTGGGAACATTCCCTGAGCACTGGATCATGGACTATATAAATGAATAGGGTAAGCTGAGCACTAGTAAGCATGCACCAATTCATAGCAATTCTTGACTGTAGATGTAGTGTGACTAGTTGTTTCAGTTTCTTGCTGACGTATCTTTCCCTACAATAAGGAGATGAAACTTAGAATTGTGAGCCAGACAATCTCTTTCTCCCTTAGTTTGCTTGTGTCATGGTATTTTATCCACCAATGGTGAAAGGAACAAAGACAGTTTGTATACATGTATATGTTATGGTGGGTTTTTAACTCTTGGGTCACTGTCTTTTGTTAAGTACCACAATTTCAAGGAAAAAATTTCATGATGTTAAGCAGGAAAAAATAAATAATTATTCTACCTATCACTTTAGTATGACTTAAGTTGAATCCTTTCTTCCTGAGAAGTGGTTCATTGCTAGGTGATTGACTTTCCCAACTGAATAATATCAGCTTCAGATAGAATCATGATCTCTTTATAATGTCTTTTCTTTCTCCTTCATAAATCAGTTCCTTATCATCTTTTCAAAAATTAGTTTATTGGACAGTTTCACACAATTATATAATATACACTGGTCATTTTCACCTCTATTACCTTCTCTTATCCTCCCATTCCTTCTAGTGGAATCCCTTAAACTTGAGTGGGGAGTCATTTACCAGAGCATGAGAAGCATACCACTGGCTATGACACTGAAGAAAATATCTTGCTGTCCATCCATCAGCAGCCATTCACTGTTCTCATGGGAGAGAAGAGATGACTCAGGCTGGAATGTTGAAGGACTTACCCATGTGCAAGTGATTATAGGTGTTGTTAGATCATAAGTACAACAAATATGTCATACACAGAAGGTAGGGGTTCATATCATGCCACCTCTTCCTCTGACTCTTAAATTCTTTTACTCAACTCTTAGGCATTGTGCTGTTCCCTGAGTCCAAGAGGGGAAGACACATGTACATACATACATATATACATACATACAATTATGTATTAGCATACATATCAATAGTCACTTGTTTTTAACCTGTTGACTAATTACAAGTCTTCACAGTTACATACATCTACTCTAATCAACACTAATCTACTCTTACCAATACTCATGTTGACAAGTGCTAATCTATGGCCATAAACAAATACATTGAAGACATAAGGATAATCATAACATGCCCCAATAATAGCTTATTCCCCAAGACCTAGAGCCTCACTAGTCATGAGCTTTTGATGAGGTTTACAATAAGCATGGACTTCCTTCTTTGAAGCAGCATTAAGTTAAATCAAAAAGTGATTAGTGACTGCCATAAGAATCATGCCACTTTTGCACCAGGGATGCAACAATTTGCCAGACCATTGAACTATTTGGTCTTCTGAGTCCACAGCTGGCTAAAATACAGCCTTTTCTCTCTCAACAACCTGCATGGCAATTTCCTCCAATATGAAATCTAGCCCTCAGGGCTTAAGCTTCTACCTTAGTTCCATCTTTATATCTGTGTGTATTACAGCTAAACAATGAGATATCTTCAACAATATAGTCATCACTTATCTACGGTGTGAAACCATAAGAAATGCCAATAGCCTGTTTTGTTTGGGAGGCCCTAAGAGGCTCTCTCGCCAAATTCTAGAGAGGTATTATACTTTTGGCACTGATGTTTTCCTTTGGTAACATTTGGAACCAGTATTATTCATGCTGGCACTATACCCTAATTCAAATTCATTGACAAAGGTTAGATACATTATTAAATTAGCTTACACAGTAATTTGGTTTCCATGTGGCTTTTTCAACTGTCTTTAGTTTTGATCAACACCTCCTACTGTTTTCACTGCTCTATAATTTTTACCTCCCACCCTCTCTTAACCCTTTTCACTCTCAGTATCCTCCAACTTTCATATCACACTTGTTCTCATACCCTCCATATCCTGCCCTCTTTCTCCTCCTCTTGTGGTTCTTTTCTAATTCTCTCACATGTACAAACATTAACTTCAACTTGAGCAGAGATCTAAAATTTTGAAGGTAGAATCCACATATGAGAGAAAAGAAGTGACATTTGACTTTCTGGGTTACCTCTTTTAGGTAAACTCTTCATTTAAATTTACCTCTTCATTTCAACCATTTCCACACAAATTTCATAATGTTGGTCTTTTATTTTTTTTTTTTACTCCTGAATAAAATTCTATTGTGTGTATAATTCCCAATTCCATTTTCCATCCATCAGTTGATGAGCAAATAGGATGACTCTAATTCCTAGCTATTATAAGTAGAGAAACTATGAATATTGATGTGCAAGAGTTTCTACGGTAGCCTATGGTAGCTCAAGGAGTGGGGTAGATGAGTCACACCATAGTTCTGTTTTAGCTGTTTAAGGAACTAAAACACTGAGGAGTTTTTAGTATTTAATATGACTTAAATTATGGTTATAGTTGTTACGATCTCCCCAGATTTCACCACACCCTTTCCATTTGTTTATTTGATAATAGCCACTCTGACTGTGGTATGCTACATAGAATGCTCAAAGTAATTTGATTTTCATGTCTTTGTTGGCTAAGAATAAATATTTAACACCTTTTAAAATGTTAATAGATTTATATTCTTACTTTCAGGGCCTTCTTTTAGTTCCAGGGACCATTGTTATTGAATAGTTGTTTTTCTTGATGCTTGCAGTTTGAGGGGTTATTTTATATTCTACATGAGTCCTCTGTTAAATATGTACTTGACAAATATTGTTCCATTTTGTGGACTCCCCTTTCATTCATATAGCATTTTTTATTGCTATACACAAGCTTTTAAATTTCATAGGATTCCATCTGTACACCTTATTTCCTAAGTAACATATTCAGAAAGTCCTTACCTATGCCAGTATTTTGCAATTTTTTCCCACTTTTTCCTCTTGCTGTTTCAGTTGTTCAATGTGATTATTTTGCCCTTTTCTTTTTCTCCTCACTCTATCATAAAATTATTATATCAACATGAAATAGAATCTAGTTTCTAAAAATAATGAATGCTAGTAAGGATGCAGGGCAAAAGAATCCTGATATATTGCCAGTATGATTGCAGATTACTACACTCACTATATAGTATAAAGACGTCACAAAATAACTATAAATATAATCCCAATGTTTAACAGATAAAACACTCCAAAGTATACACTCATTGGTGTCAGTCACTATACAAGATATGAGTGAATAGCCATATCTATTGCAACACTTTTCACAATATCTATATCATGGAGTCAGCTAAGTGACTGTCAATGGGGACATATATTAAGAAACTAAAGTAGATAAACATAATTAGTAATTTTCAGCCCTCCAAAAGAACAAAATGATGTTAGTTTCAGGAAAAGGGATAGAACTGGAGCTCAACATATAAAACAATATGTCAGAATCCCAAAGATAAATGTCACGTGCTTTTTGTCATATGTGGAATAGAAAAAATGGTTTTATGAAAGTAGAGTGAAGGAGTTGCACAATTATTCTGAAAAATATGTACAACCTATAAAAATGCACTTCGAGTACATATATGTGTATGTCTCTGTGTGGGGTTGTGCATGTAAGTGCAGTGTCTATGGAGGCCATAAGAAGGTGTCAGACCTGAAGAGCTGTAGTTACAGGTGGTTGTGAGCTCTGCAATGTGGATGCTGGGAGCAGAGTTCAAGTCCTCTGCAAGGGAAGAACCAGCTTGTACCTGGTCTTAACCTCTCTTAACTATTGAACACTCTCTCCAGCCCCCATGAATGCACCTTGAATGGAAATATAAAACCAAAACCCCACTCTGTGGTTGAGGATGTAAGAAACAAGGGTCCTGATACATTGCTGTTGGGAATTGCTTAATTCTCACAGAGAAATTTAGTTTAAATTCACTTATGGTTTACTTCTTATTCAAAAAATTCCAATTTGAGGACTTCATCCGAATGCTAGAGACCGTTGTTAAACATTACGGAATTTTGAAACATTCTGTCTATTCTTTGAAAATTTCATACATGTATAAAATGCATTTTGAGCATATTCACTGTCCAGCTTTTCCTGAATATCCCTCTAACCAAGTATCTCCCAAGCTCATGTCCCTTTCTTTCTTTTTTTTATAATCCTCTGAGTCTAATTAGTGCTGCACATATGAGCATGGACTTAAGTCTTTAAAGTTTACTTTATAATGTGCACATGCACAATTTTAGACATTAGTGTACTGTTCTAATTGTTGAAGAAATTTTTCTCCTAGAAACTGACCTCTAAGAGAAGGATAATATTTCCTTACAAAAAAAAAAAAACAAAACTATGCAGCTGTAGGCAAGATTGAAATCCCTCCAAGCACTTTTATGTGATGAATTGTTAAAGAAATAAGGCAGATGAAGTGGGGCATTTGTAGAATAACATACTCAGATTAGAGTTAATTGGTCTATGACGGGTTATCTTTTCACATCTAAAATGATCAATTTTTATAGCCACTTGAAATATTCTTTATTTTCTCTGATTTTAAATCCAGAACTGTGTAACTATAATTTCAAAAGATAGACATGTGATATAAATCAAGCACAATTCTGGAACTAATTTTCTAGAGTCATAGCTTTAAAAAGTAAAAGTTTGTGCATATATTTGTATTTCCATAAAAAGTACTTCTGTACCTAAATCTGTCAGTCCCTTAGGAAATGATGGTCTTGGTTTGCAGTCACCCTGAGAATTCATTGTTCTTAGATGATTTCCAATAGGACACAGAGGCACAGCTCTTCCATTACGTCAGAAACAGTGAATTTTCATATTGTTCTGTATGTCACACTTAGCCAGGTTTATAATACTCCTGATAAATGAGTTGTAGTAAGCAATATAAATGGTGATTTCATGTAACTTTCCACCAAGCAATAAATTAGTCAAAACTATTATCTCTATGACAACGTGAAAATCAGTCATGTATTTTAAGTTAGGATGAAGTGAGCCAGAATGGTCCAACCATACTCTTTGTTTACCAGGATAATGGCTGAAAAATGCAAGGGCACATTTACCAGGAATCTACATATACAACAGAGGAAAGCCATTGAATCAATAAAAGGCTAGTACTTTAATATCTTTTTATAGAGAAGTAATTGTAAATTATTACAAGTGAGATGTAGTAATGATGTAACAGCAGGAAATATTTTAATTTTTATGTAATATTTACAATATCCAACAAAATTCTATGCAATTATATTTACTAGACTGTGATCACATCATCTCATAGTGTAATTGGTGTTGTTATCCCTTTCAGTATGTAGTGTGAGAATGTGTAGTTATGTAATTGTTGAGGCAGAACAAACCAATAATTTCAAATGAGGAAATTCCACGGTAAGTATTACAGTATTAATCATGTGATTTTATTATAGATGAATAAATTTGAGGACGCTGACTTTTTTTTTTTTCAAGCTGAAGCTGGTTTGGTATATACTTTCTTTATCTAAGGCTGCTTCACCTGCCTAGAGAGCTCTGTCTCAAGTCTTCAATCCTTTAGAAACCATTCACAAGTCCAAATGCTCAAAAATCTCCTTCTGTAAATTCCTGTAACTGACAAAGGAAAGTACATTTATTTTCAATTATTATTTACTGCTTCATATGTTTATTTCATATTTGTACTGTTTTCAAATGAACAATTTATGCTTTACAGGCTGCAAATGATTCTATTATCATCATCAGTGCAAAACACATGGTGTACCTAAAATACATTTTCTACTTGAAATGTCTTAAATCATTTTAATGTGATAATTTAAAAAGCACCTAGTAGGAAATTTTTCCCTAGAGATATCACTAATTCTTCATAGTAGCCATGCTCTACAGACTGACTTATAATTAGAATTTGAGTAAAGTGTTGCATAAAATCTTTTATAAAACAGAGTAATTTTAAAACTATGACATCTGAAAACAGCCTCTCTTAGTTTGTCCCCTAAAGTAAATTCAAATCTCAAATCACAGTAGGTTTTTTTTAATATTTGATCTAACTCATTTAACTTCAAGTATATAAAATTGTAAAATAGTGATACGTATGTATGTGTATATATATCTACACATATACATATATATTTCTCAGTAGACAAAAGATTGTTGATATGTTTCAATATTCTAATGGTACTATGAATACTATCTAAAATGTGTATTCATTTCATTCTTACTATGTACTTTGCATTAAATTACTATGGACTTTCATTGTGTTTTTGTTTCCTTCTGATCATGCTCACTTGAAACATGCTCATGCCTTTGTTTGTACACTAGGAAATATGCAAGATGCACATTAGTAACATAACCATTCCCTGTTTAAAAAAGCCATCAATTGTACACTTATATTAAGAAATTATCTTCCACACTATTAAATTTATTTTCCTTCAGTTAGTTCACATAAGTAAAACAATATGAACTTTTAGGCTTTCATAACTCTTTATCATTCTCTTCATTCTATGATTTTCTTAACATGTGAAAATAGGTATATATTTCTCTATGTGTGCAGTAATTTTCTGTGTATCTCACATCAGTAGATTCTGTCTATTTTAAAACCTCAGAAATATGAAAAACATAATATGTTGCTCTCCCTAGGAGCATCATCAAACTATTCCAAATGAAATTACATTGGAAAGCAACTTGCATCTGGAATAACACTAGAGTGCATAATTTGGATCCTTATAAGAAAAACAACTGACCTCACCTGTGTTTGTTATATGAAAAATCTAAAAAAAAAAAAAAGAAAAAGAAAAAGAAAAAAGGTATCATTAGCCATAAAACAAAACCACTAAGAATGAATTAGTTTAAGTTTTATTGGATTGAATGAAGTAAACATAACACACCAATTCTAGCTACCAAACAATAGATGGGTTCATGACAGCCACATACAGACTGTTGTTCATGTGTCATTTTAATCTACTAACAATTTAAAAGTTTAACTGGGAACTTATATGCCATCTTAATTCCTGTGTAGTATACAGAGCATATACATCTTAGAAATCTTAAGGATATTGTAATTATTAACATACAAATTTTACTTTTGACACTTATAGGACTATAAACATGATGGAATATACGAAGGATGATTATTGAATCAGATACTCTAGAAATACAAAGTATTTGTCTTATGTAACTAATAGATGAATGAACCATGCATATGTACTTGAAACACCAGTTTGCAATGTATAGGTTTGTAATTTTTTCATAAAGATCTTTTTTCCCCTTTGACACCCATCATGAGACCGAGGACAGTACTGGGAAAGCATACTATAAAAAATTTTATGGTAGCTGGTTTAAATGACAATTCTATTTAAAACTTTAACATATTAGAATACATTTTACAATCACATTGTTTTACTCTTTGAAGTTTTTCCTTCTTAGAAATTTCCTATATGTGTACGTAGCACTAATTTTTAAAGGTCTTGTAATAAAAACATGGGAGCCTGATATTGGGGTAAATGCTGAAAGATCAGAGAGACAAAGGAACAAGCCACTGCCATGTCTCACCTCACCAACTCCACGAATCCTCTGATTGAATCAAAGGGGGTCCAGCTGACAAAGCCTTTAGTTCCTGTCTTTTGATGCCTTACATACCTTTCTCTGCCCAGCCATCACTTCCTTCCTAGTGCTGGGATTAATGGCCTGTGTGCTTCCCAAAACTGGGATTAAAGGTGTGAGATCTCAAGTGCTGGGATTAAAGGAATGTGACTCCCAATTATTGGGATTAAAGGTATGTGCCAACTGCCTGACATCTATGTTTAATCTAGTGGCTTGTTTTGTTCTCCGATCCTCAAGCAAATTTTATTATGGTACACAATATATCACCACATTGGCTTTTCAGGCTGAGGAGTCCTAGAGGTAAGACTGGGCAGCGGCTTCTTCCTTTATTCTCTGATCTTTCAGTATTTACCCCAATATCTGGCTCTAGGTGTTTTGTTATAAGACCTTTTAAAATTTGTGCTACATATGTATCCTTAAATCATTAGTTTTATGGCTCCTGGGAAAGCAAGAATCTCCTATAAACAGTATATTACTCTTTAGGAATTTCATTTTTAAAAAGTATCACACCCTTGAACAATCCACTGGGGTAAAGTTTAAAAAAGGACAGGCACTGGTGGACATTAATGAATTTGAGGAGCTATATGTTGAATGACTGACATGCCTCCTGTACGGTTGTACAGACAGAAAATAAGAGTTCTAATAAACATGCTGAAAAGGCAAAGGACCTGCACATGGGATAAACTCTAAGATGATATTTAAAAATATCACTGTTTAAACTTCTCAAACTAGAATATTCTAGGATGGAAAAGGAACAACTTTTAAATCTAGGGTTTTTTTGTTTTGTTTTGTTTTCCCCTGTAGACTTACTAGAAAAAGAGAGAAATGAAGAACCAATCTGTGGAGATAGTGTTCATTTTGCTTGGACTGACAGATGACCCTCAGCTACAAATTCTGATTTTCCTGTTTCTGTTTTTCAATTACATCTTGAGCCTGATGGGGAACTTAGTGATCATCCTCCTCACCCTGCTGGATCTCCGCCTCAAGACTCCAATGTATTTCTTCCTCCGGAATTTCTCCTTCCTGGAAATTGCATTCACATCTGCCTGTATTCCACGGTTCTTGATGAGTATTCTCACTGGAGACAAAACAATTTCCTACAATGCTTGTGTAGCTCAATTATTCTTCTTCTTTCTATTATTAATCACAGAGTTCTACCTCCTGGCTGCCATGTCCTATGATCGCTATGTTGCCATCTGCAGACCCCTGCACTACCCCATCATCATGAACAGCAAAGTGTGCCACCTGCTGGTCATTAGCTCCTGGGTGACTGGGTTCTTATCCATCTTCCCCCCTTTGATGTTGGGACTCAAACTGGAATTCTGTGCCTCCAAAACCATAGACCACTTCCTATGTGACACTTCTCCTGTCCTCCAGCTGTCTTGCACAGACACACGTTTCATAGAATGGATGGCTTTCATCATAGCTGTGATGACACTGGTCATCACCTTGATCTTAGTGATCCTCTCCTACACACTCATCATCAAAACCATCCTCAAGTTCCCTTCATCTCAACAACGGAGAAAGGCCTTTTCCACCTGCTCCTCACACATGGTTGTTGTCTCCATTACTTATGGCAGTTGTATCTTCATGTACATGAAAACATCAGCCAAGGAAAGGGTGACTTTAAATAAAGGTGTAGCTGTGCTCAACACTTCTGTGGCCCCTTTGCTAAACCCTTTCATTTACACCTTAAGGAACCAGCAGGTGAAGGAAGCTTTCAAACAGGTATTTCATAGATTTTTTTCTGCTCAAAACAGTGAATTAAGATTTAGGCATAAATAGCATGCTGTTGTAACATGACTGAAAAAATGAAAATGATTGTCATATATATCCACTGTGTCCTATGCTGTTTCTCTCCTTTACTACTTAGATCATAGTAAGCATTCTTACTGCTCTAGGCTCATCTTTCAGAATAGATCTTCTGAATCACTTCTTCAATACACAATATGTAATTCTATCTTTACTCAAAAAAATCTCTCTTCTCATTAATGATAGATTGATTTACTAAATGAATTGTGTAATTGAGTGGTGTTAGATATAATGGAATAATTATATATGTATATTAATTGCTAAGCATTTCATTAGCACTTTAATATTTGATTAGCATTGCTAAACATAGAGGCAAGTATAGATTATGAAATTATAGTGGGAAGGAAGTTGTTATGGAAAATAACTAGAAAGTCTGAGTCAATTTAAAGATAAAATTACTCTTCTAGAAGGAAGCATCCACATAATGAACCTGATGAGATAAATGAAGGAAATAAAGCTTCAAGGGGACTGTAATGACAAGTATAAAGCATGTAATAGAATGAATTGTTTCTCCTGTAGAATTATAATTAACAATTAGTTGATGTATTTCAATGGCTTCATAGGAAGAAATAACGTGACTTCATGCTTTGATGCTATTTTTCATATTTCTTCATGGTTCTGAATCCTAGAAATGATACTAGTTGTGAAAAAAGTCAACATGTTTACATATTGTTTGAAGAAATTTCTATTTGTAAATTAAAATTTTCTAATGAATGTTCTTCAGTCTTTTTTACATAATTAATGATGTATCTCTTATACACTACAGTGTAAACTTATTTTAATCTAAATACATTGGAAAATTTGCACAACCATGGAACTATGCTGTGGCATGTCTTTCCACACCCTGTGAATATGTGTTGCTCTCATTGATTGATAAACAACGATGTTTGGCCAATGGTGAGGTAGAATAAATTTAGGCAGTAAAATCAAACTGAAGATGGACTTGAAGAAGGGTGGAGTTGGGGTAGACGCTGCAACCCGCCCAAGAAGCAAGATGTGAAAGAACTGGTAAACCATGGGCCATATTGCAATACACAGATTAATAGAAATGGATTAATTTAAATGTAAGAGCAAGGCAGTAATAAGCCTGAGCCATTGGCTAAGCATTTGTAATTATTATAAGGCCCTGAGTGATTATTTGGAAATGACTGTGGACGGGGCAGGACAGAGAAAAGCCTCCATTTACAGAACTACATAAAATGTGATATTGATGTTTTTTCTTCACCTTTTCTCTTATTTTTTCCTGGATATAAATAAAAATGAAAACAACACAACCTCTGAGACACATTATTTTTATTATTTTTTAAAATCACCATACAAATCCATGGCCTTCATTATGACATTCTCATACACAGGTCACTATTCTTTTCTCTAAATTTTTCCCCACTGCTCTCCTACAACCTCCCCCAGTTCCCTTCCTTCCTATAGTCTCCCCTCTGCGTTCAAGGCTCAAGTTCTCCACTATGTTTTCTTTCCCCACTCCTTCAGTGTCTCTACCTATCAGTCACTCTCCTGAAACCCCCCACATCTGTTTGCAATTAAATCTAGTGTCCACTTCATGGATTTCCTTGAGAAGGGGAAATAGAAGAGATCTCCTGGACAGTGGGTGATAGAAACTTGAGAGAGCAGGTTGGGAAGGCAGGTCATGGGGAGCAGGTTGGGGTGGGATGGAGTGGGGAGTAAAGACAGAGGCTGATGGGGGATGGGGCATTTCAGGATTTGGGGGAAACCTGGTGCCAGAGAAACTCCCAGGAATCCACAAGGATGACCCAGCTAAAACTCCTAGCAATAGTGGAGAGGATGCCTGAAGTGGCCATCTACTGTAATCAGATTTGTAACTACCCTAATTGTCATCAGAGAGTCTTTATTCAGTAACTGATGGAAGTAGATGCAGAGATCCACGGGCAAGTACTGGGCCAAACTCCAGGAGTCCTCCTAAAGAAAGGGAGGAGGGATTGTACAAGCCAGGAGAATCAAGATTATGACAAAGGAACCCACAGAGACAGCCGACCTGAGCTCTTGGGAGCACATGGACTCTGAACCAATAGTTACAAAGCCTGTATGGGTCTGACCTAGGCCTTATGCATGTGTATCACAGTTGTGTAGCTTGGTTTCCCGGTAAGGCTCCTAGCAGTGAGATCAGGACCTGTCCTTGTCCCTGGAACTTAGCTGACTTTTGGGAACCTGTTCTCCATGCTGGATTACCTAGTCTAGTCTTGATGCAGAGAAAAGAGCTCAACTTAATGTTCCATGCTTTGTTCAAGCCCATGGGAGCCCTGCACCATTCTCAATAGAGCAGATAGAGAGGGGGTAGATGGGAGTTGGGAGGGGACAGGAGGAGAGGAAGGAGGGGAAACTGTGGTGGGCATGTGAAATAAATGAAAAATATTAATTAAAAAGATTAAATATAAAAAAGAATCTAGTGATCTTTCTGGCAACTTAGAGAATGCTGTTCTCCTATCCACACAAAAGGGACTTTATGCTTTGTGTGTTTTCCGTTTTGTTTTGTTATTGTTTTATTTGTTTTCTTTCCTTCTTCCTTTTTTTTTGAGTGAGAACATAAAGTTTGGTATTTAGGGAGGTGTTACACGAAAACAGGAGCACACCACTGTTGGGGAAAACCCTGGTTATTTCATTTGTAAGGAAAATAAAACAGCGGATTGAAGAATGGAGCATCCTGTATTCTGATTAAAGAGTGGGGAATGTAATTATTTTAAAAATTAGCTGGATTTTAAGTCAGGTGTTGGTGGCACACACCTTTAATCTCAGCACTCGTGAGGCAGAGCCAGGTCTATGTGAGTTTGAGTCCAGCCTGGTCTGCAGAGTGAGTTCCAGGACAGGAACCAAAACTACACAGAGAAACCCTGTCTCAAAAACAAAACAAAACAAAAAACAAAAACAAAAACAAAACAAAACAAAAACTGTTAACCATGAAGATGAAATATGTATAATAAAAATATACACTGGAGATAGGTAATGCAAGATACTAAAACATGCAAAATATTCCATGTTCATTATCTTGAACAAGCTACATTGTATCAGTGGCCGTATTATCTGAAGCAATCCACAGATTCAGTACAGTCACAGTCACAACACACATGAGTTCTTCATAAGAGCAGAGAACAATGCCAAAATTTATACAAAATCACCATAGTTTCAACATACCCCCCCAAAAAAAATCTTGACAAAAACAGAATAGGGCTGAGATTTCTCAATAGACAATTTAAATGTATGCTTCAAAACCATAGGGACAAATCATAGTGAATGGTATTGGAATGAAAACAAGAGGATGACTAATAGAACATAAATACATACAGCTACAGCCACATGACACTTGACAGGTGTCAAAAACAAATGGTAGAGAAGAGACAGACTCCTTAACAAGTGATGGTGGTGCATCTAATTTAAATGATAAAATCTAGATTCATTTCTCTACTCCAGTGTAATACCAGCTTCAGAGAGAATCATGATCTCTTTATAATGTCTTTCCTTTCTCCTTCATAAATCAGTTCCTTATCTTTTCAAAAATTAGTTTATTGGACAATTTCACACAATTATATAATATACATTGGTTTTTCTCACCTCTATTACCTTCTCTTATCCTCCCAGTCCTTCTAGTGGAATCCCTTAAACTTGAGTGGGGAGTCATTTACCAGAGCATGAGAAGCATACCACTGGCTATGACACTGAAGAAAATATCTTCCTATCCATCCATCAGCAGCCATTCACTGTTCTCATGGGAGAGGAGAGATGACTCAGGCTGGAATATTGAGGGACTTACCCATGTGTAAGTGATTATAGGTGTTGTTAGATCATAAGTACAACAAATATGTCATACACAGAAGATAGGGGTTCATATCATGCCTCCTCTTCCTCTGACTCTTAAATTCTTTTACTCAACTCTTAGGCATTGTGCTGTTCCTTGAGCCCAAGAGGGGAAGACATATATACATACATACATATATACATACATACATACAATTATGTATTAGAATACATATCAATAGTCACTTATTTTTAACCTGTTGACCAATTACAAGTCTTCACAGTAACATACATCTACTGTTGCTGCAGGGCTTCTCTCCAGGTTCCACCGAGCCCCGCAGTCCCACAATCCACGTATAAAATAATCACTCAGACACTTATATTACTTATAAACTGTATGGCCATGGCAGGCTTCTTGCTAACTGTTCTTATATCTTAAATTAACCCATTTCTATAAATCTATACCTTGCCATGTGGCTGGTGGCTTACTGGCGTCTTTACATGCTGCTTGTCCTGGCGGTGGCTGCAGTGTCTCTCCCAGGTTCTTCCTGTTTCCCCAATTCTCCTCTCTCTTTGTCCCGCCTATACTTCCTGTCTGGTCACTGGCCATCAGTGTTTTATTTATATAGAGTGATATCCACAGCACTTCCCCTTTTTCTTCTTTTTTTTTTTTTTAAAAAGGAAGGTTTTAACTTTACCATGGTAAAATTACATATAACAAAACAATTATCGAGCAATTATTTTATATGTGGATTGTGGAACTGCAGGGCTTGGTGGAATCTGGAGAGAAGCTCTCCAGCAACAATCTACTCTAATCAACACTAATCTACTTTACCAATACTAATGTTGATAACTGCTAATCTAATGCCATAAACAAATACATTGAAGACATAAGGATAACCATAACATGCCCCAATAATAGCTTATTCCCCAAGACCTAGAGCCTCACTAGTCACGAGCTTTTGATGAGGTTTACAATAAGCATAGACTTCCTTCTTTGAAGCAGCATTAAGTTAAATCAAAAAGTCATTAGTGACTGCCATAAAAATCATGCCACTTTTGTACCAGGGATGCAACAATTTGCCAGATCATTGAACTATTTGGTCTTCAGAGTCCACAGCTGGGTAAAACACAGCTTTTTCTCTCTCAACAACCTGCATGGCAATTTCCTCCAATATGAAATCTAGCCCTCAGGGCTTAAGCTTCTACCTTAGTTCCATCTTTATATCTGTGTGTATTACAGCTAAACAATGAGATATCTTCAACAATATAGTCATCACTTATCTACAGTGTGAAACCATAAAAATTGACATAGCGTCTTTTGTTAGGGAGGCCCTAGGAGGCTCTTTCACCAAATTCTAGAGAGGTATCATACTTTTGGCACTGATATTTTCCTTTTGTAAGAAATGGTTCGGGGACCAGTATTATTCATGCTGGCACTATACCCTAATTCAAATTCATTGACAAAAGTTAGATATGCTACTAAATTAGCTTACACAGTAATTTGGTTTCCATGTGGCTTTTTCAACTGTCTTTAGTTTTGATCAATACCTCCTACTGTTTTCTCTCCTCTATACTTCTTACCTCCCACCCTCTCTTAAAACTTTCCACTCTCAGTATCCCCGTATTTTCATATCACACCTGTTCTCATACCCTCCATATCCTGCCTTCTTTCTCCTCCTCCTGTGTGGTTCTTTTCTAATTCTCTCACATGTACAAACATTAACTTCAACTTGAGCAGAGAAATCTAAAATTTTGAAGGTAGAATCCACATATGAGAGAAAAGAAGTGACATTTGACTTTCTGGGTTACCTCTTTTAGGTAAACTCTTCATTTAAATTTACCTCTTCATTTCAACCATTTCCACACAAATTTCATAATGTTGGTCTTTTATTTTTTTTTTACTCCTGAATAAAATTCCATTGTGTGTATATTTCACAATTCCATTTTCCATCCATCAGTTGATGAGCAAATAGGATGACTCTAATTCCTAGCTATTATAAGTAGAGAAACTATGAATATTGATGTGCAAGAGTTTCTACGGTAGCCTATGGTAGCTCAAGGAGTGGGGTAGATGAGTCACACCATAGTTCTGTTTTAGCTGTTTAAGGAACTAAAACACTGAGGAGTTTTTAGTATTTAATATGACTTAAATTATGGTTATAGTTGTTATGATTTCCCCATACCCTTTCCATTTGTTTATTTGATAATAGCCACTCTGACTGTGGTATGCTACATAGAATGCTCAAAGTAATTTGATTTTCATGTCTTTGTTGGCTAAGAATAAATATTTAACACCTTTTAAAATGTTAATAGATTTATATTCTTACTTTCAGGGCCTTCTTTTAGTTCCAGGGTCCATTGTTATTGAATAGTTGTTTTTCTTGATGTTTGCAGTTTGAGGGGTTATTTTATATTCTACATGAGTTCTCTGTTAAATATGTACTTGACAAAGATCGTCTAATTTTGGAGACTTCCCCTTCGTTTATATAGCATTTTTTATTGCTATACACAAGCTTTTACATTTCATAGGATTCCATCTGTATGCCTTATTTCCTAAGTAACATATTCAAAAAGTCCTTACCTATGCCAGTATTTTGTATTTTTTTCTTATTTTTTTTCTCTTGCTGTTTCAGTTGTTCCATGCAATTATTTTGTCCTTCTTTTCTTTTCCTCCTCAGTCTATCATAAAATTTTTATATCAACATGAAATAGGATCTTTTTTCTAAAATAATGTATGCTGGTAAGCATGTAGGCAAAAGGAATCCTGATATATTGCCAGTATGAATGCAGATTACTACACTCACTATATGGTATAAAGACGTCACAAAATAACTGTAAATACAATCACAATGTTTAACAGATAAACCACTCCAAAGTACACACTCACAAGTGTCAGTCACTATACAAGATATGAGTGAATAGCCATATCTATTGCAACACTTTTCACAATATCTATATCATGGAGTCAACCTAAGTGACTGTCAATGTGGAGATATATTAAGAAACTAAAGTAGATAAATATAATTAGTAATTTTCAGGCCCCTAAAAGACCAAAATCATGTTAGTTGCAGCAAGAGATAGAACTGGAGCTCAACATATAAAACAATATGTCAGAATCCCAACGACAAATGTCAAGTGCTTTTTGTCATATGTAGAAAAAAAATGTTTTTATGAAAGTAGAGTGAAGGAGTCGCCACAATTATTCTGAAAATATGTACAACCTATAAAAATGCACTTCGAGTACATATATGTGTATGTCTCTGTGTGGGGTTGTGCATGTAAGTGCAGTGTCTATGGAGGCCATAAGAAGGTATCAGACCTGAAGAGCTGTAGTTATAGGTGGTTGTGAGCTCTGTAACGTGGGTGCTGGGAGCAGATTTCAAGTCCTCTGCAAGGGAAGAACCAGCTTGTACCTGGCCTTAACTATTCTTAACTCTTGAGCCCTCTCTCAAGCTTCTATAAATGCACCTTGAGTAAAAATATAAAAGCAAAACTCCACTCTGTGGTGCAGGATGTAAGAAACAAGGGTCCTGATACATTGCTGTTGGGAACTGCTTAAATCTCACAGAGGAATTTAGTTTAGATTCACTTATGGTTTACTTCTTATTCAAAAATTCTGATTTGAGGACTTCATCCAAATGCTAAAGACTGTTGTTAAACATTACAGAATTTTGTAATATTTCTTCTATTCTTTGAGAATTTTGTATATGAATAAAATGCATTTTGAGCATATCACTGTCCAGTTCCTCCTGAATATCACTCTAACCAAGTATCTCCCAAGCTCAGGTCCTTTCTTTCTTCCTTCCTTCCTTCCTTCCTTCCTTCCTTCCTTCCTTCCTTCCTTCCTTCCTTCCTTCCTTCCTTCCTTCCTTTCTCTCTCTCTCTCTCTCTCTCTCTCTCTCTCTCTCTCTCTCTCTCTCTCTCTCTCTTTCTTTCTTTCTTTTTTTTTACAATCCCCTGCGTCTAATTAATGCTGCACATATGAGCATGGACTTAATTTTTTAAATTATACTTTATAATGTGCACATGCACTATTTTAGACATTAGTGTACTGTCCTAATTGTTGTAATTGATGAAATTTTTCCCCCTGAAACTGACCTCTAAGAGAGGAATGGTATTTCCTTACAAAATAAATTATGCAGTTGTAGGCAAGATTGAAATCCATCCAAGCACTTATGTGATGAATTGTTAAAGAAATGAGCCAGATGAAATGGGGTATTTGTAGAATAACACACTCAGATTAGAGTTAATTGGTCTATGACAGGTTATCTTTTCACATCTAAAATGATCAATTTTTATAGCCACTTGAAATATTCTTTATTTTCTCTGATTTTAAATCCAGAACTGTGTAACTATAATTTCAAAAGATAGACATGTGATATAAATCAAGCACAATTCTGGAACTAATTTTCTAGAGTCATAGCTTTAAAAAGTAAAAGTTTGTGCATATATTTGTATTTCCATAAAAAGTATTTCTGTACCTAAATCTGTCAGTCCCTTAGGAAATGATGGTCTTGGTTTGCAGTCACCCTGAGAATTCATTGTTCTTAGATGATTTCCAATAGGACACAGGGGCACATCTCTTCCATTACATCAGACGCAGTGAATTTTCATATTGTTCTGTATGTCACACTTAGCCAGGTTTATAATACTCCTGATAAGTGAGTTGTAGTAAGCAAAATAAATGGTGATTTCATGTAACTTTCCACCAAGCAATAAATTAGTCAAAACTGTTATCTCTAAGACAACGTGAAAATCAGTCATGTATTTTAAGTTAGGATGAAGTGAGCCAGAATGGTCCAACCATACTCTTTGTTTACAAGGATAATGGCTGAAAAATGCAAGGGCACATTTACCAGGAATCTACATATACAATGGAGGAAAGCCATTGAATCAATAAAAGGCTAGTATTTTAATACCTTTTTATAGAGAAGTAATTGTAAATTATTATAAATGAGATGTAGTAATGATGTAACAGCAGGAAATATTTTAATTTTTATGTGATATTTATAATATTCAACAAAATTCAATGCAATTGTATTTACTAGAGTGTGATCAGATCATCTCTTAATGGATGTTGTTATCCCTTTCAGTATATAGTGTGAGGATGTGTGGTATTTGTAATTGTTCAAGCAGAACAAACCAATAGTTTCAAATGAGGAAATTCCATGGTAAGTGTTACAGTATTAATCATGTGATTTTATTATAGATGAATAAATTTGAGGATGCTGACTATTTTTTCAAACTGAAGCTGGTTTGGTATATACTTTCTTTATCTAAGGCTGCTTCACCTGCCTAGAGAGCTCTGTCTCAAGCCTTCAATCCTTTAGAAACCATTTACAGGTCCAAATGCTCTGAAATCTCCTTCTGTAAATTCCTGTAACTGACAAAGGAAAGTACATTTATTTTCAATTATCATTTACTGCTTCATATGTTTATTTCTTATTTGTACTGTTTTCAAATGAACAATTTGTGCTTTACAGGTTGCTAATGATTCTATTATCATCACAATGCAAAACACATGGTGTACCTAAAATATATTTTCTACTTGAAATGTCTTAAATCATTTTATTGTGGTAATTTAAAAAGCACCTAGTACGAAATTTTTCCCTAGAGATGTCACTATTTTTCATAGTAGCCATGCTCTACAAAGTGACTTATAATTAGAATTTGATTAAAGTGTTGCATAAAATCTTTTATAGAACAGTAATTTTAAAACTATGACCTCTGAAAACAGCCTCTCTTAGTTGTCCCCTGCAGTAAATTCAAATCACTGTAGTTTTTTTTAATGGTTAATATAACTCATTTAATTTCAAGTATATAACAATGAGGAAATAGTGATACATATATATGTGTGTGTATATACATACATACATACATACATACATACATATTTCTCAGTAGACAAAATATTGTTGATATGTTTCAATATTCTAATGGTACTATGAATACTATCTAAAATGTGAATCCATTTCATTCTTACTATGTACTGTGCTGTAGATGTAACCAACTATCTTATTAAATAAGAAACACAGAACCAATGTGAAAGAGAAAGCCAAGAGGTCAGAGCTCAGAGCTAAAAACTTACCCTTCCGCTTGTGGTGCTCCTACCTCTCCAAAGAGACCTACTTCCTGTGTGTATGTCTTTACATAGTCTTTCTGTTCTGCCTTCTCATTGGTTGTAAACCCAAACACGTGACTGCCTCATCACTGCCTATATGTACAGCCCTCCAGGTCTTAAAGATGTATGTGTCCAATGCTGGCTGTATCCCTGAACACACAGAGATCTATCTAGCTCTTTCTACCAAGCGCTGAGATTAAAGGCATGTGCCGCTGCTGCCGCTGCTGCCGCCGCCACCACCACCGCCATGCTCTTGCTATGGCTCTAATAGCTCTGACCCCCGGGCAACTTTATTTATTAAAATACAATTAAAATCACATTTCAGTACAAATAGAATACCACCATATTTCCCCTTTTCTATTTTAATAAAAAGAAAAAAACCAAAAGGTTATAACTAACAAAAGGAAAACTATATACAAAAGTACAATAACTATATACAATATATACAAGTAATAAATATCTAAACAATATCTAGTCCATTTGTATTTGACAAATCAGAGAAAATAATTCCATCATCTATCCTATTTTGTTAAGTCCAAAATGTATCTAATTCACTTTCTATCCTAATTAATCTTCAACTATAACTAACTAATTTTCAACCATAACTAACTAATCTTCAAATCCCTCAGAGACCCAAGAAGGAAATAATATTAGCTAACAAAAATAAAAACAGGAAGTGCATGCAAGCAACTTCCAGAAAATTTGTGAGTTGACAGAAACAGCCAGATGCCTGGACAGTCACCTGAGGTTTCTCTACAGTGTTGGGGCATCATCTTCAGCCTATAAGCTTAGCATATCTGACAGATTCATTTGTGAAGTAGGATATACACGAGGTCAATAGTTTGACGTCACATTGGGTGAGAGCAGTCCATGTACCAGAAACACCTGAATTCCAGTAGTGTCCTGTCATGAATCAGGATTTTAAATTCTGGAAATTGTTAATTTTTTTTTAATTCAGCTGTCCATTCTTCTTGGCTGTGTATATGTGGCTTCATCTCAGCATCCTGTTCTTTTTCACATCCCTCTATTAAATGCCAGTCTACTATTGAGAAGCGTGAGCTTAGTTACTCTTCAAGAATAACTGTTTCAGCCGCTGTTCCATTGTACAACAGAAGCCATCAGCCCACTGCCTGTTCAGCTGCCTTTGAAGAAAAGGGCACTGTACCTTTTCCAAATTGCGAAGGTCACTTCAGGGATGGTGCCATATTGTCCTGGCCTCAGAAGATGCCTTTTGATAAAGCCATAACCACACTTGTTTTGGCAACAATCAGTAGTCCTTTGTTTCGTGTCCTGTCTGTCCATTTTGTCCTGTTGATTCGAGGATACTTTGTTGTCCAGTGGCTAACTTTTGCCACAATGAAAGTTCACTCCATATGCAGTTTCTTCAATGCCCATATTTTCTCTGAAGTACAATGGTACTGCCAGGGACCGACATGTCTCAAAAAAGAAAAATTTCTAAGTTATTAAAACATTTTAAATGTCATATTCTGTAGATCTCTGAAGGGTTTGAAGATGACCTGTCTAAAATATATCTGCTCAATTTTTAAAACATATCTAATATGACTACAAGTTCTATTGTAATGTCTAACTACTAACTTTCATTTCGTTATATCCTAATAGTTGGTAATAATAATGTTCAAAGATCAGAAAATTGCATTACATTGTTAAATGAATGGTACAAATACAATTAGAAATATAAATATAGTATTTTCTAACAATATCAATTTCAAATTTGTATACAATATAAAACAATCCAATCCAATGTAAAGTATTTAAAACTAGTAATTGTCTTTTTCTTTTCTTTCTTTTTTTTTTTAAACAAGAACCTTAAATCTAATCCTCTTTGCTTAGCTCTTTTCCTTACCCTTGGCATCTTGTAACCAACCCCCGTAAACAATGAAAATTATCCCAGACCCAAAACCCATTAAAAGACCAAAAAACCACCTGCCCTATACCACCTTTTTGGGAATGTAGGCATCATATTCTTAAAATTGCTTCCTGCTAGTTATGGGTGAAGGTATCTTTATTCTGAAAAGAAAAATTTTAGGTTAATTGTCAAATTCTATGAAAGGTAACTATGTTCTTCGTTATCTAGTCTGTGTATAATGCCAAAGTTCACGGTTTATCTGAAGTCCTTATTCAAGTAGTCTTTGAGACTGGATCATCTCAGCTAGCCCTCTCAAAATTGCTCTGATTACTTTGTAGTTCAAAGCTGATCTGTAGATGATGTTCGTTAGCTTAGTGATAGTATTATTGTCCAAGTGGAATTGTTGTTGTTGTGGGGCCCCATCTTCTTTCTGGAGACCAGTTGATGTTAGGCCTGGCCGTGATTTCCTGCAGAAAACAGATAAGAGACTCGAACACAAAGACATATATATGCAGCTAATTGAAGCCTTTTTTCAAGAATTAGTTAGTACTCTATATGACCATTCATACCTTAACAAAGTTTAAAATGTTTATATATCTATATATATATTAATCTTGTAAATTTTGATATAAAATTTATACTTTAAGAAAAGTTTAAAGAATCAGAATAGAATCAAAGAGTTGAGATTAGTAATAGAATAGTCCCTTAATTAATTTGGCTTTTGTCCTGTCCCATAGCAGAATATGGCTCTTTTATTCTGGCATGATACAGGGAGTTTGCATTTTCCTTTTAACAACATGCTTGAGTTTAAAGAAGGAGAGAGCCATTTTCCAACTCCAAAGTCAGCTTTAAATTTTAATTGAATTGGGACTATTAGAATACCAATAGTGTTAAATTTCTTTAGAGAAGAGCAGAAACAAACATTTAGGAAGACTTATAAATTTTTTTAGATGATATACCCATACGCCGTTTCACTCTGTTTCCTGGGATAGATGGTTTGTTCCTTCCCTTCAGTTGTCTCATTTGTCCTGTGTTCTTCAGATTCCTTAACCTTCATTCTCCTAAAAGACAAAAACAAAAACCTTTCCCCAAGACTAATTTTGGGGATGCTCCTTTTTGGCAAGTTATTATCTGATTAAATGAAAAGGCGTGTGTTACTGGTATAAGTTAGTTTAAACTGGATGTTCATGCTGGTTGATGAACTATCACCTTCTCTAATTAAGAGGTCTCTCTTGTTTAAATCGAACCTTTATCAACTTTGATGGTACCCACAGCTTATCTTCTCCTGTAGAAACTAAAGCAAAACCTTGTCCCCAATGTAACATATATCCTGGTTTCCATTCTGTGGTTAGCACATCCTTAATGTATATAGGCTGATTTAATTTTGTAGTTTTTTTCTATTATCCAATGTTTCTCTGCAGCTGTTGTTCCTTTCTCATTGGCATTAAGAAAATTCAAAGTTAATAGAGCATTATGCAGTCATTTCTGGGGGTTTTTGTTACCCCTTTCTGTTTATTTAGCATATCCTTTAGAGTTCTGTTTGATCTTTCTATAACTGCTTGACCTGTAGGATTATGTGGTATACCTGTAATATCCTTTATATTGTAATAAGCAAAAAACTGTTTCATTTTAACAGAACATATGATGAAGCATTGTCAGTTTTGATTTGTGCAGGTATACCCAGGATGGCCATAACTTCTAGCAAATGAGTGATTACAGAATCAGCTTTTTCAGAACTCAAAGCAGTTGCCCATTGAAATCCTGAATAAATATCGATGGTGTGGAGTACATATTTCAATTTTCCAAATTCTGCAAAGTGAAACACGCCCATCTGCCAGATTTCATTTCTCTGAGTAACCTTTGGGTTACATCCTGCTGGTAATGGCATTTGATTGTAGAAGGAATGCTATGGGATGGGTCTGTATGTCAAATTACTCTGATTGGTCAATAAATAAAACACTAATTGGCCAGTGGCTAGGCAGGAAGTATAGGCAGGCTAACAGGGAGGAGAAAAGAAAGAACAGGAAGGCAGAAGGAGACTGCCAGCCCCCCACTATGACAAGCAGCATGTGAAGATGCTGGTAAGCCACAAGCCACGTGGCAAGGTATAGATTTATAGAAATGGACTAATTTAAGATATAAGAACAGTTAGCAAGAAGCCTGCCACGGCCATACAGTTTGTAAGCAATATAAGTCTCTGTGTTTACTTGGTTGGGTCTGAGCAGCTGTCTGAGTGACAAAGATTTGTCCTGACTGTGGGCAAGGCAGGAAAAGTCTAGCTACAAAGGAACAAGTAGGACATTTCTTTACTATTTCTTTGACTTGTTGCCAGGTTATGGAAAAATTCTTTTTTAAACCTCTACTATTGACATGATGTTTTTATGAAATTCTGAGGCCTCCAGCACATTTCCTATCAATAATTTATCAATCTCATCATTGCCTTGTCCTAGAAGGCCTGGCAGACCAGTATGGGATCAAATGTGAATTATATATAAAGGATGACTCCTTTTCCTGATTGTATCTTGTAATTGAATAAATAGTGAAGTTAATTCTGAAGCATCAGAGATAAATTCTGCAGTCTCAATATGTAATACTACTCTTTCAGCATACTGAGAGTCAGTTACTACATTGAGAGGTTCTGAAAAATCCACTAATACCAACAGAATAGCATACAATTCTGATTTTTGAACTGAATTATAAGGACTTTGAACCACTTTACTTAAATTTTCTGACTTGTAACCTTCCTTTCCTTGTTTATTGGCATCTGTATAATATGTACGAACTCCAGATATGGGTTTTTCCCATACAATTTGAGGCAAGATCCAATCAGCTCTCTTTATAAGATCAACTCTATTGCTTTTTGGATATTTGCTGTTAATTTCTCCCAAAAAATTACTGCAAGCTCTTTGCCAAGGTTCACTTTCTGTCCATAATTTTTCAATGTCCTCCTTAGTTAAAGGTACAACAACTTCTGCTGGGTCTATTCCTGCTAATTGACGAAGTCTTAATTTTCCTTTCCAAATCAAGTCAGAGATTTTTTTCCACATAAGTTTTTAATTTTTTATTTGGTTTATTTGGTAAAAATATCCATTCCAATATAATATCTTCCCTTTGCATGAATATTCCTGTAGCAGAATGTCTAGAAGGTAAAATAACCAAAATGCAATCCAGTTTTGGATCAATACAATCCACGTGCCCTTCATGCACTTTCTTTTCTACCAAGGCTAATTCTTTCTCAGCTTCAGGTGATAATTCTCTTGGACTATTTAAGTCCTTGTCCCCTTCTAAGGTTTTGAACAAATTATTCAGTTCATCAGTTATTACCCCAACAATAATTCATAGATGAGAAATGTCTCCAAATAATCTTTGAAAGTCATTAAGAGTCTGTAGTCTATCTCTCCAAATTTGTACCTTTTGGGGGTCTAATTTTTTGTAGCTCTATTTTATATCCTAAACAATTAATAGAATCTTCTCTTTGTATCTTTTCAGGAGCAATTTGTAATCCCCAGCAAGGCAAAATTTTCTTTACTTCTTCAAACATTCTTTCTAAAGTATCTGTAGTTGAGTCAGCTAGAAAAATATCATCCATATAATGATAAATTATAGATTTAGGAAATTTTTTACATACCATTTCCAATGGCTGTTGTACAAAATATTGGTACAGAGTTGGGCTATTCAACATTCCATGTGGGAGGACCCTCCATTGAAATCTTTTAACCAGTTGAGAATTATTATAAGTAGGCACTGTGAAAGCAAATCTTTCTCTGTCTTTTTCTTGTAAGGGTATTGAAAAGAAACAGTCTTTTAAATCAGTAACTATGAGACGCCATCCTTTTGGTAACAGAGTAGGCAAAGGAATTCCAGATTGTAGAGAGCCCATTGATTGAATTACTTTATTAATTGCTCTAAGATCTGTTACCATTCTCCATTTACCAGATTTCTCTCAGAAACATGTGCTAGTTTATCATTTGTTTCTGAGATTGGAGGGATGTTAATCTGAGTATTCCATTGTTGCAACAAGTCTCGACCCCACAGGTTCATAGTTATGTTAGCCACCTATGGTTTTAATTTTCCTCTCTGTCCTTCTGGACCTATACATTTAGCCATCTTGCACTCTGTTTCACCTGAGATAATGTCCCAATTCCTAACAGTTGAACATTTACCTCCTGAAGAGGCCAAGTTAGATGCCAAAATTCTGGTGCAATTATGGTAATGTCCACACCTGTGTCTACCAGACCAGACAACAAAACACCATTTATTTTTATTGTTAATTTGGTCTTTGTTCATTAATAGATGTTTGCCAAAAATTTTCCATGTTTTTTTTTTCTGAATTTTCTATTCTGTTTCATCATTCTGACCAGCATGATTTATTCCAATAGGCATTTGGTTATTTAATTGCTCTGAATGGGGGTTTTCTCTACAACTGCAGGAAAGGTTTGAACGGGATTTACTGTGGGGGCCTGCATGAGGCCCCTCTGGGAGTTTCCCGAAGTCTGAGGCAAAGGATTACCTTGTCTGTCCCTTGTTGATCTACATTCATTGGTCCAGTGTGTTTCCCTTACCACACCTTCTGCATACTCCAGAAGGAAGGGGCATTCTGTTACCAGTGTTCCTTGAAGAAACATTGTTTCTAGGAATGACCTGTCTACAGTCCCTTTTCAAATTCCTTGCTTTCCACATCCAAAACATCTAACATTCCTCAAACCTTTTGAAATGGCTTCTCCTACCCACATATCATCATGCTCATGAGCTTTAACATTAACTGTGTCTTTAATCCAACTTTCCAAAGGTGCAGATCTTGCCTTTAACAGCCTGATTATTCTTTTGCATGCTGCATTTGCATTCTCAAAGGCCAAAGATTCAATTTTTATCTGACTAGCTTCTGAATCTGGGACCATTCTCTTTACTGCTGAAGCCAGTCTTTGTAAAAAAAAAAATCTGTGAAAGATTCTTTTGGGCCTTGTATAACCTTTGTAAATGACTCAATTTTTTTCCTGGTTTCTCAACTGTGCCATGAATTCAAGGTTGCTGTTTGACATAGAATTAGGGTTTGGACATCATATAAACATTGTGTTTGTACCGAAGCATATTGGCCATCTCCAATAAGCTGATCCTGGCAGACTTGTGTTCCTTTATCCCTGCATTGTTTTTCTATATTTTTAGCCTCATCTTTGAACCACATTTTCCACTGGAGATTTTGTTCAGTTTCTAGAACAGCCTGAGCCAGCTCCTGCCAGCTCTGTGGTACAATCCTATTATAAGTTGACCAGGAGTTTAACATTTGCTTTACATATGGGGAATGCATGCCATAAGATGCTATTGCCTCCTTAAATCTTCGTAAGTCTAACATTTCAATTGGAATCCAAGTATTTTGTGAATTCTCTTCACCAGGTAACTGCTCTATGGCTACTAGATAAATTAAGGGTGTATGTGTGAAAACAGGTTTTCTTTCTGTAACCTTATAATCCAATTTTGAAACAACTTCACTGTTAATTTCTTCTGTCTGAATTTGAATTTCTCTAGAATTCATTTTTACAGGTTTAACAGATTTTTCTAAGACTGTTATCCTGACACTTAAATTGACTATCTTTTTAAATAGTAAAATGAGGATAAGCATAGTAATAAACTGCATAATTCAATCAATATTAATCTTCTCATATAGTTGTTCCATTGTCAGAGTGCCTAAAATTTCAAACAAAACCCATTCTTCCAATGTACACATAAAACCCATTTTTTTTTAATGTGGAAAAAATTCTCTTTTAGTTTTCTTTAAAATATTTGATATCTTATTTGACTTACCAAGTCTGCATAGAACAGTAGAAATCTGAGGGAATTTCAAAACAGCCACCTAGTGTCTGAGGTGTGAATCCAGAGAGAGAGAGAGAGTGAGAAAGAGAGAGAGCGAGAGAGAGCAAGAAAGCATAGCCACAAGTTCTGGCTAAGAGCTTAAGTCCAGCCACATGTTCCCGCTTGAGCCGAGTCAAGCCTGGGCTCTGGCTTCCTTAAGTTCTGACCACGTGTGGTGCATTGGCTTTATAGGCAGGGGTCCTATTTGGCAGGGCAGGCAAGAATTGTTTGTAGCACCAGCTTTAAGCAATTAGCTCCAGCTGCATGCAACTGCTTGGGGCTACAGTCAATCCGGCCTGAGACCAAGCTGACCTGGGCCTGAGCTAGGGAGCTGGGCCACTCAGGCCGGAAACCGGACCTGCCACCAAGCCAAGCCAAGCCAAGTGGTTTTTAATGGATTCTTGTCACACTGGGAGCCAAATGTAGATGTAACCAACTGTCTTATTAAATAAGAAACAGAACCAATGCAAAGAAGAATGCCAAGAGATTACAGCTAAAAGCCTTACCCATCTGCTGCAGCTAGTCTCTTCAGCCAAGAGACCTCTCCAAAAGAGACCTACTTCCTTTCTGTTTGTCTTTATATAGACTTTCTGTTATGCCTTCTCATTGGTTGTAAACCCAACCACATGTCTGCCTTGTCACTGCCTGCCTGTACAGACCTCCAGGTCTTCTATGGTTGGTATTGAGATTAAAGGCGTGTGTCTCCAATGCTGGTTGTATCCTTGACCACACAGAGATTTACCTAGCTCTGCCTACCAAGTATTGAGATTAAAGGCATGCACCACCACCACCGGCTTTTGCTATGGCTCTAATAGCTCTGACCCCTGGGAAACTTTATTTATTAACATACAAATAAAATCACATTTCAGGAAGCTGCTATACTGTACTAAAAATCAGCATCTCCTTCAAGAAGTTATTCATTTACTTATTTTACTAACATTCATGTTTCACATTTTTTGTTCAACCTGTTACTCCACAACAATGGCAGTCTATGAGTTCCTTATTTTGACTGATTGCTATTTATGTGGGTAGTAAAATGTGAGAGATTAGTATCTTCCTTTAAGAGACCATAATTATATAGACACACTCAAATAAGGTAGTGTTACTGGAAAAAAATTGATAATATAGTGCAAGCCCTTAGTTAAAGTTATGAAAATTATAAAAATAGAGAAAACGTTTGATTGTGTTTTATTTTAAAATCAGACTACCTTAAGGGGTATTATTGCTCTGAAATTATGTTATGTCTCTCTTTAAACCAGTAAAATCTTTTTTTCTTTTTATTATTATTATTATTTATTTTACAACACTATTCAGTTCTACATAATAGCTACAGATTCCCTTGTTCTCTCCCTTCCTGCCCCCCTCCCCGTCCCCCCAGCACACCTCCCATTCCCACGTCCTCCAGATCAAGGTCTCCCCCGAGGACTGGGATCGACCTGATAGACTCAGTCTAGGCAGATTCAGTCCCCTCCTCCCAGATTGAGCCAAGCATCCCTGCATAAGTCCCAGGTTTCAAACAACCAACCTGGTCCCACTGCCTGGATGCCTCCCAAACAGATCAAGCCAATCAACTGTCTCACCTATTCAGAGGGCCTGATCCAGTTGGGGGCCCCTCAGCTTTTGGTTCATAGATCGTATGTTTCCATTCATTTGGTTATTTGTCCCTGTGCTTTATCCAACCTTGGTTTCAACAATTCTCGCTCATATAAACCCTCCTCTTTCTAGCTAATTAGACTCCCAGCGCTCCACCCGGGGCCTAGCCGTGGATGTCTGCATCCAGATTCCTCAGTCCTTGGATGGGGTTTATGGCACAACTATTAGGGTGTTTGGCCGTCCCATCACCAGAGTAGGTCAGTCCAGGCTATCTCTCGACCATTGCCAGCAGTCTTTTGTGGGGGTATCTTTGTGGACTTCTGTGGGCCTCTTTAGCTCTTTTAAACCAGTAAAATCTTATCACTGATTTACATGTCTTGTTACTCAACCTTCCTGCGCATCCTCCACTCATGTATAACAAACAAACAAATAACAACAACAAAACACCATAGAAAATTTCCAAGGGAGCTATGAAATTTAAGATATGAAATAAAATACACTCAGTCAAAAGATGACATAGAATAAGTGCTTTATAAAAGCACTGTATTGTGGAGGAAATTCTCATCATATTTGTAGGTTTCATTAGAATAATTATATTAGTATCAGAGAAAAATTCAATGTAAGCTTACCAAGACAGTGTTTAATCTTATAAACCAAGACAACGTAAAAATTTTTATTATCAAGAATCAACACACTGATATACAGTCTCCAGCAAATGGTTTTCTATTCAGAATTGTAAAATATTCTGGAACCTGTGGTTCAGGCTTGTGGGTTTAAGTTGCTCAGAAGAATCCAAGAGGATTAGATGTTTCAGACCACTCTGGGCTATGCACCAGACTGTTGTCTCAAAAACAAACCTAACAGTCAAGCAAACCAAGAAAGAGCAAAGAAATGCCAGAATTGTAAACTATCAATTGCTTTAAGCATAAATATGTGTAAAAATGTTATGCTGTAGTAATGTTCAGATCAGTAGCAAGTAACACTATTGTTCTCAGCAGCATAAGTAGGAACAGGATGAGAGAGTACAATGAAATTCATTTTGTCTTATGTCATTACAACATTCATTTCTGTTAACATGTACTCTCATTTGCTTCTATAAAACATTACTTTATGAACTAATTCCTTGAAGGCTTGTTTTACTTGTTGATTTCTCAATGTGTAAATAAAAGGGTTCAACATGGGAGCAATTGAAGTGTTGAGAACAGCCACACCTTTGGTCAGTGATGCCCTTTCATTGGCAGAAGGTTTGACATACATGAAAATGCAGCTTCCATAAGAAATGGAGATGACAATCATGTGAGATGAACAGGTGGAGAAAGCCTTTTTCCTCTGACTGGCAGATGGGAACCTCAGAATGGTGCTGATGATGCAGATGTACGACAGGATCACTAGAGCCAATGTGAATAGCAGAGTGACAAAAGCAAAGTAAAAGCCGATCATCTCTAGACTCCTTGTATCTGAGCAGGAGAGCTGTAAGATGGGGAAGTAGTCACAGGAGAAGTGATCGATGACATTAGAAGCACAGAAGTCTAACTTGAGGACCAGCATGAGTGGTGGGAAGATGGTCAGAAATCCTGCCAGCCATGAGACGAGGACAAGAAGGGTGCAAACTTTCTGGCTCATGATGGTGGTGTAATGCAATGGTTTGCAGATGGCGACATAGCGATCATAAGACATAGCAGTTAGAAGAAAGAACTCAGACACCCCCATGGAGATGAAGAAAAATAACTGAGCCAAACAGTTGTTATAGGAAATTGTCTTGACTTTAGTAATTATTGACCCCAAAAATCTGGGGATGGAAACACTGGTGAATATAATTTCTAAGAAGGAGAAATTCTGGAGGAAGAAATACATAGGAGTCTTTAAGTGAGAGTTCAGCAGCGTGAGGATGACAATGGTTAGGTTTCCAGTGATACTTAGTATGTAAGCAATGAATAAAAAGATAAAAATTACAACCTGAAGCTCTGGATCATCTGTTATGCCCAAGAGTACAAACTCGGTGATCACAGAATGGTTTTTCATACTGATTTATTGTTAACAGAATCTAGTGATAAAAAGAAATCAAAGTATAAATTTAATACAGAAGAACTGAAAAGTTAATATTGGTATTACTATATGCAATGAGCTGAAGCAATAGGAATCTCTATAGATTTTTTTTCACTAAATCTTTTCATTCCTACTAAAATATATACAGTCATACAGTTATATAAAATATATGTTGTATGTACAATTGAAAAAGAACATGTATTTGTTTTTGCTTAAAGTCACCTTCATTATTTTTACACAAAATATCTATGTTTAGAAACTGGAGGTAGCCCTTCAAATCACAAATTCTTGCAATGTACCTCACTCAACTTTATATGTAAATTTTTATTAAGACATTGTTTTCAGATTTCATACAGTTTGTGAAATTATGCTGAACAGATAATTTAATTAATTTAAAAATCTAATGCCATTTCCAAGCTTCTGTAATTTATTGGTAGAAAATAATCACATAACCACATCTACCAAGCCACTCTCCTCTTATAATTACTTTTATTCTTAGTATGTATCAGTTTAAAACGACCATGGAAAAACATGTTTGGCACCATGGGAATACAGGACTAGATGAGCTTTGCTTATAAAAAAAAGTGTTGACTAAGATCAAGGGTAGTATCTATTCTTATCATGTTCTTAATCTAAAAGAATAAAAGTCCAAGTCAGAGAGATTAATTACAATATAGATAGAGACGAGTAATGTCTATGACAGTGGGATGCATTTATGTCATTTTAATATATTTTTTTTTTGCTAAGATCACTCTGGGCTTTTCCTTGCAAACTTTTCTGGGTACAAGGAAAATTTTAAGGTTCTTTTCCCCAAATCTCAAAGGACACCATCACCCTTCTTTTCAAGGACTGATCAGAATACATAAGATTTTCTATAAGATTTACTTTATACAAACCACAAAGCTCTACACTGTACCATCCTGACTCCAATCCCTTCTATTCTCTCCTATTACTTATCAAACAACATAGAGTCTGTGAATTTTCAATCATATTTCTTGTATAATTTTCAATCATATTTGTTGTATAATTTCCTGTATGAGCAACACATCAGATGGTAGATGTGAATGGTAAAGCTAATGATTGATATTATTTAACTTACTATTTTCTGTTTCTTGCTCTTAGCATTGTCTCTATTTAGGAATATATGTAATAAACATATATATTTATCATTAATATGTCCTAAAACTACAGATTAAAAAGCAGAGACTTACTGTGGTTTGAACAATGATTGAAATATACTGAAAATGTAAAAGAAGTAGTAATAAAGTAATATTTTAAAATTCTTGCACTTTTTCCAATAAAACAAGCCTTTAGATGTCAGAAAAATCTGCATTTATTCCTAAGTATGGAGCATATGCTTGATATGTCTGATGACACCATCAAACATGTAATCCTTAATTAGTCTTTACTTACTTAAAAACAAGATGAAATATACTTATAGTATTCTTTGAAATAAAGGTTTGTCATCCAGCTTATTCTTGTCTCTATCACAAAAAAGTGTCACACAGGAAAAAGCACAGGCTGGATTGCTTGTGAGCTATCTGGCAGTCTCATAAATAAAAAATATTTCTCTTTAATACTTTTTTTTTCACAGAAACAGACCTATGACTCAAATTCTAAAGCTTGCTATAGTAATCATAAGAATTCTTCAAGCAAATTTATCAGGGAAACATTTCAAAGCACCCTGGATAAGTTAGCTTGAATACTGCACAAAGATAGAAGAACTTTACCTTCTCTAACCAGTGCAGAAATCCTTCAAGACTAGATTAATGAAAGGGAGGATTCAGGCAGACGTAGGTTCATAAGATGTTGTAGTGTCATAACACATCTTCTGGAAAGCCAAACAATATAAAGAGACAATGGAAAAACTGTACAAATCAGTTGATAATCTGACCTGTCTTACCTTTGGCCAAACTAAATTTTCCCATTAAGCAGATAGATTCAGTATATACAGTGAAGGTAATTTATTCTTGATGCCTCTGGGATTAGCTAAATCCAATCCTACAATGACTCTTTGAACACAGGACACTTACTTTATTCATTAGTAAATCTCTCCCGCACAGTGAAAAAGTGACAAAAACCATAATATCTTTAAAATTAGAATTGTACTTCAGTTGTATTTTATTTTGAATTTTATAATTAACATATGAAAATTTAGTATTACAGTGGTATATAGGAACCTATCAATGTATTTCCTACGAGGTTTTCATTAGCCTCAAGGCTTCAAATTTACCAGCATAAAAACAGAATTTTCTATCAAATATTTTTATGTATTAAGGTATATTTTATTTAAGCCATGTTAAAAATTTCACAAGGACAATAATTATACTATTATGTCTCATTAAATATTCTGCAACTCTCTTGTTCTGTCATTTTTTAGTACACAGTACTGATGGTATTCTTGTCACATTATCTAGACAAACTCCATTCTTGTGTAACTTCTATGTTGGATACTCAAGGAGTCTTATATGCAATTCATTAATTTAATTTTTGTTTAAGAACAGGGAATTTGGTGTACTAGTTCACCTCAGTGTTTATAATACTGCATTACATTCTGTCTTTTCGCATACATTTGTGACAATTATTGGTACAATGTATGTATAAACTAACTTTTGATAGATATTTCATTTCCCTCCTACAAATTATAAGTCCTTGACCTTACACACTAATTAAAATTGGAAATACTTAAAAATTTTATAAGTAAATGAACAAAATAATATCCTAATTCATTTCATTAAAAAGGTGGTTTCATTCAAATAAGAGCATACTTCTTGTGTTTGATATATAGAAATCCAATTTAATTGGATTTAATTGACATTTCTAAAGGAGTAGAATTTAATTGACATTTCTAAAAATATCTTGTAGTTATAAAATAGGATTTTGAAAACATTAAACAAATCAATGTGCAAAAGTTTCATCACAGGGTAGTTTCTGTGTATGTTTCTAGCATGTGAATTATACAACTCCAAAACTTTCAATATGAGTGCATAACATGAGTATCTGAAGAAGCAGGAAAACGAAATGAGGTCACTAGAGGGGCTAATAGATAAGGTAATGGCAGGATACACATGAAAGGGGAAATGGGAAAAAACAGTGGTCTAATTAGGGAAGGAGGAGGGAGATGAGAAGAGAAGGGTAAGGTAACAGGTTGGAAAACTTTTAAGGAATCCTACTATTAACTATCTAACAATATTTGCAATATGTGCAAGTCTGTGTATACATGCACCTATATAGTTTAAATGAAATTTTCTCATCTGGGATGACAACCTTCCTCTGAAGAACCATAGACCCCCAATACCAGGCATGAGAATTTCCTTTTTGAGTTGTTGGTCAGGATGATCTAAGAGATTCCCAGAACATTACAGGCTTTTGCTTTAGTCCTAGAGTAGCTCCAGTATTGGAAGTTAAGTCTCTATTGTTGGAGACACCATTTATTTTGAACACAGAGCCCAGAGGCCCCGAGCTGGATCTGAACTGGATGCTTCCTCCCTGAAGACTAGCTTTCATGGTACCACAAGGCACCATTAAAGTTTCCAAAGGAGGGAAATAACCAATAGTCCTACTCATTTATGATGCCTATGAACCCCAGCAAGGATGAGCATGGCATGATAACTCTAAGAATACAGTAGGGGTACATGTATCTTGGCACTAATCAACATCTCTTTAGTTGGACTTAAGGCCTGCTCAACAATAGGGGTATCATGAATGGTACTAGAAACCTAGACAATTATCCAGGGCTAGTGAAGTCATAAATCTTGAAGGGGAACCTATAACTACGACTTTATAAAACCAGCACAATCACTAGATATAAAAATATTTTAGCCGGGTAGTGGTGGCACACGCCTTTAATCCCAGCACTCGGGAGGCAGAGCCAAGTGGATCTCTGTGAGTTCGAGGCCAGCCTGGTCTACAGAGCAAGATCCAGGACAGGCACCAAAACTACATAGAGAAACCATGTCTTTAAACACCCCTCACCCCCCAAAAAATTATATATTTGTCCTTATACCCTCAGATGTGCATTTCTCACTTATCATCAAGGAAATTTCTCTCTAAAACAGATGACGACCCTTACAGAAAGTCACAACTAATAAAAATGCAGTTGTGGAGACAGTTCCAATAGATACAGCTACAACAAAATTGCTTCACATAAGGCTCAGATAATTACAGGAGAGGAGCCAGAAAGATTGTACTAGCTAGGAAAACAGGAAGTTTGAAGTGAGATTGCGTCCTCTTGAAATGTCCGAGAAGCTACACCAATAAAGTCCTACCAACATAGCTGCCTTAACAAGACCCGAACAAGATGGCACCCTTAGACATATCAGCACTGAAGGAGAAGAGCTCATGAGGTCTTCCCTGGATGAAGAACTATAGGCAACTCAGGAGTGCTGGAAGTGGGAGAAGTCTTACCCAGGGAAGAGCACACCAATGGTTTTTCAACACCAAGTGGTCAGCCCTGAGAACATGTATATACAAGTAGCATTGTGTGTGTAAACAATTAAAGGAAAAAAGGTCACAAATTTGAAAGAGAGCAAGAGGAATGCATGTAAAGTGTTGCAGGGAGGAAAACAAGGAGCTAAATCATGTAATTATAACAAAAAATTATACATAAAGTTTTTTATATTCTCTAAAAATAGACATCTTTATTATTTTTTTTTCGTGTTCATGAATTGCCTATTAAATGTTTACTTTCAGTTGGAAGCTATTTCTATTTATTAATATATATGTTTATTTATATATATAATTACTGTAATATGTTTTAAAGAATATTATTTTTTAAGTTCTTTGTGGCATTGTTCAAGTACAAAGGATGGTGCAATCTTAGATGAATTCTTCTTGGCCAATTTTTTAAGATATTTTTCTCTACATATCTCAATTTTACATAAATATTCCAGGATATTTACAACATTTTGTGTTTTTATGTTTCAGTAGTTAATCTAACTTTAAGTACTATTGTTGTTGTTGAAGAAGTTGTATGTAACAATTAATGAAAAAGAAGTCATAAATTTGAAAAGGAGTAAGGAGAGTATATGAAAGGGTTTGGAGGCAGCAATGGAAGGGGAAAAGTACAATATTAAATCAAAAAATAAAAGGAATAATTTTAAAAACTAATTCATCAACAATTTAGAATAGAAAATTTTGATTTTGACTCACGGTTTCAACTGTTAGCGATGGGATTATGTGGTAGAGTAGAACAGTTTAGATTATGTAGCCAATTTAGACCAGGTAACACAAGAGGAATAATTCTAGATGGTTTTCTCCTTTTCAATTTTAGTCCATATAAATTTATCTGTGAACATTGTGGCCAATATTAGGGGTGTGTCTTCCTTAGTAGTTAATCCCCTTGGAAAATGCCTTCACAGTATAAACAGAAAAGTGCTTCATTAACCTTTCAGGTGACTCTCAGTCCATTCAAGGTGACAATCAAGATTAACCACCGAATTTCATAATATTAATAGTCTGTGTCTCTTTCTAATGCTCTGGTTAGTTTTGGTAGGGGTTTATCAATTTAATTGGTCATTTTAAAACCACAGCTTATGGTTTCATTGAATTTTCCTAGCTAATCCTTTGCTATCTGCTATAGTATTCATTATTTATTCCCTTCCTCTTACAGAGTATGAACCCTAGTCACGATGCTAATTGTATGCATTTAATTTTAAGTATACATCTATTTGTGTAGATATAGTGTGATTTATTATCATGCATGCACATACACACACACACACTTTCTCACATGTGGTAAAATTTAATTGTTTTCCTAATATACCTTTGATTTTATAAAGTCCTATTTAATTAATCTTCAATTTTTGTCACATTTTGAATTTCATATAGTATATTTTCATTTTTCTTCAACTTTTTAATGCATTGGCTATTTACAACAATATTGTTTCATTCTCACATATTTTCTTTTATTAGTTTTTAATTTGTAAAGAGTTTATTTTAGTTAATGGTCCACGATGTGGGGATGTCAAGGCAGCAGGAGCTTAAACCAGCAAGTCACATTATGTCAACAGAGAGATGAATACTAGCTAGTGCTCAAGTCTGTTTTTACTACTTCCTGTGACCAGGATCCCCAGCTCTGACATGGGATGGTCTGCCCACATCAACATGATAAACCCCCATGGGTATTTCCAGAGGTCCATATCCTACTTTTATATCTTTATTTGAATTAGTAATTTCTAGTTTGATTCCATTATGACCTGTATATAAAATTGTATAATGTCTAGTCCTTCAGTTTGTTAATATCTAGATTAGAGCTGGTCTTTATTGTTGAATATTTCATGGTCCCTTGGGAATATTATTCAATGACTATAGTAAGTGAAGGATGGATATAGAAGAAACACAAGAACATTTATGATCTAAAAATCTAAGTTTTAGAGAGCATATAATATATACAAATATTATATATATATATACATATATATATATCATATTCTCTGTTATCATATTAACAGAGAACCAGGAAGGTTAATTTGCTTACTTTGTATAGAAATGTTGAATAGTAGGATTGTGACTGATAGTGTGTTCTATAGGGCATTGGATATTGAGATAGTAATATATAATAGGATTTACATCTACACTGCAGAGGTGTAGATTTGGTTGATAAGGGCACAATGTAATAAAGACAATGCTAAATTAAAAAATTTGAGGGGTGTTAATTGCACTAGAAGAGAATGATTAAATATGAGAGTAGATTTAGTTTTGATACATGTTTAAATTATGATAATTACATCTTTTCCCCCTTTCCCTTTCTTCCCTTTAATCCCTCCTGGATATTCTTCATTCAACCCCTGCCATGCCCCTCCTCAAATTGACAGTCTCTTTTTAAAATTATTATTGTTTTATACATATACATGTATGCGCAAATATATAAATATTGATGTGTCTGGTTTTTTTTGTTTGTGTGTACTTGAAAAGTGAAAAGACCTATTACTGAAGCAAGTACCACAGACCTAGAAGACAGAAATGAGACATAGTCAGAAAAATTCAAAAACAGAGTTGGCTACAATAGAACTTCATCTATTTGTATCCCTAGCAGAGTATACAGTGTTTATGTCAATTGGCAGTTTATATCTTATACAGCTCTTGGCTACAGGACCAATTACAAAATAAATAGTTTATTATTTGCTTTTGTTTTATCTTCTCCAACAGCTTTCTGGGGATTTTCCATTTCACCTTATTTTAGAACCATGAAGTAAGGGCATTGTGACAGTTAATATATGATGCTCAAATAATTTTTGGGATGTCTGTGAGTATGTGTCTCAGAAGAGATCACCATTTAATCAGTACACTGTCTGGAGAAGGTATTTTCCCCATTGTGGGTAAGCATTGTCCTATCTGTTGCTAACTATTATAGGAAAAAATGACAGAAGAGTGAACTTTCCTTCCTGTCTTGAGTCTTATCCATTATTAATGACCTAAAAGTTTTGATAGTAGCTTTACAAATTTATGAAAAAACATAGATTTTTATAAGGTTTTGGATGGTATTTATTGTTTATATAAGCACCATGGCTACCATATGTTGAGTAAACTGAAAAGTCCATCTCCGCCTTACCCTTAGATAGTCCTCATGCCTCAAGTCTCAATCAGGTATGAAGCCACTGGGCCCTCCTTCTCAGCTTGTAGAAGCCAATTCCCCTTAATAAACCTCTCTGATGTATCTGATAGCTACTGCTGCTGTGGAGACAGCTTCCAGCAGTACCCAGTGAAAGAGGGAAACACACACACACACACACACACACACACACACACACACACACACACACACTGTTACAGTCTTTCTATCATCTTCAGTCTCAGTTCTTTATTTCTTATATCAGATATCTAGATGTATCTATCACTCCTGTCTCTGTGGTTGATATATTGTGCACCCCAATAAACTTATCTGGGGGTCAGAGAACAGAATAGCCACTATATCAAACATAGGTTTAGGCAGTGGTAGCACATGCCTTTAATCCTAGAATTCAGGAGGCAGAGATACAGGAGTTCAAAGACACAGTGGAAACATCCAGGCATGGTAACACACGTCTTTAATCCCAGGAAGTGATGGCAGGAAACAGAAAGGTATATAAGGCATGAGGACCAGGAACTAGAGCCTTTTATTAAGCTTTTAGGCTTTTAGCAGCAGTTCAGCTGAGATCCATTTGGATGAGGACTCAGAGGTTTCCAACCTGAGGAAACAGGATCAGCTGAGGAATTGGTGAGGTGAGGTGGCTGTGGCTTGTTCTGCTTCTCTGATCTTTCAGCGTTCACCCCAATATCTGGCTCCTGGGTTTGTTTTTATTAATAAGACCTTCTAGAAATCCGTCTACATGTCTCTCTTGGCGTTTTCCTTCTAACTAATGTTATTTTTCCCTTACAGCTTATATACCCCAGCAAAACCTTTCAGGCAATATAAAAGTTATAATGTGGTTACATTATATTCAAGTGAATGAATACAAGTAAAAAACAGCATGTTTTCCATATCTCTTACATGATTAAATGTTTTACATATTACAGGTGAAAAACAAGTTGTGCCAAGAACCCACATACATTCATACCCAAGCAATTTGTTATAGATTAAGAGAGTGAGCAAGTAAGATATTCTTCTCAGCCAGTTTTCTGCTGGCAGGCTGAATTTTGTGGTTACAAAGAAAGGACCAATAACTTTATTATTTATCTTAAAAGGTAATCTTACAAGAAATCTTAGAAGAATCATAAATCTAAACTTTTATATATGAAACACAATCAGTCATCTCTAACTTTAAATCTTTAGGGTGCATACCCAACCACCAATTTTTTTTTATAATATCAAAAAGCTGAGGGTATAAGGAATTAATCATCACCTTTGGTCATCAACCAATTCTAAGCAAGAAAGGCACGTCAACTAATAATAATTGGGCTGACTAATTAGACTCCCAGCGCTCCACCAGGGGCCCAGCTGTGGATGTCTGCATCCAGATTCCTCAGTCCTTGGATGGGGTTTATAGCACAACTATCAGGGTGTTTGGCCATCCCATCACCAGAGTAGGTCATTCCTGGCTGTCTCTCGACCATTGCCAGCAGTCTTTTGCAGGGGTATCTTTGTGGATCTCCGTGGGCCTCCCTAGCTCTCTTCTTCCTCCCCTTCTCATGTGGTCTTCATTTACCATGGTCTCCTATTCCTTGTTCTCCCTCTGTTTTCTTGATCCAGCTAGGATCTCCTGCTCTCTTTCCCTCGACCATCGCCCTTCATTGGTCCCACTCATGTCCAGGCTGTTCTCCGTGTCTTTCTTGGGGTCCCGTTTTCCAGGTAGCCTCACTGGTGATGTGAGTAGCAGTCCAGTCATCCTTGTTCCACATCTAGCATCTTCCTATGAGTGAGTACATACCATATTTGTCTTTCTGAGTCTGGGTTACCTCACTCAGGATGATTTTTTCTAGATCTATCCATTTGCCTGCAAACCTCATGATGTCATTGTTTTTCTCTGCTGAGTAGTATTCCATTGTGTATATGTGCCACAATTTATTTATCCATTCAGGGACAAATAACCTAATGAATGGAAGCACATGAACTATGAACCAAAGGCTGAGGGCCCCCCAACTGGATCAGACCCTCTGAATGGGTGAGACAGACATTTGGCTTGATCTGTTTGGGAGGCAGCTGGGTGGTGGTGCCGGGTCCTGGGCTCATTGCATGAGTTGGCTGTTTGAATCCTGGGACTTATGTAGGGACGCTTGGCTTGGTCTGGGAGGGGGGGACTGGACCTGCCTGGACTGAGTCTATCAGGTCGATCCCGGTCCTTGGGGAAGACCTTGATCTGGAGGAGGTGGGCTGGGGGAAGGGGGAGGGGGGGCGGGGCGGGGGAGAGCATGGGAATCTGTGGCTATTATGTGGAACTGAATGGTGTTGTAAAATAAAAAAATAAATAAATAAATAAACTAAAAAAATGATTTAAGATGAGATATAGTTCAGATTGCTCTCATGTTCTATGATGTAACGGTTCAGAGCTTAACATTTAAGAGTTCTGATAAGCTGGTAGAGCAATGTCTACTGACTGTTCAACCACAAGCTCAACATTAGATTTATTTTAGATGTCATCTAAATATATATATATGTAAACCTAAAAGTGCTTCTCATCAGGTCAAAAATCTCTGTCCAATTTATACCTGGTTCTGTGGACAGAAGGAAAATGCACAAGCTTTTAACCCAAATCTGTAGTTCTTGTTGGGACTCAAAGTTATGAGTCCACTTCTGCTGTTTTACAGATACCCATTACCTGCTTTGTCTACAATATGGATTTCAGTACAGATTGGTAATACTAATGTATCTAATAGTTCATGTATACCTCAGAGGATTAAAATTTTGGATCTACTTCAAAGGTCAAAAGGATCTCAGATAAGTGCAGCTTATTCCTAAAGATGGTATTTTTCCTCTCTCCTGGTCTTGGAACTCCTGCTTTTCCCAGTAACTAAGGGTATGGGCCTAAGGGTTCCAAATAAATTCATAACTTTAAAAAATATAATTGGGCTGCTTTTTTCTTGTTCTCTGACCTTAACGAGTCCCTCACTCAACTATGTGCCTTGCTAAAACTTTAGATGGTTTCCTTGGCTTTTCCACCTCAAAGCTAGTCACAAAACATCTTAATCTAATCTTGTTCTTTAAAGCTTCGTTTCAGCTATGATGCACTCCAAAACTTGTGAACACATCTCATAACATTAAGATTAAAAGAATTTAAGCTTGCTAGGCTATTGGGACTCAATTGTTTTGCTTAACCATTAACCCAAGCCACAGTCTATATGGCTCCCCAAAAGAAATCCATGTGTTCTAATTGTGTGGTACTTCCTTGTTTTATTTTTTATCCTCTGTAGCCTCTGCTTTGTGGTGATATTTTATTTATGCTGAAATGTGGTGATATTTTATTTGTGCTTTAATAAATGAAGCTTGCCTGGAGATCAGAGGAAAAAGGCCAGTCATTAAGTAAACAAAGAAGTTAGGCACATACCCTTAATCCAATCACTTGGCAGGCAGGATCTCTGTGTGTTGAAGGCCACACTGGAAATAGAGCTAGGTGTGGTGGCACACACTTTAAATTCCAAAAGTAGTTAACCACAGAGGTCTGGAGGTCTGTACAGACAGACAGGAAGTGGCAGAGCTATGCAGGAAGAGGAAGTAATGTAGCTGAATGGAGAGAGCAAATCAGATGGCAGAACAGCAAGGCATATAGATGTGGGTAGACAGGTAGTAACTTGCATTTGGAAGCTACAGAGTTGGTGAGGTAAGTTTGGCTGGTGGCTTATCCTATTTCCCTGATCTCTCTAAGGCTTTAACCCCTATATTTGGCTACGTGTTTTTTTTTTTAATAAGACCATTTAGAAATTAATCTATACTGCTTTATCAGAGGCAGGGACAACTTTTATCCTACTCTTACCTAGGTTAATTTTTCCACTAAACTAATCTCTATTATAATCTCATACTATATTTATTAAAAATCCTCGATCCTCAAAATTCTATTTAAACTGACACTTATTGTTGTATAAAATCATTGCTTCAGTTAAACAGTACAGCTTAGGTGGAAATCATTGTCATAATAATCCATAGGTAAAAATACTCAGTAGAATGGGATATTCCCAAGACTACATTAAGGGCAGTGAGGATCTCCCCATGCCCATTCACACCATGCCAGATACCAGAGAAAAATGGCAGCAGCCAACATGCAAAGACAGATCAGAAGCAAGAAGCATTCTGGGGCTGAGCCCAGGACCTCGCCTATCTGAGATTCACCCATCAGGGTTTTGTTTCCTGGTGGGCCGATCCCCTGAAATCAATTGCCATATGCTGCTCCTCTGACATCACAACTGGCAGATAGCTGTGTTTTTGTATTGCCAATTGTTTCAATCTCTCTGGAGAACCCTGATAAATGCACTCATTTCCCATATGGTTAGAGAAATGACTTTTAGTGGGACAGAGTAAAATGAAGGACCAGCTATCCTGCAGTTTTTTTCTAAAGTCCAATATCAGAAATACAATATTGTCAAAATTAATTGTGAGCAATGATTATCTATGTCTGTGATTAGGCTTGGATTTTTAACATTATTTTCAATTTTGATATTGTTTTTCATTATTTTTCTATTTTTTGGCTTTCTGCAATATTATGTTTGACAAATTTGTAATCATTAAATATAGCTAATATATATTAAGGTAGGCAGAGTTATCTAGGGTAAATATAGTTACCCTAGGAGTTATGTCTGCTTATCTGCATCCTGAGCATTACTCAAGACACATAATTAGTTTTTTTCCCTCTGCAGTTAAAAACTAGTTGAGGCTACTCTGAATAGGAGTGTGTCCATGATCTCTTCCCCTGTATGCTTGTTGGTGGTGTATAGAAAGGCTATTGGTTTTTGCAAGTTAATTCTGTATCCTGCAACTTTGCTGAAATTGTGATCACTTCCAGAAGTTTTCTGATAGAATTTTCTGGGATCTGTCATGTATAATATCATGTCATCCATAAATAAGGAAAATTGGATTTCTTATTTTCCTAATTATACTCCTTTAATTTCCTTCTTCTGACTTATAGTTCAAGCTAGTGTTGATATAATATGCATACACAATCCAATACAAACTGGTTAGCTCTGAAATAATATGCACACAAACAACAAAAAATGGACTTGGTTGTTATATATTGATGCATCTCTTAATATATAACAATAATAGTCAAAGAAAAAGAGCCCATCAATTTGAGAGGGGACATAGGAAAGATTTAAGGGAGGAAGTGTTTGAGCAGTTAGACGAAGGAAAGAGAAGAGGCAAGTAATATAATTATATTTTAATTAAAATGTATTTTAAAAGAAAAGTAGAAAGTAGACCAACAAAACCAGAGAGTTTCTAAGAACAAGTCCAGACATCCAGATGAAGTCAGGAAGGTAGAGGATCTCTATAAAAAGTATCAAATCTTTCACTCAGATGTCATGGCATCACATAGTGTATCAGCATACACTTTGTGGTGACAATAAATGAATAAAAATCTCATTTATTTATTTTGTGTGCCTGTGTGTATATTGTGTGCGGTCATACATGGGCCATGATTTGTGTGGAGATGAGAGGACCATTTGTAGACGTTTGCTCTCCTCCCACCATGGGATGTGGGCTTGGTGGCAGGTGCCTTTATTTGTTGAGCCATCTCCCAAGCCATGGCATTAACAATTTTAATTATGAGTGTATTCATATTTATTTATTCACTTAATTATGAGTATATTAAAGAAAAATAATAATTGCTAGTATTTTAATATTACAGGCCTTTATTTTATATACTTTACAGATCTGTGGGTTTTTGTCCCCAAACAAGTTATTTAGTCTTAACTTACCTGATATTTTCCTTTATTTGCAGATGGGACAATATGTACTTTGAAGTGATAGAACTCTCAGTTCTGTCAATTATCTTTTAAATATAAAATTTGTCATTCATTTTGGGAGGTAGAAAATTAGGAAAAAATCAACAATTTCCATCTATAATATAATCTGAACCCCTTCAAATTCTATTACTTTTCTTTTTTCAGCAAAATTTATCATACTCTTTTTCTCAGTTTATGACAATCATTAAAAATAATGCAACGAAGATCACAATTATACCATTTTTATTAAGACATCAGTTCATGTAATTGAGAAAAATATTGTCCACAATTCTTACTTCAGTTGTATACATGTATGCATAAATATGTACGCACACTTTGCTTAGTTATGTTTTAAATTAATCTTAATATTTTAAGTATAATATGTTAAATGGAAATTTTAATGAATAAAATCTTGTTAGTTTTCCATTACTATGACAAAACTCTTGAGGAAATGGCTTAAAACAAGAAGGATTTATTTGGCTAAAGCTTTTATCTGTTGACTCCACTACTATGTTTTGGGAGCTGGATGGGACCAGTAACTTCTCAAAAATCACATCTCTAGTGTCCCACTTCATCCAACCATGCTGCACCTTTTTATAATCCATGAATTCAGAGCCAAGTGATGCAACAGTTGCCCGACAGTAACTCCATCCAGAGACTAAACCCTCGGCATATGCACCATGTTTAGAAACTTCACATCCACACTGTAACAATAACTTTATTTAATGGGAAATTTTTCTTTGTTTGGGGGTCATGTTTTATAGAAAATGTATCCTCCATATAATAAATCAAATTATACTTTTTTTCAAAGTAGTTCAAAAAATGAGTAGAAATGTGTGTAAATATACTTTGTAGTAAACATGTATATTAAGAATATATTGAATATATGACTATATATTATACATGTATATGTACTACTCAAGGTTTAGATAATTGTCAACAGAGTATATATCTGACTATAAATGCACATATTAAATACATGTTGTTTGGCTACTGTTATTGACAAAGAGGCCCCTGGCAATGGGAGCAGAATCCCATACATATGCATACACACATATATATGATGTATATGTGTGTATGTGTGTATATGTATCAGTCTTTCTATACATAGTCTTTCTCCATGCATACACACACACACACACACACACACACACAAACACATATATACACATATTTGGAATTGGTTTATAAAACATCCATTAAACACATAGCTCATGTGTATATTATGAATGATTGTCATTCTTTATTTTTACTTATTTAAGAAATTTTTCTATTCACTTTATGTACCAATAGACCCCCCCATACCTCCTCTAGCTTCCCCCCAGTCTTTCCCCTCCAACCCACTTCCCTACCCCCTCCTCCAAAATGGTAAGGCCTCCCTGGTACATTCAGTTGAGGCAGGAACAAGCACCTCCTCACTGCATTAAGGCTGAGCAAGGTGTCCCACTATAGGAATTTGGGCTCCAGAAAACCAGCTCATGCACCAGGAATTCTGATCCCATTGCCAGGGGCCCCTCAAATAGACCAAGCTACACAACTACCTACAGGGAAATGCATAATCAAAATAACTCTGAGATACCATCTTACACCTGTCAGAATGGCTAAGATCTAAAACACTGATGACAGCTTATGTTGGAGAGGATATGGAGTAAGGGGAACACTCCTCCACTGTTGCTTTAGAAATCAGTATGGCCACTTCTCTGAAAATTGGGAATCAATCTACCTCAATACTCAATATTACCACTCTTGGGCATATACCCAAGGGATGCTCAATCAAGCCACAAGGACACTTGCTGATTGTCATTCTTTATTGATAAATAAATTACGTGAATATATCACATTGTAGTTACTAAGTAATATTGCTTGTGCTTTTAAATGAAATTAAATGAAATGTAATATTACATTTCATTTAATTTCATGGCTTTTAAAGATGTATCCTAGAATGACTACCCAATCATAATGAGAAGTATGTAAAAAGATGTGAAAATTGCCAAATGCATTTCAAGTGTATATTGAGTAAAATACATTAATGTTTACAATGTGCTTTCCCATTTCTGGGGATAAATTTTCCAGCATATATCTCAAACTGTAATTTTATCTGTATAATAAATTACAGTTGAGAAGCTGTTATTATGAAATACCAAAAGAATCTTATATCAGACAAGAAGATTATAGTAGGTCAAGATATAAAATAATAAGATAGGCTAGTAAATTGTTAACAAAAATAAAGAATAAAACAAGGAGGGTGGGCGGTGCCATGCTGATGTGACTGGGTCACTGGCATTTAAGTTTAACTTATGAATTGGCCTTCAGTGTGGCCCACACTCACAGGCCACATCATTTCATGTACTTGTGAAAAATACCATCTTCTTTGCTGTGTTCATAAAGGCTTGCTTGACTTGCTGATTCCTCAGGCTATAAATGAAGGGGTTTAGCATAGGAGCTACTGAAGTATTTAGTATGGCAACCCCCTTGGTCAAAGATGCTCTATCTGATGCTGAGGGCTTAATGTACATAAAAATGCAGCTTCCATAAGAGATGGAGATGACAATCATGTGGGAAGAACACGTGGAAAAGGCCTTTGTCCTCTGACTAGCAGAAGGAATCTTCACAATTGTTCGGATGATATATGTGTAGGACAGAAATACTAACACCAAAGTGAACATTAGGGTAAAGACAGCACAGGAAAACCCCATCTTCTCCAGGAATTTTGTATCTGAACAGGAAAGTTGCAGCAGGGGGAAATAATCACAGGTATAGTGATCAATGATGTTGGACCCACAGTAATCAAGGTGTAGGAGCAACATGAGCGCAGGGAAGATGATTAGGAAAGAGACCAGCCAGCAGGCAAAGACAAGCATTGTGCAGACTTTCTGACTCATGATGGTCAGGTAATGAAGAGGCTTGCAGATGGCAACATAACGATCATAGGACATGGCAGCCAGAAGGTAAAATTCAGTGACTCCAAAGAGAATGAGAAAAAATAACTGAGCTATGCAGTTGTTGAAGGAAATGGTTTTATCTCCTGAGATAAGGGTGCCCAAGAACTTGGGTATACAGACAGTTGTGAAGGACACTTCTAATACAGAGAAGTTCCTGAGGAAGAAATACATGGGGGTCTGGAGCTGGGAATCCAGCAGGGTGAGAGTGATGATGGTCAGATTCCCTGTGATGCTGAGTGTGTAGGTGATGAAGAGAAAGACAAAGATCACAACCTGGAGCTTGGGGTCATCTGTTAACCCCAGAAGAATAAACTCTGTGGTTTCTGTATGGTTTTTCATTCTGCATTCACTTTTTAAAAATTTTAGCCTGACCTATTTAAAAAAAAAAAAACACAGACAACCAACTTGAACAACAGTATAATAAATCTTAAAGCCTTACAGCATGGAGCTAGAATTTTGTAAAAATATGCTTTCTCTATATTCAGGAGCATTGGAAACCACACAGTAGCAGCAATGGTTCTTCAATTCCTTCCATTTTGTAGGGGGAAAAAACCTTTTATTGATACCAGATTTTAAAACTAAATTAATTGGTAAAAATAACATGAGATATCAATATTATCAACACAATAAAATGCCTAGTGTGGGAAAAAAAATTGGGCGAGTCTGTGGAGAGAAAACAATTTACAGGATCTGATGCTAGGCATGTAAATTAGTACAGGCACCATGGAGAGTAATAAGGCAGCTCTCTAGTGCTTACTATGGAACTATTGTAGGATCCTATGATCTTACCATTGGGTATATATACATGGTAAATATATTCAAATACAAAGGAAATACTAACACTTGCATGTCTATTGTGACGCTGTTCTAATGCCTTCAATATAGAATCAGCGTTGTGGCATATCAACAGAGAATGTAGTATGAAAATATTTTTCTCAGCCAAAGAAGACTGAAATCCTAGAATTGTCAGAAAAATGTCTGGAACTGGAGAAAATTATGTTGAGCAAAATAAGACAAACACAGAAAGACAAATGCTCCATATTTCATTTATATTTGAAAAGTTTAAATCCTCATCCCAAAGAACAAATTGTTACTAGAAAAATTACAGGGTATGGGGTTTGGCTGGGCAGAAGTATGGAGGCAGGATGTTTGGATATGATGAATGCTTGGTGTATTTATGCAGAAACATCATGTAATTTGCAGAATAATATGAATGAATAATAAAAGATAAACAAAATAAAACAGAATACCAAATTGATAGATGTCACACAGCCTAAAGTAGCAAAACAGGGGTTTGTAGGTAGACTCATAAGGCCAGATACCTCTTATCTTTAGAGGTGCCTCCAAATGTTGTAAGAATATCATCACCTTTGTGTTAGTGTTCCAATGTCCTTGAAAATTTCCCTTCACGTAAAAGTTTATTGTACTAAGAATTATAAAATAATGAGAAAGATAGTTTATTTCTAAGAGTGATTATTTTGTTTTTAGCCATTTATCCTCATTTAAAACATCACTTTTCAAATTCCTGTATCAAACTTTTCGGAAATTAGATGGGACAAGACCATTTTCCCCTCACTAATCTTAAGCATGAGGGTGACAAAGGTCAGTGAGATACAAAAGGAAACAAACAGCAAGGCTGAAACCTCAGTTGTAGTGCATGTGATCCCCGAAAGTTCACAGTGCTTTAGCCGAACTATTGTTATTCTGAAAGCTTTCTTCCTACCCAACAGATTTTTTTTCTATTTGAAATAAATGTTATTATTATCATCTATATTCAATCATGTCCCATAATAGCTTTATTTACTTATATTTAAAAACTAAGTTTAAGTGCCAGTAAAAAATAAATTTTATGGTTAGCACCATAGATACAGAAAGAAGAAATCTTTCTAGTTTTGGATGCAACCCATTTTCTAGTTCTGCTAATCACTTTCTGTCCTATGGTCAGTGTCTCATCTATAAATATAATATTTTTTCAGCAAATAAGTCAATCTCCTAGGTTAATTCAGAGTACTAAATAATTTGATAAATGTGAAACTTTAGGAAAATGCTTAAAATTTAATAGAAGTCATCTAGGCATGTACAGTGAGAAAGCAGTTCTTAACAACTGAAAAGTAAAACATCAGGACTAGGATAGTGGCCTGTGTCAATGACTGTCTCAAATAATCATAAATAGATCTAATACCAAATGAGTTGCTTAAAACAACAATAACAATAAAGGAAAATAGAAACTACCCAATTGAAAACAAAGTCTTCATTGAAGGGTGCATTATGCTCAGTCGTCGGTTTCTTTGGGAAACTGATGAAGAGACTTTAAAGAGTTCCTTTTTATTTCTTATGCATATATTTTATGTTAAATAATGTTATATTATCTACTGCATAATATTTGCTTTAGCAATATCCTTATACTTTGCAACTTTTTTCTGTGTTTATTCATTTTTCTATTTTTCAATTATACTGTAGAACACATATCCAAAAAAAGTGTACTTTAATGATCATGTCACAAACTTTCTTTCTAGTTCATGAATTTAAATATTTATTTAGAGTTCAGGTTAACACATTACACAAAAGAATAATTATCTAAATTAAGATGTGGATAATATTTGTTTCAGTCTCTGATTATAAAAAAAATTCAGCCTCATTCAGTGTTTTTTTGGACTAACTCACAATATAGGATTCATATTATGACTTATTATTCTCAGTGAATCAATATCTTTTCAGAAGAAGCCATTAAATTTTTAGTAGACTTATAACATTGTAATTTATTTTGCCTTAAAAAAATAGACTTATTTAGAACACTGCAAAGTACAGTGGGTGGGCAGTACAAAGAATGCCACTCAGAGTTCCTTTATATTATTTATGAATTTAGATGTTTTCTAGAGATATGTGAAGAAGTGATATTAATCAACTTCAAGAATGATGGGCACATTAATTTGTCAGCATTAGCACCACTGTCTACAGAAAGAAATTAGGAGAGAGACACTATCAAATCCCATTTCATAAATTAATAAAAATTAAACACTCATATTTCTGTTTGTGGCAAATATCTACTCAGAATCTAATAGTTTCAGGTCATTAACTATCCAGGTATAATCAAGCAAGAGGGAAAAGAAATAAATTGGTAAAGAATTAGCATATAAAACAAGATTAAATTCCTAATTAGGAAACTATGAGGTCAATTTAGCATCAAAGAAAGTGCTTTGTAGACAATGAGATTTTGATTGAAAATACAAAGGGAATATTTTTGTATTCATGACATAGGATTAGTTAATTTGCTTAAATTTTGTTTTCTCTGCTTAAAGTGGACTTGAACTGTTGATAATACTTCTGAAAACTAAATGAAATCATACTAGTGATTATATTTTTTTAGGTCATATGGCATTTAAGTTATAAGAATAGCAGTACTAATATTTTATTCTCCTTTGAGTTGGAATCAAGTTTAGAGTTTGGGAAGGATTATCAAAGTACTTGTGAGTTATTAGAAGTCCTATTTAAGCAGTGAATAAAGACTTCTATGTTGAATCTCATTCAACTTAGTGCAGTATGGAAATTCAGAAAATTTGTACAGTATACATTAATTCCTATAGTCAGCACATATCAATACAATTTCTGACTACCTCTAGTGAAAACACATTCCCTGAAACACAGTGCTACACAGACTTTTATTAAAGCAAGACACACCCTAGTATTTCCTTGTTTTAAATCAGTAGAAAATGAATAAGTTGATATAGTAAGAAACATTTTATTAAGGGTTGAGCAGTTAAGTAACAAATCAGAGTTGGACACTGAGAGTTCCTACACTCTCTTTATGTTTACCTTACCTCTGGTTCTCACAGAATTTCACAGACACTGGTAATGACTGTAATATTGAAGACAGTGCATGCAATTGCTGTAGTCCAGGGAAATCAGAATTAAAAAAATACTTTCATCCCTTTGTTAAACTAACTTCTTCTACATTGCAAAAGTTTCTGTCTTAATTCTCCCATTTTATCAAGAGAGAATATATCACACTGACTACAAAGAGGAAGGATCAATAAACATAAAGCAGAAAATTATTATGTGTTTGAAAATTATTAAAATGATAGCATCTGTTACTAAACGTTTTATCTATTGTCTCTATAACCAGCTCAAGGGACTAATTCAGAGAATCATAATTACTGGAGATGGAATGCACATAAAACACAAAGGAATATGAACTACAATAGACATTAGTACTAAAATTAGGAAAGGGGCCTTTAGGGACAGTGTCAAGTGACACCAAGAAGAAAGCAAAACACGGAAATAACAGCATTGCGTGTGAAGGTATTTTTCCCCCCAGTATTATTATTTTTTGAAACAACTGTAGCAACTGAATACAGAATATTATTTTTTATTATTTTTTGAGAATTTTCATACAGTATGTTTTGGTCATAGTCACCCTGTCCTTCAACTCTTCTAAGGACCACTCTCCCTTCCCTATCCACCCAATTCTGTGTGTGAAAATACATTATTCAGTTTAACTAAAATTCACCCTTTTTTTTCTCATGAAATCTAATTTGTGCAACCCATATATTTTGGATGTATGGTCTTCTACTGGAACATGGTCAACTTACTAAGGGTAATCCTATTAGAGAAAACTTCCTCTGTTGGAAGTTTTTAATTGCCATGAGATCCTCTGCTAGGGGTAGGACTACCTGCCCACCTCCCCTCTCTCTGCTGACGTTTGGTCTGGCTTGATTTTGCACAAGGCTTGTGCATGCCCTCCGACTGCTGCAGTCTTTCTGCCCCTCATTGATTCTCAATGTGAACATCTGCTAATGTGTTATGTTTTCCAGACTGTGGATCCTTTACAAATAGGTACACTCTTAGCTCTGTTATCTTCAGTATGCCTGCCTGGACCAGTGTTTACTATCATGGTAATACTTGTGCCTTGTCCTTTTCTCCCTGCTCATCTATTATTCAATAGCAATGCTATTGGAAAGTTTCTTATTTTTACTTATTTATCTTATAATATATATTGAAATATAACATGATCTTATTGTCTTCCTTAATAATACTATATTTATATAGAGATGAAAAGTAAGATATTGTTAATTTAAAAAAATCAATAAAACTGATTGTGCCCGATATTAGTAAAATCATAACACAAGTAAAGCAGAGATGAGGACATTTTAATTTGTTTGTTTTAAAAATCAAGTCATCATATTTGCTGTTGTCCAATTTACTTGTTAAAAACACTTAATTCTCTCAGCATCAATTTATCTATTTATGACCATAAAAGAACCATTCTGTTTTATCATGTAGCTTTGATGATTGAATTAGGTATGGGGTAGAGTACACTGAGTCTAAGATATGGCATAGGATGAGTACACTTTATGGAAGAAAAAATACTGTTTGGAAAATCCCCCTGGATCTCAGATTGGACTCTAAATATTAATGTTTTATGTTGCTGTATAAATACAAAATGAAGAACACATGAACTAGAGAAAATACATTATTCAGTTTTATTAAAAAACAGAAAATATGAACTTCAAATTGTGTGTAAGTAGAAAAGCAAGACAGAGCCCCTGGCCCTTAAAATGGTGTTCTTACAAGATCAAAAAAGGAATGTCTCTTGGGATAGCCAATATCACCTTAGTCACATAAAGGAAAGCCTGCAGGAGAAATCATGGGCTAGGTGCTGCAATAATTTCTGCTCTTCACTCCTTCCCTATAAAGGGTCACATTCATCTTATTCCTCTGGCAGACTCTTCAACTTAGAGTGAGTAAGAGAGTCTGTCCCTCACTATGTGTGGTAATAAATACACTCCTATTTGCTGAAAGGTCAGACTCCTCTCTCTTCCTCCTTTCTTTTTAAGCAGTCTTAGAAATCTAACATACAGTGCTTGTGGAAGTTTGAATGTAATTGGCCCCCATAAGCTCATAGGGACTGGCACTTATTAGGAGGTGTGGCTTTGTTGGAGTAGGTATGACCTTGTTGGAGGAAGTGTGTCACTGTGGGGGTGGGCTTTGAGATCTCATGTATGTTCAAACCATGTCCAGTGTTTCAATTCACTTCCTGTTGTCTCTGGTTCCAGATGTATCTCCTTCTCTACTCTCAGCTCCTTTTCCATAACCATGTCTACCTACATGCAGTCATATTCTACCATGATGATAATGGATTAAACCTCTAAATGGTAAGATACCAAATTAAATGTTTTCCTTTATAAGACTTGCCATGGTCATGGTGTCTATTCACAGTAATAGAAACCCTAAGTAAGACAGAAGTTGGTACCAGATACTAGGTTATTACTGTGATAGGCCTCACCATGCTTTCATTTGAAGGAATATTTAACCATGGGATTGTGAATTAGAAAAGCAATTGAATGCTTTAAGTGCTGATTGCTGGGCTGTACTAGTAGGATCACGGAAGACAATGATGCTGAGTGTGATTTGATGAACTGTGGGGTCCTGGCTTAAGAGCTGTCAGAAGAGAAGAATTTTAGTATGTTTAGTATGTTGCCCAGAGATCATTTTTATGATAATTTGGTGAAGGATGTGGCTGCTTTTTGCCCTTGTCCAAAAAGTTTGCCTGAGGTTAAAGTGAAGAGTTTTGGATTAATTGCATTGGTTAAGGAAATCTCAAAACAGCCTACTATTGACTCTATTGTGTGCTTATTAGTGTTAATACTAATAAAGATTTATAATGCAAAGGAGCAAGCTGAGCAAGGAAAGATACAAACTATACAATTTGAGGAGAAAAGGAGCACAGGGAAGTGAAATGGGGCTAAATCCTGTGTTCAAGAAAATAAACAGATTAAGAAATAAAATAAAGGGAGTCGTGACCTCAGGACAAGTTCCATCCAGCTAAACTTCCAACTTGTGAAAAGGGATTAAAGAAAAGCTTAGAGCCAGGTATATGGTGGTGCAAAACTTTAATCTCAACATTCCAGATGCAGAGGCTGGTGGATCTCTGAGTTTGAGGCTAACCTGGTCTATGGAGAAAGTTTCAAAACAGTCAATCTTGGCAGTGAAGGTAACTACTGAAAACAGAAAGCTGGTGAAGATGTAAGTGAATGAGAAGGCCATGTTCCAGGCCCAGCAAACAGCAAAACTTGGCAGCTTCAGCCATATGGTTCTGGCTTTAGAGTCGAAGATAGCATGAAGGGGTTATGGAATCTCCCTTTGTCACTAAGGAAAGCTGCTGAGGCCAGACATGTGTCAGGGATGTTCCTGAATGCAGGCTCAGAGAGGCTATTGTGTGAAGCTGTGAAGTTGAAGTCTGGATTACCTTGGAGACCCCAAGATTCTAGAGATGCTGGAGCCATGGGATACCTGCTGAGTAGAGCTGCTAACTGGCAATGGAACAAGTCCAATAGAAAAAATATGTTGTAGTCAAAAAAGCTGAAACGAGTTGGAGATCTGAAGAGTGCTTTGACATCAGACACAGAGATGCAGAGTTTGGAGTCTGCCCAGCTGGTTTTAGGTCTTGCTTTGGTCCAGTATTTCCTCACTATGCTCTTTTTCCTAGGGGCTTGAAACAGTAATGTATATCCTGTGTTGGAAGTATGTGCTATGTTTTTTTTTAAATTTTGATTTTATAAGGGATTACAGTTAAGAGATTGTATGAATCTCAAAAGAAACTGAACTTTGAAATTTAAACCTTGTTGATACTGTGATAGACTATGGGGACTTTTGAAATTGGACTAAATGTTTTTTTTGCATTGTGATATTGTTATAAGCTTCTGGGGACCAGGGAGTGAAATGTGGTATTTTGAATATAATTGCCCCAATAAGCTCATAGGAAGTGGCACTATTAGAGGTATGGCCTTGTTGTGGGAATTGTGTCATAAGGGGTGGGCTTTGAGGTTTCATATATGCTCAAGCCATGACCAATGTTTCAGTTCACTTCCTATTGCCTGTGGGTCAAGATGTAGCTTCTTCTCTGCTCACATCTCCTTTTCCAGAACCATGTTTGCCCACATGCAGCTATGTCCTACCATGATGATAGTGGACTAAACCTCTAAACTGTAGCTACCCAATTAAATGTTTTCCTTTATAAGAATTGCCTTATCCTGCTGTATATAATAAAAAAACTGAGATTTCTGGGTTGTTGCATAGTTTATGTTATTCTGTTTGAGTGAACATGGCCCACCATATCCCAACTTTTCTGTTATAAGTATTGTCTGTCCTTTATCTACTCCTTCATCACATCAGTCAGATTATCAGTACCAAACCATATTGGACACAGTATTTCATGATAATACATACACATTTTGTCATCCAAAAAGAGTGAAGACTATTGACAACCGACAACTCATCTATAAAACACAAATAAGAAATTTTATATCTGTTAGAAGCTATCCAAATACCCACTTAAGTGGCAGTCATCGATTGCAAGGACCAACAGAAGAACATCCTTAATGTTCCCACGGAAATAGGCTAACAGACAGGAACTCCAAAAAGACAGTTTTAGAGGTTCCTTAAGATTTAGCACTTTTCCCTCCAAAGACAGATGATATAAAATCAAAGTATATTTCTCAAGAGGAAGAAGAAGTTGACAAACAAAGAGGATCATGGGAAATAAGATAACATCACCTAAAGCCTTCAACTGAATAACAATTAAAGGAATACATGACTCATTCCACGTGGGTAGAGATGCCAACCTGGGAATGATAGCTTACTATTCATAGAACAGGGACTGAGTTCATGGTAAAACATTTATGTTAGGCCTTCACTCTATACTTACATAATAGCTCTGACCATCTTCATCCTCCTATGTTTATTGAGCCAATCCAGGAAAAGGAATGTTATTCAGGTAGGGAATGACAAATAGGCTTTACTCATATGCTTCCTTGTGCCAACTTCACATATTTGTTGGTGTTTGTAGATAACGTCACTGGCTTGATAGAAGCTTTCCCCACTAGACCTGAAAAGGACACCAAAGTGGCAAAGGTCTGGGTGAAATCATCTCAGTGTTTGGCATCTCTCATTCATTCAAGAGTGATAATAGACCTTTATTTCACAGGCAATCCAGTCTGTATCTAGGAGGGTATGGATAAAATATTATCCTTTGTACTTGGCAACCATTAGGCAAAGCCAAAAAGACAAACCAAACATGAAACATGATCCTAATTAGTCTTATTAATAAAATTCAGGAGTCAAATATTGGGGTAATAACCTGAAAGATCAGAGAGGCAGAGCAGCAGCCGTTAGACTACTTACCTCTATGAATACTTGGATGAAAAGGGGCCAAGAACCTGTCTCCACCTGCCTTATATTCCTGTCTCCACCTCTCAAGTACTGGGGTTAATGGCATGAGCCTTCCAAGTGCTTGGATTAAAGGTGTGAACCACCCCTGCTTGGCCTCTGTGGTTAACTAGTGGCTAGCTCTGCCCTCTGATCTCCTGGCAAGCTTTATTTATCAGAACACGAACAAAATGTCATGCAACATTTCTCCCCTTTTGTCTAAATAAAAATCAAAGGTTTTAACTAACATAGAAAAACTATATACAATGAGTACAATAACTATATACAAACATATGCAGACAATAATTACATTAACAATGTCTAGTCCACTAGCACTTGACAAATACAGAGAAAATACTCAATGATCTATCCTATCTTGGTGAGTCCAAAGTGTTGTACCTAATTCACTTTCTATCCTAAATTGTATTACCAAACCCAAACTATCTTTTTATGTCTCTCAACCTTATATGCTTTACACCACTTTCGTGAGTTTCTTTTCTGAATCTGGTAACAATGAAAACTGTAACTATCTAGTCATCAGCTCCACCAGAGACCCAAGAAGGATATAATTATTACCCGAGTAAACAGGAAGTTCAGAGCAAGTAACTTCCAAAATTAAGAAATGACAGAAACAGCTGACTGCCTGGACAGTCACCCAAGTTTCCTCTGCAACATTGGGTCATCCATCTTTGGCCTACAGGCGTAGAATATCTGACAGACTTTTCTGTGAAGCAGGATTTTTGAATGACTGTCCTGCCTTGTCCTGGCAAGGTTCTGCAGTCACTTTCTTTTGTGTCCTGATTGTCCAATTTGGACAGCATGCTGTCAGCAGTTGAGGTAAGTGCACTTTCTTTCCCAGTGGCTAACTTTTGCCACAGAGAAAGTAAATTTCACATGGAGTTTCTTCAATGCCCATCATCTACTCTGAAGTAGATTGGTGCTGCCAGAAGCAGACATGTCTCATTGTCATAAAAAGAACCTTATGTTATTAAAATGTCTTAAATGCCACATTCTGTGGATCTCTGAAGTGTTTGAAGACCACTTGCCTATCTAAAATATATCTCTGTTTGACCTTGAAAACATACCGGACTAGAAGTTAGATTGTAATATGTGACTAACTACTAACCTAAATTTCTTTATTATCCTAAATAGTTTGTAATAATTTTCAAGGATTAGAAATTTACATTATGTTGTTAGATGAGCAGTATAGATACATTATCTTGAACAAGAGTAGAAACATATGTACAGTATGTTCTAACAAATATAACCTCAAATGTGTATCAATATACAAAAATCCAAGCCAATGTAAAATATTTAAAACTAGTAGTTGCTTTTTTGTTCTAAAAGTAGACTCAATAATCTATCATTTTATCCTCTGTCTATATCCCCTCTTTTTCTTTTTAGAATGAGATCCCTGAATCTAATCTCCTTTGTTCAGCTTTTTTCCTACCATTACCAATAACAACTTGTAACCAATGACAAATATCCATAACCCATTGAATTACTAAAACAACCCACCCTACCTCTTGGGAATGTGGGCATCATGTTCTTAAAATTATTTGCTGCTCTCTGGGGGCAACAGCATCTTTAGAGGATCCTGAAAAAAAATTGGGATAATTGTCAAGTCCTGGGAGAGCTAGCTGTCTCATTTGTTGTCCAGTCTCTGTGTAATGGGAAAGTGCAGGGCTTGTATCAAGTCCTGGCTAAAGTAGTCTGTGAGGCTGAATCCTCTCAACCAGCTATCTTGAAATTGTCCTGAGCAGTTTGTAGTTCAAAGCTGATCTTTAAGTGGTGTTTGTCAGCTTGGTGACATGACCATAGTCCAGGTGGAATCACCGTTTGGGGCCCCATCATCTTTTTCGAGAGTTCAGAGATCACTGTTAGGAAAGTTTATTATTCACTATAAAAAACTTAAACATCATTAATATCAAAACAGAAAGTTTAAGATAGTGCTATACCCAAAAAAAGTTTTAAAGAGTCAAAATAAATTTGAGGGGTAAATGATTTGTGACAATAATAGTCCCTCATTTTTTTTCTGTCCCATGCCAGATGGCTCTTCTGATATGAAACTGCGACTCTGAATTTTCTTTTAACAATGTGCTTGGGTTTAGAGAAGGAGAGAGCCACTTGCCAACTCCAAATCCAGCTTTAAACTTTTAATTGAACTGGAACTAAAACAAAGACCATTTGCATTATATGTCTGTAGAGAATAGCAGAAACAAGCATTTATGAAGATTCATGAAATTTTATGTGATATACCATTAGGCCAATTATTCTTTTTCTTGGGTCATTTTCTCTGGATGATTTGTCCTTTTTCTTCAGATGTCTCATTTGTGTAGTGGTCTTCAGCTTCCTTAGCTGGATGCCTTCATTCTCCTGGAAAGACAAAAGCAAAACCCTGCCACAAATCTAACTTTGGGCAAGTTATAGCTGATCAAATGATAAGCATTTGTTAGTCTTATAAGTTAGTTTAGACTGAATGGTCATGCTGATTGATGAACTATCACCTCTTCTAATCAAGAGGTCTCTCTTGTACAAATCTAATAATCTTTTAGTTGTTCTGGGGAGGAGTTTCCCTCATGGTGATAGGGAATGACTGAGCCAAATTTGACATGGAGGCCCCCAAGAGGTCCCCCAAGGTGTTTCCTGAAAGCACAGGATTACCTTGTCTGTCCCTTGTTGACCTGTAGTCATTGGTCCAATGTTGGCCTTTGCTGCACCTCCTGCATACTCCAGAAGGGAGGGGCCTCCTGTTTGGATTATTCCTAGGGAGAAAAAATTGGTTCTAAAAATGCCCTGTTTATAATCCCTTTTTATGTGACCTTGTTTGCCATAGTTAAAAACTTGACATTTTGAATTTTTTCTTTAAGCCTCCGGAAATCACTTCTCTTATCCGAGCATCATCATGGTTATGAGATTCAATATTGACTATATCTCAGATCCATTCCTCTGTGGGAACTGATTTTGCCTTTAAAGGTCTAATTACTCTTTTGCATTGTGAAGTAGCATTTTCAAAAGCCAAAGATTCAATTATTATTTGTTTAGCTTCTGAATTTGGTGTCATCCTATTTACAGCTGAAGTCAATCATTGTAAAAAAAAATCAGTGAAGGTTTCCTTTGGGCCCCGTGTAACTTTAGCAAACGACTCACTTTTCTTTCTGACTTCTTCAGTTCTGTCTCAAGCATTCAAATTCTATGCTTCATGCCATAGAGCCAGGGTGTGATCATCATATAGAGACTGTCTTTGTACATCTGCATAATCAGATAACTCAGTACGCAGTAAATACAAGAGAAGTCAAGAAGACCTGGGAAAATGGGAATCAGGCAATGCCTGGTAGAGGATGGAGTTACAAAGGTTGTGGAACCTGGAGATCAAGTTCTCCTTAAAATCTGAGAAGAAGGATACACAGAATATTTGTGTCCTTAGTGGGGAGACATGAGTGGGTGGTCTTGAGCACCTTCACAGCTGTCAAACTGCTGGGAGTCAACAGCTGGTTTCGTAGCTCCCAGATAAAACAATGACCTCCAACATAGAAATCTTAATAACCAGATGGAACTCTCACACCTGGGAACTGATGGAAGCATTCAAGCTTCTCTTTAAAAAACAAAGATACCGTGGTCCCTATTGACTCAGGTTTTTTGAAACATGTCTACTCTGGCTCTTTCTGCCTCTCTCTAGTAATTCTATCTCTCAAAACAGTGCATTAGAGATTTCCTCCTCCTGAAAAATCCTTTCTCTTGCTCTATTATTCCTTCCCCTTTCTTCAGGAGTAAGACATCTACTAGTTCCTATTTTAAACAAGGCTGCTGACTTCACAAGCTCCTCTGATTGCTGGCTTTATTCCAAAATATAACAACTGCATTAGTAATATAAATCTCCTAGGCACCTCCCCACTGATATGGAGGAAATTGCCCACACTAAGGCCTCAGACCTGGTTTTAAAGCATGCCCTGCACAGTTAAACCATTGACCGTGCCGTGGGAGGCAGCTGTAATCACCAAACTTGAAGGCTGCCTACTCAGGACATATCTTTGGGACAGAGGGCACATAATTTTCCTTGAGAAAAAAAGGTTTCATTTTTCTAATTTTAATGGAGCTAGCTCATTCTTAGGAATAGGAACTGTCTCTCTGGGTGATTTCTGTGTGTAATTTGTATAGAAAGGAAAGGAATGATCACACTGAGAGCTAGAGGGTGACAAGACTCAGACTCTCAATACTATGAAATAACTAGGTTTCATCTTTGCTTCATAAGATGAATTTTCTCAGTGATTTCCTTTATAAGATATGATTAAATTTCTGTTCCAAATTCTCTATATTGAACAATTTTCAGTGAAGGATATATAAGGAAACCCCCATTTTATTCATATATAAATTTAAACAAACTTTCACAAATTTTTATTTGTAATTAGTTTTTTTTGACAATTTTGTGTAATTCATTATATATATATATATATATATATATATATATATATATATATATATAGTATCTTCAGTGTCTGGTTTTAAATAAAAAGATGCATTTCTCATAAAAGCTTGAGGTCAAAATGTGCCTTCTCACTAAATCAATGCAGTTTACTTCCATTTCTAGATTGAAATTCTTAGAATAACATACTCACATTGGGACTTACATTTTTTCTTTTTCTTTTTGAGATTATAATAAAGCTATAATCTTTCATCTCTTCAGATTCTCCTGTGTTCTACTCTTCTTCAAATTTATGACCTCTTTTAAAATATTATTGTATTCATATGTGTATATATGTATATACATACACATTCCTATATATAACCTGCTCGGTCCATATAATGTCATTTGTATGTATGTTTTCAAGGCTGACTAGTTGACACTGGACAACTCCAGGGAAGATGACTTCTCCTTTTCCCGAGTCTCTTCAGTTGCCTACAGTTCTTTTTGTAAGGTTGATTCCTTGTAGGCTCATATTTAAAAAATAGACACTGCATTATTAGTATTTGGTAGTAAAAATGTAACAATGCATTAAATTTTATCATCATTATGACTCAATTATATATATGTATACACACTTCTATCTCTCACATGTCATCTATCTATCTATCATCTATCATCTATCTATCTATCTATCTATCTATCTATCTATCTATCTGTCATCTATCTATCTATCTATCTATCTATCTATCTATCTATCTATCTATCTATCTATCATCTATCATGAGACCGTCACTCAAGGAACATTCTCTAGTCTGTCTTCTAAGACCAAAAAACAGACTTAAAGGGAGTATACTATGACTTGGTTCAAGTAAATGATCCAATATTTGGCTCTAGGGATGTTATGCTATGTTTCTATATAAACTGTTTATGGAAATTCAATAAATAATATTCATTTACCAACACAAAAATTGCTGGTAATAATAAACATTCTTAAATTCATAGAGCCTTAAACTACTCTAAGGATGTATTTGGTACGAGAATGAAGATCATCTCCAAGTATTTAACTAATCTATTCAGCTTCTTTTTTTTAGAATGTACACTTGTATCTTATCCTGGCAGAATATGACTTAGGTTTTTAAAAAAATTATTTACTTAATTTTATGTGTATGAGTGTTTTGTCTGTATGTATGCCTCTGCACCATGTGTGCGCATGGTACACATGTAATGGTAAGGGGAGGGCATCTGATCCTTTGAAAATGGAGTTACAAGTATTTGTGAGTTACTATGTGGGTGCTGGGAACTGAGCCCAAATCCTCTGCAAGAGCAACAAGTGTTCTTAATTGGGTTATTAATCTCTCATTCTCTCCACCCATTTCATCAAAATTAAATTTGTTTCTTAGGAATCTGAGATAGATAAGTGATTCCAATTGAAAATTAGCCATAATAATTAATATTTGCTAATTATGATCATTACAATTTATCTTCAGAGCTTTTATTTTGAAAATATTCTTTTATCCTGCTCTTCACAAATATCTATCATCAGTGTATATCAACAACAACTCTCCAAATAAACAATGAAGGAAACAGAGGAAGTGAATCTGAGGGAGACGGGAGGTAGGGGGAGCTAGGAGGAGTGGGAGGGGGAAAGTGTCATTGGGATGTATTTTATGAGAGAATAATCTATTTTGTTTTTTTGAGACAGGGTTTCTCTGTGTAGCTTTCATGCCTGTCCTGGATCTCGCTCTGTAGACCAGGCTGGCCTTGAACTCACAGAGATCCTTCTGGCTCTGCCTCTCAAGTGTTAGGAGGTGTACACCACCACCTCCTGGCTAAGAATAATCTATTTTTAATAAAAAAAAGATATAGACAATTACATGATGCTGATATGGAGGAAACTTCTACACTGAAGGATATGTTAGATAGATTTGAAAGGTCAAAGGCCATTTCTTTGTAAGATATACTAGAAAGTGGCTTTATTTATTGATGGTGTTTGTGTTTACATGCATGTACCTATTGTGGAATAATCTTTTTGTACACTGTGAAGATGTGTCTTTGCCAAGGCGCCTTCTTATTGGTTTAATAAAGAGCTGAGTGGCCAATAGCTAGACAGGAAGAGGTTAGATGGGACTTTCAGACAGACAGAAAAGAGCCAGACACACAGAGGAGACAGGAGGTACGAGATAGAAGAGAGGTAACACCACATGATAGAATGCAGATTAATATAAATGGGTTAATTTAAGATATAAGAGCTAGTTAGGAACAAACCTAAGCTATAGGCCAAGCTTTCATAATTACTAAGAAGTCTCTGTGTCATTATTTGGGAACTGGCTGGCAGGACAGAGAAAGATTCATTACATATGACACCCAATGTGGGGCTCAGATATCCAAACACAGGGCTTGAGAAAACTAAGATAAGTTCCGGACAAGGAGCCAGATGTGGCTTTCTAGTCTTACAGTCTCTCAGGTGGGACAGTGCTTGGCATACAGGGTTGTGACTACTGGTCACTGCCTGTGGGGTGGAGTCAGCCACCAGCACCATGTGTTAGCCCCATGTGTTAAGCTGAGCTATGTGGCAGCTGACGTCGCAGTTTAAGATTTGTTTCATGCAGTTAGCGAATGCTGCAGGTGCTCAGTAAAGACAGATGCAGACAGAAGAAAGTTCTAAACACATTCCCATGTGTTTAAAAAATATGTGTAGGTTTAAAAAAGGAAAAAATAGATATAGATAGTCATAAAAAGTATAAAAGTATAATAAAATAAAATATAAAAAGTATAATAAAATAAAATCTTTAAAGCAAAAAATAAAATAATATAATAAGCCATGTAAAGATGGAAAATACACAGGGACTCTGGATCCTCTGTGGTGTCTTGTTGATTTGGAATTTTTGATTGCTGATGAGTGAACAACAGCTACTGAGAGAAATGGGATTGTAAGAGGGACTGCTGAATTCAACCAGCCTAGATACTTTAGGAATTCATTAACTTTTAAATGGATGTCTGAAATTGTATTGCTTTGGGGAAGAGGTTATGCTTTTGTTTTCACAGAAAATGAAAGGCTGTGGGTTCCTTCAATGTTGATAGAGATCAGGTTTGTTCAGGCAAGACCTTCTGGAAATCATGGCTACAGACATAAAGAAATAGACTTAGAAAAACTACCTGTTCAAGCATAAACCAGAAAAATCATAATTGACTGTCTTGTGTACAATACAAGTCTATACTTATTATATCCTTCCTGTGTCTCTGATGGTGTTGAAGATATCAGATAGTTATAGTTAGAGTCTTTCTTAGTTATGATAGAAAATAAATTAGATACAAACATTTGGACTCCCCAAGATAAGGTAGATTTTGGAGTATTTTCTCTAAATTTACCAAATAGTAATGGACTGGACATTGTAAATATAATTTTTACCTGATATTTTTTTTTCTTATTTTATATAATTTTACTATTTTAGCTGTAAAACCTTTCTTTTTTATTTAGACAAAATGGGGGAGTGTTGTGCAATAACCCTTTTGTATACTGTGAAGATGTGTCTTTGCCAATGCACCTTCTGATTGGTTTAATAAAGAGCCGAACGGCCAATAGTTAGACAGAAAGAGGTTTGTTGGGACTTTCAGATGGAGAGAATAGAGCCAGACACATAGAGGAAACAGAAGGTACAAGATAGAGGAGAGGTAACACCACATAATAAAACATAGGTATATAAGTGGGTTAATTTAACTTATAGGATATAGTTAGAAACAAGCCTAAGCTATAGGTCAAGCTTTCATAATTAATAAGTCTCCATGTCCTTATTTGGGTGCTAGCTAGTAGAACAAAAAAAGAAACATTCCATGTATCTCTTCATATTTGTGTTTTACTTCTATTAATGGTATTTTATTTATGTACTACATCAGTGGTTCACAACATTCTTAATGATGCAACCCTCTAATACAGTTCCTTATGTTGTGGTGACCACCAGCCCTAAAACTTTTGTTGCTATTTCATAACTGTATTTTGTTATTATTATGAATCATAATGTTCATAATAAGTTATGCAACCTAAAGGGATTGTGGCCTACAGGTTGAGAACCACTGTTCAAGATGACCATTTTCCTTAGTGACACAGTAACTTTGGATTTTTCTTTTTTCTTTTCTCTTTTCCTTTTCTCCTTTCCTCCCTCCTTCCTTCCTTTCTTCCCTCCCTCCCTTCCTTCCTCCTTCCTCTTTCTTCCTTCTTTCCTTCCTTCCTTCCTTCCTTCCTTCCTTCCTTCCTTCCTTCCTTCCTTCCTTCCTTCCTTCATAGTTTCTTTCATGTGTGAGTGTGTATCTGAATGTGTCTGTAAGCACCATTTATATGCCTGTGGAGGTCAAAAGAGTGTGTTGGATTTTTGGAAGTGAAGTAGGTGGTTATGAGCCACCTGATATGTGCACTAGGAAATAATCTTGTCAACTACAGGAGTATTAATCTTTTTAAAACTTGAGCCATCTTTTCAACCACAGTAACTTTGATATCCTAGTATTTTCAACTTTTCTATATTTATTAAACTCTTCCCCTCTTTTGTTATACCTTAATAGATGGAGGTAATTAGAAAAATCACACATGGTTTATCTCTTCTTCAGAATTTAGTCAATGCATGAGGGAAAAGGATAATTATTTAACTAAAAGTATGAGCAATAAATCGCTTAGCTTCACATTATATAAAAATACATTTCAATCAGCTCACACATTTAAGAGTCTAAGTTATGACAAAGGATTTCTGTTCACCAAAATAAATCAAAGACTCATCAGGAGAACCCATGGAGTTTTCAGAAGACTTATTTTATTAGATTTTCTCTTTACCATTTTTCAAAATGATTTATGTAATTTATTGTAGAGTATGAATAAAATATATTAATTACCTTCAACAATAATAGGTGAGATTAATTCTCAGCATGGATATTATTGTTTATAGAGTCAAACCAAGTGAAAGAGACTATAAAATTATACCTAGTAATTTAATAAATACTAACATTTATATTCATAAGGGTTTATGGAAACCATAGGCTCAAAATCTCATGTTTTGTTCTTTAGATAGAACGTAATTTCTCATTTTTTTTTTTTTATTTTTTGGTTTTTCGAGACAGGGTTTCTCTGTGTACCTTTGCGCCTTTCCTGGATAATTTCTCATTTATGACACTATAAGTTCAACTTCATATCTCAGAATTTATATGGCTTTGTTTTCATTCCTTTTTTTTTTTTTGAGACAAGAGTTCTCTGTATAGCTTTGGTGCCTGTCCTGGATCTTGCTCTGTAGACCAGGCTGGCCTCAAACTCACAGAGAGCCGCTTGGCTCTGCCTCCTGAGTGCTGGGATTAAAGGTGTGTGCCATCACTGCCTGGTTGAATTTGTTTTTAGAGATATAGAGAAAAATTCAAATGGGCTGTGTTGATTTGTGATTTTAGTTTAGTTAAATTCTCTAAGGTGCAGCTTTTATGTTCAAAATAAAATAAAAATTTTCAGATTTTTTTGAGAATTGAAAATGTATAAATAATTGGGCTCTGAAAATTGTGAAGTACCAAGGCTCTGAGAACAGCTGTATTATTCCTTTTCAAATTGTAATGAAATCTCAGATTTGACAGTATATTCACAGCAGTTGTGACTTATTAAAGGTATTATTTAATTCTGCAAATAAAAGTGTTGATACTTGACTTCATTTAACCTTATAAACACTTGAGAAATTTTTGTTTTTATTTTCAAATTAAAGCATTGAGGTTTAGAGAGATTTCATAACTTTCAATAATTCACATGACTAGCAGTTATTAAATATCATCAGATTATGAATAAATAATATTTTCTTCAAAACAGAACTATATAGCCTATAATTTATTAAAAGAGAAATATGGAGATATTTTTGATTTTATCAATATAAAATATATAAGTCAAGCAACAAATATTTTAGTCCCATTTGGTCATGTCACATTTCAAAACATAATTTCAGCTTATTTTACTTGAGTTGGTTTAAGTTGTGCTTTGAATAATGAATTGAATGGAAATAGAGAGCCTTGTACTGCCTTCGATATATCCAACTTTCCTTTGACAGAAAATAAAACAAATTTCACTTTATCTTTATTAAATCTTCACAATGGTATATCTTCACATTAACACATTCTTTCATTTGCTTCTGTAAAATGTGACTTTGTAAAATAAGTCTTTGAAAGCTCGTTTTACTTGCTGGTTCCTCAAGGTATAAATAAACGGATTCAACATGGGAGCAATTGATGTGTTGAGAACAGCTACTGCTTTTGTTAATGATGCCCTTTCTTGTGCAGAAGGTTTCACATAGATAAAAATGCAGCTTCCGTAGGACATAGAGATGACAATCATGTGAGAGGAACAGGTGGAGAAAGCCTTTATCCTCTGACTGGCAGATGGAAACCTCAGAATGGTGCTGATGATGCAGATGTACGACAGGATCACTAGAGCCAATGTGAATAGCAGAGTGACAAAAGCAAAGTAAAAGCCGATCATCTCTAGACTCCTTGTATCTGAGCATGAGAGCTGTAAGATGGGAAAGTAGTCACAGGAGAAGTGATAGATGACATTAGAAGCACAGAAGTCTAACTTGAGGACTAGCATGAGTGGTGGGAAGATGGTCAGAAATCCTGCCAGCCATGAGGCGAGGACAAGAAGGGTGCAAACTTTCTGATTCATGATGATGGTGTAATGCAGTGGTTTGCAGATGGCGACATAGTGATCATAAGACATAGCAGTTAGAAGAAAGAACTCAGACACCCCCATGGAGATGAAGAAAAATAACTGAGCCAAACAGTTGTTATAGGAAATTGTCTTGACTTTAGTAATTATTGACCCCAAAAATCTGGGGATGGAAACACTGGTGAATATAATTTCTAAGAAGGAGAAATTCTGGAGGAAGAAATACATAGGAGTCTTTAGGTGAGAGTCTAGCAAGGTAAGGATGATGATGGTTACATTCCCAGTGAGACTTAGTATATAAGTTATTAATAAAAAGATGAAGTTCTGGATCATCTGTTATGCCCAAGAGCACAAACTCTGTGATCACAGTGTGGTTTCTCATACTGATATTTTTCTTGGAACAAAATCTATTAGTGAAAATGAAACAAAGAATTTAATTTAGTAATATGAAAGTTTCAGAGGAATAAAGAGTTAAAGGAAGATGGTGTATGAGGAAAGGGCTCTTAGGGAAGTAAAATAAAACTAAGAATATATCATAAAGCCATATACAGTCTTCCTATATCTTAAAGTAGCTAAAATAAGGTTTAAAAGGAGACTAAATGGAAGTACTTTGCATGGGAAATCAACACTGCTCTAATAGCAGTAGACTTTAAATTAAAACACTATTGCCAGGTATGAGACACCTCCTTATGAACTGTTAGCCAATCATCCCCCAGAAACTCTCAAAGCAACACAGACTATTGCCATTATTTTTGGTTTCCCACCAAAACTAGAAATTAATACCCTATTGCTGAAAATATTATATAGTTTAGATATAGAGTATTAGGATAGATAGAATACAGAATATTCAAGTTTAAACTAGGCTGGACAGTTTCATCACGTTGGCTAGTATTCACAGTGCTGGAAGGTTCTATGCAGGCAGGGGAAGGTGAAGAGTAATAACTAGCCATATTCAGTTGTAGGTCCTTTGGGATGCAACACTGAACTGCCTGAAAATATATGCCCACCAGGTCAATAGTGACATGAATGTTCTAAGGGTACCCAATAGCTTCCATATTGGATTTGAGACCTGCTCCAATGGAGGGAACACATGCCTGCCTCTGTAGAACTGGTCAAAAGTCTATGGACAGAGAGGTCACAGTTCCTCTTGGTGAATATTCTATGAATTTTTTTCAAATGGAAATGTAAACTTCTTTCTGAATATTTATGTTTATACCCATAGATGAATGTGGCTCTCAGCTTTGGTTTAAAGACCCTCTTTCAGCAGTGTGGGATGGGTCAACGTACTGGAAATTAGTGGCTGTTGAATGTTTGGTCCTAAACAGGATGTCTGTCATACTTCACTATCCACCAGCATCCAGTGAACATTGCAGAAAAGAAGGTGAATAAACTGTGGGAACCATAGGATGGGGAGGAGCTCTGTATTCTGGATAGGGCACAGCTGTTGCAACAGTGAATGTGCAGCAGCTGTCTGCTACTTGAAAATAATTTGTAAAATAGAAAAAGAATTATTTTAATGCAATGTGTTTGAAAAAATATAGTGTTAACATTTCCATTGACATGATAGAATGGCTTCCTCCCCTGTTAGAATTATTGTAACTATTTGTTCATTCCTCATAAGGAGATTGATACATACTGTACTGAAAGGGAAAGTGTGTTTACAGATATTTGTTTATAGATCTCTCATCCATGAGTTCACATAAAGCCTCTATACATGCAATTTCTATACTCGCAATTTCTATACATGCAATGCCCTGAATTATAGATTGTTGTAATAACATTTATCAATTTCACCAATAGTTTGAATAGTCAGATACTGTGTTCTAAAAAAATGGATGGTTTTAGAACTGAAATGTGTAAGGTTTTGTGTTGAATCTGATGCTATATGTTAATTTACAATAACTTATTGGGTCGAATTGATAATACAATAAAAACTGAACACAGTTATGGTTATTATACTTTTCAGTCTTAGTACATATTCTCTTAAATACAATCCCAGAAATGCACTTGTTTGTGCTTACAGAAATAAAGGAGTAGTATCTCCTTGGTTACAAAGATTGCCTCCAATTAGAACTCTAATATAATACTATAACACATTGATGTAGTCACATGAGTTTTTATGCTTGTTGTTTTAATTATCTATGAACATTTTTTTTCTATAGTAACTTTATTTAGGGCTGAATAGATAGCTCAGCAGGTAGAGACAACTGCAGCTAAGCCTGGGGCCATGAGTTCAATTCCTTGAACCCATGTGGTGGAAGGAGATAACTGACTCCTGGAAGTTATTCTCTGACTTCAATAAACATGACAGGGTACATGCATACAATAAGTGCCGTACAAAGTTAAAACAAAGCAAAAATCTTTACACTTTTAATCTTCAGTTTTTCAGAGAACAAAAATGAAGTCATGAGGTAAAATTTTAATGCAAATATAACATTGTCTCCATGAGGAAATAGTAATTTCTGAATTATTAGGAATAAATAGAAATTATCATGGAATATACTTTATTAAAATTATAAAGCTAGAAATGTAAACAACATGACTTCTAATGTCTTGGTATGTAGCAATGAATAGCTGACTGTTACATAAGTTCTTTTTTGTGTGTGGTGTCATTGGTTTTTAATAGCAGAAACTGGAATACTGACAGGAAAATTATTGTGGGTTTTCTTATTTTGAGACAGGGTCTTACTGTGTAGATTAGGAAGGTCTGGAACCCCTAAAGATCCATTTGCCTCTGCTTCCTGACTGCTGCTTTTATTCAAATAATGGACATTTCTTCTCTTTTGTTTGCTTTTTTGTAATCAACATTATTTTATATTAATGCATGTATATATCTGTCATTAATATAACATGAAAATTTCAAACCAAAAGACAATCTGTTATTGTGGCTGAAATATATTAAAATATGTGGCCAATAGCAATTAATATGCCTAAGTGATGATTTGAGTAGCTCTCCTTTTCCCAAATAAACTATTCAGTAACAGATGAAATATACTTATTAAAAACATATAACATACTTTTTGTTATGTATGAAAACACCAATCAAAAATTTGTACTCTTAAATGCCTATTCACTTAAAATATTAAGCTTAGTATATTTATACTATTCTTGGGAAGTTTCAAATTTTTTAAAAGTATTTTTTATTAATTTTTCATACACTATATCTTGATTGTATTCTTTTAACTGCCCCAAGTCCTCCTAAATTTTTCTCATCTCTATGCCCATTCAACTTCATGTTCTATTTTCCTATTTCCTCAGATAAACCCCAATAAATATAAAACAAAAATAAAAACAAATGAACTAAATACAAAAGAAAAGAAAACAACAAAGAATAAGACTAAACACAACAAAATAAAAAGCATAGAGTTTATTTTGTGTTGGCCAACTACCCCTGGGCATGGGGTTTGCCCTACAGTGTGATTGATAGACCCAGTGACACTCTATTGGAGAAAACTGAATTTCCCTTTAGTGGGACTCCTAATGGCACATTGCTGTACCCATAAATAAAACATTTCCCATTCATTGTCAGAGAAACTTCCTCTTGCAGTAAAGAGTAATTGACAGAACCACAGCTGACAATGTGTGGAAAGTGACAGAGTTTGGAGCACTCAGCTCTATCTCAAAGTCCTCTTCTCAAGGCTCATGGAGCTGTGAGGAAGAAGAGGCTTAACAAAAAGTGCTGGAGGTCATAGATAACACCAAGAAAATAGTGTTACCCAGACACAACAGGACTACAGATATGATATCACAGAGCCTGTGACAGCATACACAAGACAGACAGAGAGAGAGAGAGAGAGAGAGAGAGAGAGAGAGAGAGAGAGAGAGATTTAAACAAGACAAAATCCCAGCAGGGAGAGGGTAAAGTGAAAACAAAATCCCACCTCTAAAAAAGAACCCATTTTCAATTCTAGAGACTTTGCTGATTCAGTTCAACCTCATGTCTATTACATAAAATCCTCTCACATAGATGAAGAACACTCCTGAAGTACATGAACAATTTCTAGCAGTGTCAGAAGTAAAAATAAATTTATCTAAAATATCTTCTTTGTATGAACGTACCAGCTAGGAACTGGCCTGAAAAACTTATCATCTTAAATCATGACATTTCTTTAATTTCCAGGGAATAGTGGGTGGTGAAACATTTTAAAGTCCTCCAAAGTAGGTAAAGATTGAATATTACATAAGGATAAGACAATTTACCTTCTGTGGTCACTATAAATTCCTGAGAGACTAGCTTGAAGAAAGGAAGGAAGCAATCAGAGGTTAATTCAGATGTAATGCTCTTATGAAATATCTGTCTGGAAAGCACAGCAATATAGGGAGATGAAAATATTGTAGGCCAATGAACTGATGTAATCGACCTCCTTTCTCTTCAGCCAAACTTAATTTTCATAATAAACACATGGGCTGCTCTAGACTTGGTAGATAATTTATTCTCAGGTCCTTTGGGATTGGCTAAATATAGAACTGAACTATTCTAAAACATTTTCTTTGTTAAGGGTAGCATCCATATTTTACTCACCTGTACATTTTGAGAGCCCAAAGAAAATGAAAAACTAATAAAAAACTATTTAATATCTTTACAAATCAACAAAATTTTATTTGATACTAGTGAAAGTATAACAAGCTGCATTTACTATGGACATCATTATGGGGCGGGGGATGTCTCAAAAAACTACCACATGACTCACCTATACCATTATTGGGCCTGTACCCAAAAGACTCTAAATGCCACCACAGAGGTATTTGCACATTTATGTTATTTTTTTCTCAATTTACAGTCAAGGAAATGGAACCAGTTTACTGTTCATTAACACATGAATGTGTGGTATATACCCTCAATTGATTTTTATTTAATCAAAGAAAAATTAATAATGACATGTATAGAAAAATGAATAAATCTGGAATTTCTTATGTCAAATTAGGCAACTCTGACTCAATAAGACAAAATGTCATTTTCTTTCATAAGTGAATCCTAGATTTGAACTGTTCTATGTGTGTATGTATGCACAGCTGTGGTGTGTGTCTTGGCCATGAAACTAGAAATGGTACCATGAGAAAGGAGGGGGAGGGTTTTAAGCAAACAGAATATGGAAGCACAATAAATATGATATGAAAGTGGGAAGGAAAAACTGGGGGAAGATTGGTTTAGGCAGGGAACCTAAGTGGGTAGAATCACAAAAGCAAAGTAGGAATAAAAATTCCCTAACAAGACCAAGTACTTTGTGCTTTTACTTTAAAAAATAAAAAGGAGAATGTGTTAAAATTTATTTTTTAAACTAATAATGTTGTAAGATGCAAGAATATTAGTAGTATATAATAGTGTATATAGTAGTGTATAAGGATATACAGAGTCATTGTTATATTTGCAACCTGGCTTCAATTTCTCTCAAATCTTCAAATGAAATTGTACACAATATTATAGTCTATGAGATACTTCTATGTATTCACTCAGAAACAAGTCCTATTTACTCAGTTACAAGAGATGTTTTCTTTATACTTTACACACATTTACAAATTTTACAGATGCATTCAATTCATGAAATTTTATTATACAAAATACTCTTCAGATTTCCTGTATGTTTTTCCTTTTCTAGTCATTATTGTAAAGAGCGTTACTCATGATCAACCTTTTAGACAGTTGTTGAAGATTGAGGAGGGTTGCATATAGTTTAATAATGTAGGAAGAGTACTGTGCATATTAGCATGTTATATAGTTTAAAACTACACTAATAGATATTGAACAGAAATTATTTTTATGTCTATGAATTGTCTATAAAGAGTTAATTTTCTATTGTGCTTATTGTGTAAATTATTAGATAAAGGGATTTCTGTACATTAATATATAACTTGAATTTTAGGTAAATACACAAAATAATGGGTTTCATTATGGAAGTTTATACACATGTCATTCCTTTGATTCCTTTATTCTTGTGTACTACACCTCCTCACTCATTTTTCAAATTATTTCATTCATGTTGTGACTTTCCTCTGTATGTCTCGGCCCTCTGTTAAGTCACTGTATATTTTTTCCAGTTAGAAAAATTTTTCAAAAAATTTTTTTATTTAATTAACATTTTTTCATTCCCCTCATCACCTCCCATCTACCCCCTCCCCATCCATTCCTCCTCAGTCTCCATTTAGAAAGAGGCAGGGGCTTGAACAAAGCATGGTACATCAAGTTGAGGCAGGATCGAGCTCCTCCCCTTGATGGATAAGGAAATGTGGTACATTTACACAATGAAAAATTTACTGAGCTGTAAAAAGTAATGGCCTCATGAAATTTGCAGGCAAATCAATAGCACTAGAAAAAAATCATTCTGAGTGGGGTAACTCAGGCCCAGAAAAAAACAAAACAAAACAAAACAAAACACATGGTATGTGCTCACTCATAAGTGGATTATTAGGAGTAAATTATAGGATAACCAACTACAATCCATAGCCCCAGAGAGTCTAGGTAACAAGGAGGGCCCAAAGAAGGATGCATGGATTTTCCTGGGAAAGGGAATAGAAGAGATCTCCTGGGTAAATTGGGACAAGGGTGAGGAGAATGGGGTAATGGGAACTTGAGGGAGTGGGTTGGGCAGGCTGAGTATTGGGGGCAGGTTGGAGGCTGAATGGGGGCATGGGAGTAACAAAAGAGACATCTGGATGCGCGCAGGAGAGGGGGTGCATTTTGGGGTTAGAAAAGTTTTGAAATCTATAAACTGTAAAAATAATGTGCCAGGCAAGGTGTGCCTACTGTGAAAATAGTGGCATTGTTGTTAATCAGTGTCTTCAATTGCTTTCTGATTAGAGTTGAGGCCCATTCTACAAGATTGATTCTTGCCTGATTCTGTAAACCTAGGTAAAAAAATAACAGCTAAGGAGGGCTCAGGCTCTTGGATTAACCTAATGTTGTTATTTAACTAAGTTATCATTGTGCAAGCAGCTTTCTATGTTTATATCCATAGACAAATGTGACTTCCAGATCAGAAAATCTTTTTTTTTCCTCCCAATAAACGACAGGGATTACAGACACACATAACTGCTGTGGTAGAGAATAATACGTAATAGTTGATTACTCAGGTCAAACCAGCACATTTACATATCGCTTTCACAGGCTCAGGGATCATTTCAGAAGAAGTAGTAGGAAAAAAGAAAGAGCTCAAAGAGGAGGAGACAGGCTGGATAACGCTGTCTTTTGGGCATGGTATGCTTCTCTTGGTACTTGCAATGGTTGACATAAGACTCCACCCATCAATAGTCAATCATGGATCAGGGAAAATCTCATTCAGCTCTACCACTTACGTATGAAAATCCAGAAATAAAGTACAAAACGGGGTATATCTTTGATATGAAATTCCAAAAGAGATAACACTCTCAATAGTAGTTGAAAAATCACCTGTAGACATTTGATTTAATTTCAAATGGATGTAAGAGGTATTAGGGGAATGTTTGTAGGGAAGGATGATGGAATTTAAGGGAGCAGGGGAAAAAGGGTAATAGAGAACATGAGTCTTGATGCATAGATCATAACTGACATACTTGGAAATTATATTCCCCTTTTTTCATTCATGTCCCAGTAGCATACTATTTATGCCTAAACCTTAACTCATTGTTTTGAGAAGAATACAATCTGTGAAGTACCTGTTTGAAAGCATCCTTCACCTGTTGGCTTCTTAAGGTGTAAATGAAAGGGTTTAGCAAAGGGGCCACGGAAGTATTAAGCACAGCTACACTTTTATTTAAAGTCACCCTTTCCTTGGCTGATGTTTTCATGTACATGAAGATACAACTCCCATAAGTAATGGAGACAACAACCATGTGTGAGGAGCATGTGGAAAAGGCCTTTCTCCATTGTTGAGCTGAAGGGAACTTGAGGATGGTTTTGATGATGAGTGTGTAGGAGAGGATCACTAAGATCAAGGTGATGACCAGTGTCATCACAGCCAAGGCAAAGGCCATCAATTCTATGAAATGTGTGTCTGTGCAAGACAGCTGGAGGACAGGAGAAGTGTCACATAGGAAGTGATCTATTGTTTTAGAAGCACAAAAATCCAGCTTGAGTCCCAAGAGCAAAGGGGGGAAGATGACTAAGAACCCAGTCACCCAGGAACTGATGACCAGCAGGTGACACACTTTGCTGTTCATGATGATGGGGTAGTGCAGTGGTCTGCAGATGGCTACATAGCGATCATATGACATTGCAGCCAAGAGGTAGAACTCTGTGATTAGTAATAGAAAGAAAAAGAATAATTGAGCTGCACAAGCATTGTAGGTAATTGTTCTGTCTCCAGTGAGGATGCTCATTAAGAACCGTGGAATACAGGCAGATGTGAATGCCATTTCTAGAAAGGAGAAATTCCGGAGGAAGAAATACATTGGAGTCTTGAGGTGGGGATCCAGCAGGGTGAGGAGGATGATCACTAAATTCCCCATCAGGCTCAAGATGTAATTAATAAATAGAAACAGGAAAATCAGAATTTGTAATTGAGGGTCATCTGTCAGTCCAAGCAAAATGAAGACAATCTCCACAGATTGGTTCTTCATTTCCTTTTCCCCCCTAATAAGTCTATAGAAAACAAAACAAAATTAAATTTAAAAATAAATTAAAAAACAAAGAAGGAAAAAAACCCAAACAACTAATATCACATATCATACATAAGAAAAATCTTTATTCCTTTGTAATCATATCAAGGTCCATTTTCATTGTATAACCCATGTAAAAATATTTTAATGTGTTTAGAGTTCATCTCATGAATATATCATATACCTCATCATTATGTGTCTTAGTTAAGCTTTCTACTGTTACCATAAAACATCATGACCAAAAGTAACACGGGGAGGAAATGCTTTAAAGGGTTTCCCTTACTTTATAGCTTTTAAGTCCACTAGTGGGGGACTCCAGGGCAAGAACTAAGGGAAGGAACCCAGAGGCATGAACTTCTGCAGAGGCTATGGGGGAGTGCTGTTTACTGATTGACATGCTCTTCATGGCTTTCTCAGATTCCTCCTAGGACCACCTTTCCATATCAACCATCCATCAAGACAATGCAACATAGACTTGTCCAAAGGTCTTTCTGGTGGGGATATTTTCTCAATTGAGGTTTTCTCTTCCCAAGTGACTATAGCTTGTGTCAATATGACATAATGCTAGCTTATAAGACTCAGAACCTTATTTAACTCTAAGTTAAGTAAGTCCTTTTGCCTGTTTTATAGGAGGCATGTCAGTTATGTGTTCATCTGTTCCTGTCTTTGTAGTAATTTATTTAAAGAAATTGTGCAAGTTTGTGGTATTTGAAAATTTCTCATTTAAAAATATTGAGTTAGTTACTACTTGAGTGATACAATGGTTATAATAAATGATGGTGTTCCCAGTAGCTGTAGTAATTCCCAAAGTAGGGATCTACATCTAGGGCATTTCTAAGAAAGAAAATCCTTAAAGAAGAAAATACATGAGACTGTAGTAGGAGGTTCTAGTAGGGTGAGTGTGGTGATAATCAGAGTTCAGTTCCTAGAAATGAACTGTGGAACACAAAATCACACAAATTTCTAACTGAGTAATCATGTGAACCTGCTACCATAAGCTCTGTCTTTCTAGTAGGATTTCTCATTACCATTGTCTGTCTTATGACAGTTTTGAATGGAGAAAAATATCTGTATGGAAAAAGTAATAACTAGTGTTTAACCTATGAATACAAAGCCAGTGTTTTAAATAAAAATACAAGGCTCATTTTTCATTTTCAAACAATTGTATAAGACAAATACCTTAAATTTATACAATACTTAGATTCAATATTAAAACTTTGTGTATCCTGCCAATTTTATAGTCATGTAAGCATAGGAAATTTTGAAATAAAAGGAATATTTATTTTGAATAATTAAGATACACTTAAAGTTTAGAAAATGCACATGTTCTGTATAATGTCATTGAATACCAGATATTTTCCTGATTTGTTTTAGGAATTGTATAGTAGAATCAAGTGATATGAACGAACAACAATCTATATCTGTCAATGAATATGCACATCCACAGAAACAAACCTAGACAATATCAGTAATTAGCATTAGTTCATTGGTACTGTTTTATTCAGTCAACCAAAGATTAGCATATCTGATTTTTGAGTGATTTTGTTTTATGGCCAATGACACTGGTGTCCTGGTATTTCCACCTAATAAAGGATGCTGAATTTATGCTTTTCATTTAAGGCTTCTGAGTTATCACTCATACCGCATTCCAGATATGATTTTTTTCATTATGAACAGTTTGGTAATGCTGTTACAGGGAGCAACATACCATCTCTTTTTCATTTCTGTGGTATTGACACAATGCAGGGTCTAGTGATATGAAATGTCTGTTAAGTTACTGTAGGAACAGAAAAACATGTAAATATTTTAGGACATACTAAGAAATCACAGAATGATATGATACGAATAATAGCAAACAAAATATTTTGGCTAGCATTCACAGCAAAGGGTAGACTGACTGAGGCTGATTTCAGAAGTCGTGATTTTAAAATTATTCTATTTTATAAAAGCTTTCCTTAAAGATTTTATTCAAATTCGAATCAAAAGCCAACTCACATAACATTTATTAAAAAATTAATGACATCATCTCTAGTGAAAAACTTTTATGAGATTTTTAAATAACCATAATATGATCACTTGGGCCATTTAAAGTAAAAATATATAAGGTCGTATGTTCTTCATTGTGAATGTTAATAGAATTATTTCTAACCCCTGAGGTACAAATTGTTCTTTAGGAAACAGTAAAAGTTCAAAAATAAACATATAAAGAACCAAAGGATAATTGAAAATCAATTATTTCCTTTGTTATTTATGGGAATATGCAGAAAGATACATATGAGCATTTGGATATTTAAATGGTCCATAAAGAAACCAAAAATTTGAGGTAGGATGTTCTAGGCAGATGACCCAGCCAGAGACAAAGAAAACCTAATGTATCACACAAGCTTTGCTTGGAAAAAATACTTATTATTTTCATATTTATTCATCACTCATAGAACCATAAACTATTATAAGGAAGAGTACCATGGTCATTGAAGTTCTGTAGGACATGTAGATGTTATAAAACAATATATCATAAAATATGCTAATTTATACAAATCTTCCCATTAGTAGCACTGATGCAACTGTTTAATTATACTATACTTACACTAAGTTTTCCTCATATGAAATTATTGATTTTTCTGATTTAACAATTACACACCTCATACATCTTCATAGTACATACTGTAAAGGAAAACAACACAAATCACACTGTGTGTAATATGACCCACAAGCACATAAATACAATTGCATTTAGTTTTGTTGGAGCTTATGGATACCACATAAAATTGGAAATTTTTTCTAATGTTAAAACATATTATATTAAAATACTAACCCTTTATTAGTTCAAAAGCTCTCTTCAGTTGAGCATGTAAATTCCTCCAAATGTGTGCTTTCGTATGTCAGTTATTATCCTGGTGAACAAAGAGTGTGGATGGACCATTCCTTCTTCCTCATTCTATCCTAAAATATATGACAGATTTGCTTATTTATATAAGCAAATGAACTAGCGATACTATTTTTGACTAATAATGCTTGGGAGGAAATTAGTATTTCTGTAGTACTATAGTTCATTTATTTAAAGCATTTAAAACCTTGTTAAATGTAACATACACCATAATATAGAAATTCACCATCTCTGAAATAACGAAGAATTTATGCTTCTGTTTCCTATAGGAAAACATTTAATAAGAACAAACAATTCTCAGGGTAACTAGACCTAACACCACCTTTTCCTAAGGGATTGCCAAATTGTATGATGCAGAAATCCTGCTTATAAAAGTAAACATCCACACATAGACTTTTACTTCTTTTAATTACAGTTCAGAAAATTAATTACTGATTAATATTTCATTGCCTAATTTACACTAATCTTTTGTAAATATAACTACATGGTTCTGGGTTCAAAATCAGAGAAAACAAAGAATATTTCAAGTGAATGTGAAAAGTGATAATGTAAGATGGGAAAGTATAACCTGTTGTATACCAATTAACCCTAAGATAAAGATGTTATTCTAAAAATGCCTGATTCCTCTTGGCTCATTTGCTTAACAGTATATACTGTCAATCACAGGACCATGCCAACACATGCAGGCATTTCAAACATTACTACAGATGCACAGTTCTTTGTAAAGCTGAACCTTAACTTTTTTTTTATCATTCTCTTAGAGGTCAATCAAGTTTTCAATTATAATAATTAGAACAGTATTAACATCTAAAATTGTTTAGCTGTACTAATATCTAAAATATGTATATTATATGATGCATTTTCAAAAACCATAAACTTCTCAGTGTTCAAAATTATGTTACAATCTTTGGGATGAATTCCTCATAATGATTGCCAAATGAAAAGTAAACAGTAATTTAAACAAAACTAAATAAATTCTCTATCTGGATTCAGTCAATTCCACATTAATGGACAAGTGCTCCTGTTTCATTCATTCTCCACAACTGAGTGGGTTGTCTTCAAATATTCAGAATAATTTGTAGCTTAGCGATATTTGTTTAGAATCTATGTCTTCTACTTTCATATCACTTTCTTATTTTTTTTTCGTATAAGAGAAATCCCATCCATTTGCCTTTGGATTCTTGTTTTATTAATTTGCATGCTGAATTTTAGTACCATCCACTCTTATGAAAATGATCTGATTTTGTTCTTTTTTGATGAATGCACTGCACGATGTGCATTATTATATTTTCTCAGTTCTTTTATTTGCTGACAGTCACTTAGGCTCACTCCATGAGTTAGGTAGTGATACAATAAATATGGCTATCCCTACATATTATGAAGGGATAACTAACCATGAATGCCTTTTAAAAAATTCAGATAATGAACTTTTATTTCTGCTAGTTGTGTTTTTTCTTTAAAAGTTGTCAACATCACTTATCTTCTACATTTCTGAGTTTTTGTATATTTATTGAAGGAAATAACCAATGTTTAATATACAAGACAAACTAGAAAAATATGAACAAAAAAGAACAAGTTGTCCAGTACTTTAATTTCTTCGCTTAACTCTTTATTGTAGCACTGGTATTCCACTTCAGATATTTTTGAAAAGCTATTTGGAAACTCACTTCTCTGAAAACTTCATATATGTGAGTGTGTGTTTGTGTGTGTGTGTGTGTGTGAGACAGAAATTTTAAAGGAGTCACTACAAAAAGGGGAACAGAATGCTCAACTAGCTGTCTTGTTACCATAAGTAAGAACCCTGGTCCTAGAAATGGTTTCCATCTTGCTGAGTCATTGTTCAAAGGGATTCCATAGAACTCTCAAAGATTTAAGACTATTTCCAAGGCTGTTGGTTACCCTCTGCCATCTGACAGTAAGGCCCTATTGCTGAAGACATCACTTTTCATCAAGAATGGAGAAATTGAGCTAATGTTCAAAGAAACTTTATCCCTACTAACTAGAGTTCATGGCACTGGAAAGTACTATGGACACTATTGGAGAAGAAAAGTAATCATCAATATCTCCCAGATACAAACCATGTGATACAACAGCAATCTCCCTGCAAGATACACTAGTGCAATGGTGGCATAGATATTATGGGAGTAATAAGCCACCTCTTTTAAATTTAAGGCCCAATCTACGAGGTGGAACCCACACTTGACATTCTTAATGAGGCCAACTTGAAACTAGATAGGTCATGGGCGCTAGGGGAAACATACTACAATTATTCTGCTAACTGAACATAGCAACAAAATGACCCCTGATGACATATTTCTATACCCATAGATCAGTGAATTGTTCAGCTCTCATCAGAGAAGCTTCTTCTTGCAGTAGATGGTAATTAACATAGAGACATACAACTAGAAAATGCAGATATCGAGAAACCTTGGACTACTCTTCCTTTATCACATATCTTTAAAGTATAGTTCCTGACTCCCTTGGGTGTATTCTCAGGAGTGATATATCTGGCAAATATGCTAATTCTATTTATAGTTATTTTGAAGAGCTTTATGATGATTTCCACAGTGAATGGACCAATTTACATCTTTGCCAAGAATATATCAAGGTTCTATCCCCCTACATTCTCACCAGAACTCATTTTTTTGTATGTTCATACATAGAATTGTATTTTGTGCTGCTGTAATGATTTCTCCATAGATCAATGGAGATAGGAAAGGAAGGATGAAAGCACCGCTTGAGTAAATGAAACAAGCTCTGAACCTCAGAAAAAGCAAGAGGAAAATGTAGGAAAAACACAAGAAGATCCTGGCATAGGTAAGGACTTTGTGAAGAGGACTCTGATTGTTTATGAAGACCAGAAGTTTACACATTGGATCTTATGAAATAAAAAGGCTGTATATAGCAAAAGGTAAAGGAAATTACTGATTGAGTGAAGAGATAGCCCACAGAATGAGATAAAATCTTTTTATTCAGCTATGCATCCAACAGGTTACTAACACAGAGAATATAAAACCAAAAACCAAAAAAATAAAATGTAAGCATGAAGAAAACAGATGAGTCACAAAACGAACCGTGTTGCTGAGAAGGGTGTTCCAGAAAGAAGAAATAGAAATGGTCATTCAAAAGTGATCAATATCTCGGACCAATAAAGAAATACAAATTGAAACTACTTGGATTTCCATCTTACTCCAGTCAGAGTGGCTATCAAGAAAAGAAACTGCAACAAATGTTGACAAGGATGTGGGAAGTGATGGTGGCTGTGGAACTGCTGTATCCTTTATGTAAATTAAATTAAGTAAAAACTCAAAAAAAGTGTGTGGGTTTCCTAGAAAGCTAAAAGTAGAAATACTGTATGACCCAACTAAACCATTCCTTTGTAGATACCCACAGAGATACTAGCACCCCTACATTCATTGTTGAATTATTTACATGGTGGAAATGGAATCTTAGATGTTTATCACCTGATGAATGGAGAAAGAAAATGTGATACTTATTCACAATGGGATCTTATTTAGGCATAAAAATATAAAAAATTTAAAATTCTGTGGAAATGGGTGCATTTGTAAGATACTATACTAAGAGAAGTAACTTGGCCTCAGAAAGTCAAACATCACATGTTTTCTCTTATAGTGGTTCTTAGCTTCAAATGTTTAGATTTATGTATTTAAACTGGAGATAGTTCCTGTAATGCAGGAAGCTAGGAAGGGGTTATGAAGATAAAAAGTCTCTCTAAACCCTCAAAACAAAACAATCTATTGTCACTGCTCTTAGCTTTCCACCATAACTAGGTGATAAGACTCTATTGATGAAAATATCTTAAAGTACAGTTTTAGGGCATGTAGAAATCAAGATATAAGTAAAGTGGAAGATTGCTCCACGATGGTACATTTCTTGTTAGGACGCTGCTATGCAAATTGCTGAGGTAGAAAAAGCAGCAACAAGCCATAGGCTTATGCAGCTGTGGATCCAAACAACAGCACAGGCAGGAAAGTTTGCCCCTGGTGTAGAAGTGGCTTGATTATCATGCATGTATCCAGTCACTTTCTGATTGGATCTTAAGCTGTTCCAAGAAAGGGAATTCATATCTGATATTGTAAGCTGGTCACTGACTTTTTAAAAGATGACCCTCCTCATTGTGGGTGAACATGGTCTTTCTGGTGTGTACTAAAATAGAAAAAGAAATGAGTGAATTTTCACTCTCTAGATCTCACACTGAGATGTCTATCTAATCCTATCCTTGAACAATTTTCACACAGGCAAACTCTTACTCGTTCTTTGAACATTGAGCTTACATTCTCAGGTCGTTGGGCATGAGCATGAATTAGAGGCATACCATCGATTTTCTTAGGCCTATAGTTGACATGGCCAATCTCTCCTGATGAAAACGAATCTCTCTCATTTTCAAATTTTAAATCTAGTGTCTCATCCAAATCTGCCATTGTTTTATTCTCTAAAGAATCCTGACTTGTACACTCTGCCTCCTTTGGATTACAGAAAACATTATTTAACGAAAAGAATTAATACAAAGAACTAGCTCTTTCTTAAGTTTAGCAGTGGAAAATGATATTCTCATGGTTAATTCTGGACACTTTGACATAACTGTCTATACACAGAGTAGGTTTGAATTGACTTTAAGAGGGTTTCAGCTTTATTTTCTAGTTTTCCTTTTTCTATTTTTTTTTCAGCTTCTGCAGTTTACTCTGTGGCTTTCTGCAATATTTCCTTTGGTGTATTTCTTTTTTTTCTTTTTCTTTTTTTTCTTAAAAAGATGTTATTTTATTTTTTAACAGAATGAAATATAGCAAGATAAAACAAACAAACAAAAAATCATCACATTGAACTTGGACAAGCCAATCAGCGGGAGGAAAAGAACCTCCAAAGAGAAGTCACAAGAATCAGAGACCCACTCTTTCACACATTCAGGAGTCCCATAAAATACTAAGCTAAAAGCTATAATAAATATGCAGAGGACCTGGTGCAGATCTGTGTTGGCCCTGTGTTTGCTGCTTCAGTCTCTGTGAGTTCATGAGAGCTTTGCTCTGTTGATTTAGAGGGCCTGTTCTCCTGGTGTTTTCCATATCCTCTGGTTGTTACACACTTCTATCTCCTTTTCCATGGGGTTCCCAGCTCTGAGGGGAGGGATTTGGTGGAGAAATCCCATTTAGAGACCTCCCAGGGTCTTTAAAGTCTGGCTGTGGGTCTCTGTGCTTGTTCCTATTTGTTGCAGGAGGAAGCTTCTGTGATGATGATTGAACACAGCACTAATTTATGAGTATAGTAGAGTATCATTAGGACCCATTTTATTGTTACTTTTTATTTTACACCAGTAGTATTTGTTTTTACCCCAGGTCTATGGGCTAGCTAGTCTCTGGGCCTTTGTCATCCAAGAAGTATTACGTATGGGTTTCATTTCGTTGAGTGGAGTAGGCCTTAAGTCAAATCGGGTATTTATTGGTTACTTCCACAAAATTCGTGCCACCATTCCCTAGCATATATTGTAGGCATGACATATTGCAGATCAAAGATTTTGTGGCTGGGTTGATGTTTCATTTTCTCTTTTGGTAGTGGGCAGAGTTCCTTCCCAAATCAAAGACACTAGAATGTAGGAGTGAAGGGTCTATGTAGGCATCAGCCTTACCTTACCATGTTCAACAAGTTGTGTTGATGTTGTTTTTAGGAATGGGGCCTTGCTGTCAGTTTATGGAGAGCAATCTATTGTCATGGTAATATCCTGGGCTCCCTGGGGAACTTCATTAGACTCCTTTGGCCAATAGCTCAATTGGTTGTAACCTAGTCCCAGTACTTGAAACTTTGTTGACAAGAGATGGCCAGTTGGATTCTGTCTCTCTCATTATTTGGAGACTTTATTAGGACCCCTTCATGTATTTTAGGAAGTTTCTGTAGATGTAATTCTAAACAGTCTTATTTAATAAAAAATAGAGCCAAATAAAGAGTTAAAAGCCCAGAGATTAGAGCAGTAGCCAAGAACTAAGACCACCTTATCTTATCACTGGCTGCTGTCCTTCCTCTGAGAGAAAGAGACCTTTTACTGTGTGATCTGTCTTTTTATTGTCTTTCTGATCTACCATCTCATTGGCTTTAAACTCAACCACATGATTTCCTCGTCACTGCCTGTCTATACAGACCTCCAGGTCTCTATGGTTCGTACTGAGAATTAATGTTTGTGTCACCACTTGGCTGTGTCCTTGAACACACAGAGACTCTGCCTGCCATGTGATCAGATTGAGATGTGTGCCACCATGCCAGACTTCTTCTAAATGGCTTGCTTTTAGCTCTGACCCCCAGGCAATTTTATTTTATTAACATACAAATAAAATCACATTTCAGCACAAATAAAATATCACCATAAGTTTCCACTGGATTAGGTTTCCATACCTACCCTGAAATGCTCTTCATTTATAGATGTCTTTCGCTGTATTCCCTCTCTCAACCCAATCTTCCCCTCCCCCTTCACACTTGGTCCTGCTGTTCCTGTCCCCCTGCTCCTAGTCAACCCATAAAATCTGTATATAAAATCTATAAATAAAATTCTATTTCCACCTCCCAGGGAGATCCATGTGTTCCCCTTAGTCCCTTTCTCTATACCTAGCATTTCAGGGTCTACATATTATAGCCTGGTTATTATTTGTTTAATGGCTAACATCCACATATAAGTGAATATATACCATATTTATCTTTCTGGATTTGAGTTACCTCACTCAGGATGACTTTTTCTTCTTACATCCATTCCCCTGAAAATTTCATGATGTCTTTTTTCTTTAAACCCCTGAGTGTAATGTACACTCCATTGTGTAAATGTAACACATATTCTTTATCTGTTTTTCCACTGAGGGACAACTAGGTTGTTTCCAGTTTCTGGCTATTATAAATAAGCATCAATGAACATGGTAAACAAGTGTCCTTGTGATAGGATGAAGTGACCTTTATGTGTATGCCCAAGAGTGGTATAGCTGGGTCTTAGGTAAACTGATACCCAGCATTCTGAGGAACCATCACACTTATTTCAATATTGGCTGTACAATTTTGTGCTCCCACAAGCAATGATTAAGTGTACCCTTATAAAACTTTTTTTACTAGTTCTTTGAGAATTTCATAGTGTGTTTTGATCATACATTCATGATTTTTTTAAATTTCATTGCTGGCTAAGGAAGAAACTTTTATTTGTATCTTTGGCGTCATTTGAAACATACTTTTTCTATTCTTGTCTTATAAGTGGGGTTTTGATAAGCCAGTTGGTAGTTCTGGAAGCTTTGGGTCTTAAGTTCCTTTGCAATTGTGGAAAACTAATGGGATCCTCACTGAAAACTTGGAATCCATATAGGCTGTTTTTTCCTTCCTGACTCATTCTATAAATTTCACTAGATCAGTGAAATTTCTTCAGCATTCTACGTACTAACTTGTATATTTCATGCAGCATATAATAGACATAGTACATGATGATTAATAACTATTTTATAAAAAATAGTTAAAAATGTGAAAATATTATGAATAATATATTCATTTCCTGAATAGTTATAAAGACACTATCAATTCTTATAGTAAAAATTTATGAAAAAAAAGCTTTTAAAATGTATTTTTTCATGTTTATAAAAATACTATTGAAATCTTCAAATACATATCATGGACTTCCACACAGTTTTTAGCAACAGCATCGACCAGTCATCCACATGGCCTCTAGCATCAGCGTGTGCTGTGGACCTCAGCATGGTGGTAGTATAGACCATGGACATCATCATGACCCTTGGTGGAAGCACAGGTCTGGAACATCAACATAGCCTCCATGCAAGGAAGCTACTTTTGCAGTGCATTGGTGACTGCAAACTCACAGTTTAGAAAGAAATTCATAGAAGGCTTCTGTGACACGATCCCCCCCCCATCCTCCCCAAAAAGAGGACATAAATTCAAAAGAGAGAAAGGACTGTTATAGGGTAGAGTGTGTTGGGAGGAAATGAAAGGGAGAAATTATGTAATTATCTTAAAATCTCAAAATAAAAAGTTTTAGGAACCACAAAGTGTCATTTTTAATGTTCAGTAAATAATGTATATTAACGTTTATAAATATCTCTCTCATTTCTAGAACAATATTTTTATGAAAATAACTGATACCACATTAATACCTGAAAATTAATAAAACTAAAAAATAAATGCAATCCAGTATTAGAAAAAAAATGTTAGAAATTCTTAGGAAAGCAATTTTAATTGGTTGAGTAAAAATTACATAAATAGCTTATTAAACTCTTAGAAAAAAATGAACAAGGACTGGGGACCATGTTGATATAAGCAGGCCATTAACATCCTCTATTTTATTATTTGAATTGGCCTTTACTGTGCCTCTCACTCACAGGTCACATCATTTCATGTACTTGTGAAAAATACCATTTTCCTTGCCATGTTCATAAAGGCTTGCTTGACTTGCTGATTCCTCAGGCTATAAATGAAGGGGTTTAGCATGGGAGCTACTGAAGTATTTAGTATGGCAACTCCCTTGGTCAAAGATGCCCTTTCTGATGCTGAGGGCTTAATGTACATAAAAATGCAGCTTCCATAAGAGATGGAGATGACAATCATGTGGGAAGAACACGTGGAAAAGGCCTTTGTCCTCTGACTAGCAGAAGGAATCTTCACAATTGTTCGGATGATATATGCGTAGGACAGAAATATTAATGCCAAAGTGAACATTAGGGTAAAGACAGCACAGGAAAACCCCATCTTCTCCAGGAATTTTGTATCTGAACAGGAAAGTTGCAGCAGGGGGAAATAATCACAGGTATAGTGATCAATGATGTTGGACCCACAGTAATCAAGGTGTAGGAGCAACATGAGCGCAGGGAAGATGATTAGGAAAGAGACCAGCCAGCAGGCAAAGACAAGCATTGTGCAGACTTTCTGACTCATGATGGTCAGGTAATGAAGGGGCTTGCAGATGGCAACATAACGATCATAGGACATGGCAGCCAGAAGGTAAAATTCAGTGACTCCCAAAAGGATGAAAAAAAATAACTGAGCTATGCAGTTGTTGAAGGAAATGGTTTTATCCCCTGAGATAATGGTGCCCAAGAACTTGGGTATAGTGACAGTTGTGAAGGACACTTCTAATACAGAGAAGTTCCTGAGGAAGAAATACATGGGGGTCTGGAGCTGGGAATCCAGCAGGGTGAGAGTGATGATGGTCAGATTCCCTGTGATGCTGAGTGTGTAGGTGATGAAGAGAAAGACAAAGATCACAACCTGGAGCTTGGGGTCATCTGTTAACCCCAGAAGAATAAACTCTGTGGTTTCTGTATGGTTTTTCATTCTGCATTCACTTTTTAAAAATTTTAGCCTGACCTATTTAAAAAAAAAAACACAGACAACCAACTTGAATATCAGAATAATATATTTTACAGCATGGAGCTAGAATTTTGTAAAAATATGCTTTCTCTATATTCAGGAGCATTGGAAACCACACAGTAGCAGCAATGGTTCTTTATTTCCTTCCATTTTGTAGGGGAAAAAACCTTTTATTGATATCAGATTTTAAAATTAAATTAATTGGTAAAAATAACATGAGATATCAATATTAGCAACACAATAAAATGCCTAGTGTGGGAAAAATATGGGCGAGTCTGTGGAGAGAAAACAATTTACAGGATCTGATGCTAGGCATGTAAATTAGTACAGGCACCATGGAGAGTAATAAGGCAGCTCTCTAGTGCTTACTCTGGAACTATTGTAGGATCCTATGATCTCACCATTGGGTATATATACATGGTAAATATATTCAAATACAAAGGAAATACTTACTAACACTTGCATGTCTATTGTGACGCTGTTCTAATGCCTTAAATATGGAATCAACATTGTGGCATATCAACAGAGAATGTAGTATGAAAATATTTTTCTCAGCCAAAGAAGACTGAAATCCTAGAATTGTCAGAAAAATGTCTGGAACTGGAGAAAATTATGTTGAGCAAAATAAGACAAACACAGAAAGACAAATGCTCTAGATTTCATTTATATTGAAAAGTTTTAAATCCTCATCCCAAAGAACAAATTTTTACTAGAATATTTAAAGGGTATGGGGTTTGGCTGGCCAGAAGTATGGAGGCAGGATGTTTGGATATAATGAATGCTTGGTGTATTTATGCAGAAACATCATGTAATTCCACTAATGTGCAGAATAAATATGAATGAATAATAAAAGATAAACAAAATAAAACAGAATACCAAATTGATAGATGTCACACAGCCTGAAGTGGCAAAACAGGGGTTTGTAGGTGGACTCATAAGGCCAGATACCTCTTATCTTTAGAGGTGCCTCCAAATGTTATAAGAATATCATCACCTTTGTGTTAGTGTTCCAATGTCCTTGCTAATTTCTCTTCACGTAAAAGTTTATTTGTACTAAGAATTACAAAATAATGAGAAAGATAGTTTATTTCTAAGAGTGATTATTTTGTTTTTAGCCATTTATCCTTGTTTAAAACATCACTTTTCAAATTCCTGTATCGACCTTTTCGGAAGTTAGATGGGACAAGACCATTTTCCCCTCACTAATCTTAAAGATGAGGGTGACAAAGGTCAGTGAGATACAAAAGGAAACAAACAGCAAGGCTGAAACCTCAGGTGTAGTGCATGTGATCCCCGAAAGTTCACAGTGCTTTAGCCAAACTATTGCTATTCTGAAAGCTTTCTTCCTACCCAACAGATTTTTTTCTATTTGAAATAAATGTTATTATTATCATCTATATTTAATCATGTCCCATAATAGCTTTATTTACTTATATTTAAAAACTAAGTTTAAGTGCCAGTAAAAATTAAATTTTATGGTTAGCACCATAGATACAGAAAGAAGAAATCTTTCTAGTTTTGGATGCAACCCATTTTCTAGTTCTGCTAATCACTTTCTGTCCTATGGTCAGTGTCTCATCTATAAATATAATATTTTTTCAGCAAATAAGTCAATCTCCTAGGTTAATTCAGAGTACTAAATAATTTGATAAATGTGAAACTTTAGGAAAATGCTTAAAATTTAATAGAAGTCATCTAGGCATGTACAGTGAGAAAGCAGTTCTTAACAACTGAAAAGTAAAACATCAGGACTTGGATAGTGGCCTATGTCAATGACTGTCTCAAATAATCATAAATAGATCTAATACCAAATGAGTTACTTAAAACAACAATAACAATAAAGAAAAAATAGAAACTACCTAATTCTATGGTACCATTTAAGCTTAGGCACATGATTCTTTTACATTTATTCTTTTACCTTGTCTATATGGGGCTGGCTTCTCCTTTTGGGCTGCTTGTGGTGCTTAATGTCTTTACCACAACCACCACCACTGCCACCACAACCTCTACCTGAACCACATACTTCTCTCATCTTCAGTGTGGCTTGTTAACTGTATTGAAGGTAGTTACACTGCTACCCATGACCAATCCTGATATCCTTTAGCAACAATGTTTCTGAAAGTGACTACCAACTGTTGTAGAACATAGGCACACACACTCACAGTAGGCCTTGCTTATAGAACTTTATATTGACTCCAAGTCACTGTTTTAAATTTCCATGACACAAATAATACCTGTTGCATAAATTTCTCAAGATTCTGCCAAATCTCCCAAGCTCACCATGTTTAAAACTGTACCACTGTCTCCTGTCAACTCTTCTGCTACTCTGTATTCTTGGAAGTTGGGATAGCATCATACTTCCAATTAACGTAAACAGTTCAGTGTTTAGTATAATTTGTTTAGGTTAGATGAAGCTTTAGTTCAGTTGCTTTTCAATGTATATGTTGTTTCATTACCCGCTGCTGTCCACCATAGCTCTCCATTCTGTGCTGTGTGGTAGCATGGAAATGACATAGGTGCTTTTCTCAGTTTCATACAATGTGTTTCCATAATTATGAACTTCATCAGATATGTCACATACTTGTTCCAAACTCCCTCAGTTTAGCAAATTTAAATGAAAGAACACAAAAGAGTACTGGTTATAAATATATATATATATATATATATATATATATATATATATATGTATATATATATATATACATATATATATATATATATTCATAAAACATTATTTCTAAGTTCTCCCTAGCTCTACAAGCCATCTATTCAATTCACTTTTCTCTTGTTCTTCAGCATCATTAACTTCATCAGTTTGTTATTGATTAATAGTATGGGTTTTCTATAACACCTTTAAGTCACAATTAATTTTATTATTGGATAGAGAATAATTCCATACAGGAGATATATTGAAGTATCTTAACTTTGTTTCAGGATTATTCGTGTATATATTTTCTTAAGTTTCTTGTTAATTTAAATATTTTTAAATAATAATGCCACATTTAATTACTCAGTTGTTATTGAGTAAAGCTATGAAGAGGTTTGGGAAGATCTGTTTGGAATGGTATGAGTGGTCAATGGAGGCGTTATGAAAGGCATAATAAAAAAGTATCATTTCTAAAGACAGTCTTTAAAACCCAGAAAAACAGTATTATAGACTTTAACAGTAGGAGATCCACTGTCCAGAACTAGAAGTAGCAAAATATGCTTTTATGTAAAAGTATTTATGAAAAAATCAATGGATTATACATATATTAACATACAATAAATCTAATAAGGATCATAGGTAGTCACAGTCCTTTCAAATAACTTAACCTCAATATTAATAAACATGTCCATGATTCCTGAAGCCTTCAACTACTGCAAGGATGCACTTGTACAGGGTATGAAGAATATCTTAATGCATTGAACTCTTCATTTGAGTTTTTCTTTATGAATTCAGATCCTTTGTTTTCTCTTGAAGGGGCTTGGCTTAGGTAATTAATCTCTCATTTCCTTCCATGCATTTAATAAAAATTATTATATATGTAATCCAGAGCATTTGAGACAATTTACTCTCATGGGATTAAAAAATAACCGTGATCACTAATATTTGTTATGAATGATGGCTGTAAAGCACTTTTAGGGCTTTTATGAGAAAAGCCAAGTATCTTGACTTCTTTAAATCCCTAATACTTAGTAAGTACTTACAGGAATCCTCCAGGTACCCCAGGGATGATGCTCAAGGGAAACAAAGTCTTCATTGAAGGGTGCATTATGCTCAGTTGTCGGTTTCTTTGGGAAACTGATGAAGAGACTTTAAAGAGTTCCTTTTTATTTTTATGCATATGCTTTATGTTAAATAATGTTATATTATCTACTGGATAATATTTCCTTTAGCAATATTCTTATACTTTTCAACTTTTTCTGTGTTTATTCATTTTTCTATTTTTCAATTATACTTTAGAACACATATCCAAAAAAAAGTGTACTTTAAGGATCATGTCACAAACTTTCTTTCAAGTTCATGAATTTAAATATTTATTTAGAGTTCAGGTTAACACGTTACACAAAAGAATAATTATCTAAATTAAGATGTGGATAATATTTGTTTCAGTCTCTGATTATAAAAGAATCCAGCCTCATTCAGTGTTTTTGGGGCTAACTCACAATATAGGATTCATATTATGACTTATTATTCTCAGTGAATCAATATCTTTTCAGAAGAAGCCATTAAATATTTAGTGGACTTTATAACATTGTAATTTATTTTGCCTTAAAAAAAAAAAAAACAGGCTTCAACAATTCTCGCTCATATAAACCCTCCTCTTTCTCACTAATTAGACTCCCAGCGCTCCACCAGGGGCCCATCTGTGGATGTCTGCATCCAGATTCCTCAGTCAAGGTTGGATAAAGCACAGGGACAAATAACCAAATGAATGGAAGCACATGAACTATGAACCAAAGGCTGAGGGGCCCCAACTGGATCAGGCCCTCTGAATGGGTGAAACAGTCGATTGGCTTGATCTGTTTGGGAGGCATCTGGGCGGTGGTGCCCGGTCCTGGGCTCTTTGCATGAGTTGGCTGTTTGAATCCTGGGACTTATGCAGGGACGCTTGGCTCGGTCTGGGAGCGGGGAACTGGACCTGCCTGGACTGAGTCTATCAGGTCGATCCTGGTCCTCGGGGGAGACCTTGATCTGGAGGAGGTGGGAATGGGGAGTGGGCTGGGAGGAGGGGTAGGGGGGCGGGGGGGGGAGAGCAGGGGAATCTGTGGCTATTATGTGGAACTGAATGGTGTTGTAAAATATAAAAAAATAATAATAATAAAAAAAGAAAAACCTCAAAAAAAAAAACCAGGCTTATTTAGAACACTGCAAAGTACAGTGGGTGGGCAGTACAAAGAATGCCACTCAGAGTTCCTTTATATTATTTATGATTTTAGATGTTTTCTAGAGAAATGTGAACAAGTGATATTAATCAACTTCAAGAATTATGGGCACATTCACTTGTCAGCATTAACACCACTGTCTACAGAAAGAAATTAGGAAAGAGACACTATCAAATCCCATTTCATAAATTAATAAAAATTAAACACTCATATTTCTGTTTGTGGCAAATATCTACTCAGAATCTAATAGTTTCAGGTCATTAACTATCCAGGTATAATCAAGCAAGAGGGTAAAAGAAATAAATTGGTAAAGAATTAGCATATAAAACAAGATTAAATTCCTAATTAGGAAATTATGAGGTCAATTTAGCATCATAGAAAGTGCTTTGTAGACAGTGAGATTTTGATTGAAAATACAAAGGGAATATTTTTGTATTCATGACATAGGATTAGTTAATTTGCTTAAATTTTGTTTTCTCTGCTTAAAGTGGACTTGAACTGTTGATAATAGTTCTGAAAACTAAATGAAATCATACAAGTGATTATATTTTTTTAGGTCATATGGCATTTAAGCTATAAGAATGGCAGTAATAATATTTTATTCTCCTTTGAGTTGGAATCAAGTTTAGAGTTTGGGAAGGATTATCAAAGTACTTGTGAGTTATTAGAAGTCCTATTTAAGCAGTGAATAAAGACTTCTATGTTGAATCTCATTCAACTTAATGCAGTATGGAAATTCAGAAAATTTGTACAGTATACATTAATTCCTATAGTCAGCACATATCAATACAGTTTCTGACTACCTCTAGTAAAAACACATTCCTTGAAACACAGTGCTACACAGACTTTTATTAAAGCAAGACACACCCTAGTATTTCCTTGTTTTAAATCAGTAGAAAATGAATAAGTTGATATAGTAAGAAACATTTTATTAAGGGTTGAGCAGTTAAGTAACAAATCAGAGTTGGACACTGAGAGTTCCTACACTCTCTTTATGTTTACCTTACCTCTGGTTCTCACAGAATTTCACAGACACTGGTGGTAATGACTGTAATATTGAAGACAGTGCATGCAATTGCTGTAGTCCAGGGAAATCAGAATTAAAAAAATACTTTCATCCCTTTGTTAAACTAACTTCTTCTACATTGCAAAAGTTTCTGTCTTAATTCTCCCATTTTATCAAGAGAGAATATATCACACTGACTACAAAGAGGAAGGATCAATAAACATAAAGCAGAAAATTATTATGTGTTTGAAAATTATTAAAATGATAGCATCTGTTACTAAATGTTTTATCTATTGTCTCTGTAACCAGCTCAAGGGACTAATTCAGAGATTCATAATTACTGGAGATGGAATGCACATAAAGCACAAAGGAATATGAACTACAATAGACATTAGTACTAAAATTGGGAAGGAGGCCTTTAGGGACAGTGTCGAGTGACACCAAGAAGAAAGCAAAACACGGAAATAACAGCATTGCGTGTGAAGGTATTTTTTCCCCCAGTATTATTATTTTTTGAAACAATTGTAGCAACTGAATACAGAATATTAATTTTTATTATTTTTTTGAGAATTTTCATACAGTATGTTTTGGTCATAGTCACCCTGTCCTTCAACTCTTCTAAAGGCCACTCTCCCTTCCTTATCCACCCAATTCTGTGTGTGAAAATACATTATTCAGTTTAATTAAAATTCACCCTTTTTTCTCATGAAATCTAATTTGTGCAACCCATATATTTTGGATGTATGGCTTTCTACTGGAACATGGTTAACTTACTAAGGGTAATCCTATTAGAGAAAACTTCCTCTGTTGGAAGTTTTTAATTGCCATGAGATCCTCTGCTAGGGGTGGGACTACCTGCCCACCTCGCCTCTCTCTGCTGACATTTGTGCATGCCCTCCGACTCCTGCAGTCTTTCTGCCCCCTATTGATTCTCAATGTGAACATCTGCTAATGTGTTATGTTTTCCAGACTGTGGATCCTTTACAAATAGGTACACTCTTAGCTCTGTTATCTTCAGTATGCCTGCCTGGACCAGTGTTTACTATCATGGTAATGCTTGTGCCTTGTCCTTTTCTCCCTGCTCATCTATTATTCAATAGCAATGCTATTGGAAAGTTTCTTATTTTTACTTATTTATCTTATAATATATATTGAAATATAACATGATCTTATTGTCTTCCTTAATAATACTATATTTATATAGAGATGAAAAGTAAGATATTGTTACTTTAAAAAACCAATAAAACTGATTGTGCATGATATCAGTAAAATCATAACACAAGTAAAGCAGAGATGAGGACATTTTAATTTGTTTGTTTTAAAAATCAAGTCATCATATTTGCTGTTGTCCAATTTACTTGTTCAAAACACTCAAGTTCTCTCAACATAAATTTATTTATTTATGACCATAAAAGAACCATTCTGTTTTATCATATAGCTTTGATGCTTGAATTTAGGTATGGTGTAGAGTACACTGAGTCTAAGATATGGCATAGGGCCGGGCGGTGGTGGCGCACGCCTTTAATCCCAGCACTCGGGAGGCAGAGGCAGGCGGATCTCTGTGAGTTCGAGGCCAGCCTGGGCTACCAAGTGAGTTCCAGGAAAGGCGCAAAGCTACACAGAGAAACCCTATCTCGAAAAACCAAAAAAAAAAAAAAAAAAAAAAAAAAAAAAAAAAAAAAAAAAGATATGGCATAGGATGAGTACACTTTATGGAAGAAAAAATACTTTTTGGAAAATCACCCTGGATCTCAGATTGGACTCTAAATATTAATCTTTTATGTTGCTGTATAAATACAAAATGAAGAATACATACAACTAGAGAAAATACATTATTCAGTTTAATTAAAAAACAGAAAATATGAACTTCAAACAAATTGTGTGTAAGTAGAAAAGCAAGACAGAGTCCCTGGCCCTTAAAATGGTGTTCTTACAAGACCAAAAAAGGAATGTCTCTTGGGATAGCCAATATCACCTTAGTCATAAGGGAAAGCCTGCAGGAGAAATCATGGGCTAGGTGCTGCAATAATTTCTGCTCTTCACTCCTTCCCTATAAAGGGTCACATTAATCTTATTCCTCTGGCAGACTCTTCAACTTGGAGTGAGTAAGAGAGTCTGTCCTTCACTATGTGTGGTAATAAATACACTCCTATTTGCTGAAATGTCAGACTCCTCTCTCTTCCTCTTTTCTTTTTAAGCTGCCTTAGAAATCTAACATATGGTGCTTGTGGTGGTTTGAATGTAATTGGCCCCTATAAGCTCATAGGGACTGGCACTTATTAGGAGGTGTGGCTTTGTTGGAGTAGGTATGACCTTGTTGGAGGAAGTGTGTCACTGTGGGGGTGGGCTATTGGGGAAAATTATAAAGGCCACTCCACGTAGTTAAAAGGAAGATTTATTTAGTGGATGACTTACAAATGAAGGAATGGACAGGTCGCGGGGGTCTGGGGAAGGCGTATAGCAATCCAGCGGTGTTCTCTGGAGCTCTGCACAATCAATCTCCACCATCCAGGGTCCAGGCGTAGAGAGCGCACCCAGAGCGAGCGCTTGCCCATCCAGCTCTCAGGTTTCCAGCACCTCCCCTCGCCCCGCCTCGTAGGCGTGACAGTTGCCAGAGTCTCAATGGGGGTTGGAGCTTCCAGATCCAAGCTGGAATGGCTACCCACTACATCTCCCCCTTTTTGTCTAAATAAGAAGGTTCTAAACTAATACAAGACTATATACAAAGGAATGGTTATCAAATATTGTCCAGAAATAATGAGGGATAATGACCTAGATAAGATGTAACTACAACCAATGCAAACAATATCAAGCAAGAAACACATTCTAAAATCCAGAGAAGTATAGAGCATAGGTAAACGGCATGTTATAAAGATCATTCAAAGGTGTCCTATCCTAAAGAACCTGAATCTAATACTTAATATGTTCTATCTAAGATATTATATATACTAAGTTGTAACTATAACTGCTAGTCTTCAATCCCATCAAAGACCTGAGAAGGAACATAATGGTACTTGAGAAATGGTAGACGGATGCAAGCAACTTCGGGAGTCTTGCAAGAGTAGACCAAGACAGCTGGCAGCCTGGACAGTCACCTAATGTTTCTCAGCATTGTTGGTGCATTCAAATTGGCTACAGGCCTAGAGTATCTGACAGACCATTTTCAGAAGCAGGATTTCTGAAAGACCATCTTACCCTGTCTTGGCAGAGTACAGTGGTCACTTTCCTTGTGTCCTGCTTGTCCAGAAAGGACAGCATTGCATTTGTACTGTCAGCCATCAAGGCAAGGGCAGTTCTTTGCCTTGATGTACATTATAACAAATATAGTTCTGTATTTGTATCAATATACAAATTATCTTAAACAGGAGTATAAAAATAGTTTACATTTGTATCAACATATAAGAATCTGTAACAGTACAAATTACAGTGCAAATTGTCTAAGGTTGCTATTTTACCAAGTTTGTTTACTAGTATATGCAATGATTTATCATCATATCTTATACCTATCCGTTCCATTTCTTCCGCCCCCCCCTTTTTTTTTTTACAATACTGAGTTAATATTTTCTTCCACCCCCAACCCTACAACCGTCATCCATAACCCTGAGAATTATGAAACCTAAGGGAGAAGGGGCGTCGTTTTCTTAGAATTGCTCCCTGCCGTTTAGGGGGTGATGTTATCTCTGTTGGGTACTGTGAGAAAGCTCAGATAGTTAAATCTCAGTTAGACTAACTGTAGGTTCTGCAGCAAGTTTTAGAGTAATGGGTAAGATTGTCTGAAATTCTGGCAAGAAGTGTAGTATGATGATGATTACCATGGCATCATTCTGGATTGGGTAGAGTTGTTGTTGTTGGGGCCCCATCTTCCTTCTGGTGACTTCATTTGTTATCAAAAATGGGAGGTTTGGATTTAAAGAGGACATAGCATGTAAGAAAGGATTCTGAGAAATCAAGAGTAAGCATGGAGAGAATTAGAATTTAGAAGACAATGGTCCCTTTTTATTGGTTTCCTTCTGTCTCACACCAGAGGGCTCTTCTGATATGGGACTGAAGAATCTCTTAAACTTTTCTTTTAGCAATATGCTTGGGTTTAGAGAAGGAGTGAGCCAATTCCATCTCCAAAGCCAGCTTGGCTATAATTGAATTGGAACCACAACTTTTCTAGATTGATAGAGAGAAAGATGTTAGACAGTGAGATTTTACCATGTGTAGATTGGTACCAATAGATTCTTCCTTTCTGCTGTAAACATCCGGATATCCAAGGCCTTATGAGTTTTGGAAGATGGGTATTTCCATTATCCTGGAATGACAAAAACAGAACCCTACCCCACCCTTTGATTGTTAAATTTTTCTTACAACTTGTAGAGATGTCACATTGGTGGATGATCTTTTACTTCTCTTCATCAAGGGGTTTTTCCTGTTCGAATCGGATTTTTATTAATTTTGTTGGTATCCATAGCTTTTTTTCTCCTGCAGAAACAAAGGCAAAACCCCTTCCCCAACGTAGAACATATCCAGGTTTCCATTCTGAGGTCAGCACATCCTTGAAATAAACTGGTTGGTTTAGCTCAGGAGTTTTGTCTATCGTCCAATGTCTCTCCGCAGCTGTTGTTCCTTTCTCATTAGCATTGAGAAAATTCAAGGTTAATAAAGCACTATGCAGTCTATTTCTAGGAGTCATTGTTACCTGTTGCTGTTTATTTAGCATATCCTTTAAAGTTCGATTGGATCTCTCTATGACTGCTTGGCCTGTGGGATTGTGTGGTATACCTGTAACATGCTTTATATTATAATAAGCAAAAGACTGTCTCATTTTATTGGAGACATATGCTGGGGCATTGTCTGTCTTAATTTGTACAGGTATTCCCATGATGGCCATAACTTCTAATAGGTGTGTAATCACAGACTCAGCCTTTTCAGAACTCATAGGAGTTGCCCATTGAAATCCTGAATAGGTGTCAATGGTATGATGTACATACTTTAATCTTCCAAATTCTGCAAAATGAAACACATCCATCTGCCAAATTTCATTTCTTTGTATACCTTTTGGATTACTCCCTGCAGGTAATGGAGTTTGGTTATAGATGGAACAAGTAGGACATTTTTTCACAATATCCTTAGCCTGTTGCCAAGTGATGGAGAAATCCTTCTTCAAACCTTTGCTATTTACATGGTGTTTCTTATGACATTCTGAAGCTTCTAGCACATTACCTATTAGTAACTGATCAATCTCATCATTACCTTGTGCTAAAGGTCCTGGTAGACCTGTATGGGATCTGATATGTGTTATATATATAGGATGTTCCCTTTTTCTGATGATTTCCTGCAATTGTATGAATAATGAAGTTAATTCTGTATTATCAGGAATAAATTCAGCAGTTTCAATATGTAAAACAACTCTCTCTGCATATTGAGAGTCAGTGACTATATTGAGGGGTTCTGTGAAGTCCATCAGTACCATAAGAATGGCATACAGTTCTGCCTTTTGTACAGAGCTATATGGACTTTGTACCACTTTACTTAAGTCTCCTGATTTATATCCTGCTTTCCCTGATTTATTTGCATCAGTGTAGAATGTGAGGACTCCAGAAATTGGCTTTTGTCGTACAATGTGAGGAAGGACCCATTCAGTCTTCTTTATGAATTCTATTCTCTTGCTTTTGGGATAGTGGTTGTTAATCTCTCCCCAAAAGTTACTGCAGGCTCTCTGCTAGTATTCATTATCTTTCCATAGTGATGAAATTTCCTCATTAGTTAATGGTACTACAATTTCTGCTGGGTCCATTCCTGTCAACTGGCGAAGTCTTAATTTACCCTTTTGAATCAAATCAGAGATCTTTTCTATATAAGTCTTTAATTTCTTATTTGGTTTACGTGGTAGGAATATCCATTCCAATATAATATCTTCCCTCTGCATCAAAATACCTGTTGGGGAATGTCTGGAAGGGAATATGACAAGAATGCATTTAAGTTCTGGATCCACACGATCCACATGTGCTTCTCGAATTGTCTTTTCTACTAGAGCCAATTCCTTCTCAGCTTCGGCTTATAATTCTCTTGGACTATTTAATTCTTTGTCCCCTTCTAGAGTATTAGCCAAATTTTTTAGTCCATCTTTGGGTATTCCCATGATACCCAGTAAGTTGGAAATGCTTCCCAATAACTTTTGAAAATCATTAAGAGTCTTCAATCTATCTCTTCTTAGTTGTACCTTTTGGGGTCTAATTTTTTGTAGCTCTATCTTATATCCTAAGTAATTAATAGAATCTCCTCTTTGTATTTTTTCAGGAGCAATTTGCAGTCCCCAGCGAGGCAAAACTTTTTTTACTTCTTCAAACATGCTTTCTAATGTATCTAACTTTGGATCAGCTAATAGGATATCATCCATATAGTGATAAATTATGGATTGTGGAAACTTTACACGAATTATCTCTAATGGTTTCTGCACAAAGTATTGACACAAAGTAGGGCTGTTTAACATTCCCTGTGGGAGGACCTTCCATTGATATCTCTTGACTGGCTGAGAATTATTATAATTAGGTACTGTGAAGGCAAATTTTTCTCTATCATTTTCCTGTAAGGGTATGGTAAAGAAACAGTCTTTTAAGTCAATAACTATTATAGGCCATTCTTTTGGTAGCATAGAGGGCAAGGGGATCCCAGTCTGTAGGGAGCCCATTGGCTGAATTACTTTATTAATAGCTCTCAGATCTGTCAGCATTCTCCAATTACCAGATTTTTTTTTAATAACAAATACAGGAGAATTCCAAGGGCTGGTAGATTCTTCAATGTGTTGAGCATTTAACTGCTCTTGAACCAGCTGTTCTAAAGCTTGTAGCTTCTCTTTTGTCAAAGGCCATTGTCCAACCCAGACAGGTTTATTAGTTAGCCATTTTAAAGGTAAGGCAGTTGGTACTTCTGAGAGTTCAACAACAGTCGTGCTCTGTTTGTGAACAGCCTGAATGGTTGGTGACTGATTTTTATAGCATGTTATGATATTATTCCTAGAAACATGCATTGGTCTGTATTCCTTTTCTGAAAGTGTAGGAATTTTAATCTGGGTATTCCACTGTTGTAACAGATCTCGGCCCTAAAGATTTACTGCTACATTTGCTACATATGGCTTCAGCCTTCCTCTCTGTCCTTCTGGCCCTATGCATTCAACCCATCTCGAACTCTGTTTTATCTGAGATAGGGTGCCAATCCCTAACAGTTGGACATCTACCTCTTGAAGAGGCCAATTCGGATGCCATGATTTTGGTGTAATTATAGTCACATCTGCACCTGTGTCTACCAGGCCCTCCAGAACCAGGCCATTAATTCGAATTCTAAGCTTTGGTCTTTGTTCATTTATGGAAGTCTGCCAAAATATTTGTTTTACAGTGTTCTTTGTAAACTGTGATCCATCTATCAAAGCTGTTTTATCATCCATTGCAGTATCGGTTTTTACATTAAGCATTGGTTTATTCAGTTGTCCTGGAGAGGAATTTCTTCCACAGTGGCTGGGAATGTTCGTACTACATTTGATTTGGGGGCCTGCAAGAGGCCCCCTGAGGCGTTTCCCGCCAGTAAAGGGTTGCCTCGTATATCTATTTTTGATCTGCACTCATTGGTCCAATGTTGGCCTTTGCCACACCTTCTACATAATCCAGGAGGTGGTTGGGGTCTCCTGTTTAGGCTATTCCTAGAAGGAGTATTACTTCTAGGAGTACCCCACGTACAGTTTTTACTTATATGCCCTGGTGTACCACACTTAAAACATTTGGTAACACGGGGCCTTCTTTCACCTCTGGGATTTGTCTCTCCTATCCAAGCCTCATTACTGTAGTTAAGAGACTGAACACCATTAGTGTACTGAATCCATTCTTCCAAAGGAGCTGATCTGATCTTTAGTGGTGTAAGTATTCTTCTGCATTAGCATTGTTGAATGCCAAGGACTCAGTTAATACTTTTCTTAATTCTTTATCTGATATAGCTTTTGTTATAGCTGTGTTCAGCCTTTGTAAAAAATCAGTGAAAGATTCATGTGGTCCCTGAAATATCTTTGTGTATACCTCAGTTGGTTTTCCAGGTTCTGGAATTTTTTCCCAAGCATTTAGAGCTGCTGTACGGCATAGGGATATTGTATGCTCATCATAAGTGGCTTGTACATTCCTGTCAGCAAAACATCCCTCACCAAGTATTTGATCTTGGGAGATCACAAAACCTCTGAGTTTACCTTGTTGTTCTAAATTTTTTGCCTCTTCTCTCAACCAGCTCTTCCACTGTAGCTGCTGGCTATATTCTAGAACAGCTGAAATTAACTGATGCCAGTCATCTGGGATGATTCTATGTGAGGTAGACCATGAATTTAACATCTGTTTTACTTATGTGGAATGTATCCCATACGTAACTACTGCTTCCTTTATATTTTTAAAGTCCCTTGTTGAAATTGGTTGTAATGTATATGTCATATATGGCTCGGGGTGTGTGTCACCTGCTGGCTTCTCATGGACGATAACAGGATAAGCCATTGTATGAGAGCTGTTTGGAGATGTTACAACCTCTATGGTCTTGACCTTCTGCTTATTAGTTCCCTTGTCATGTTTACTGAGAGTTTCTTCTAGGGCTTGCAAACGAGCACCTAGGGTCTGTTCTAGGGAGTGAACCTCCTCTCTTGCAAGGGACTCCAGATTTCTCATGGAATCATAGACATTTTTATTTTCCTCAGAAGCACATGATTCCATGGACCTTATCTTATCAATTAATGATAATCTTTCTTCCTTATGCAATGTCTGAGTAGCCATAACTTCACTCTGGAGAGTTAGTGTTCTATCCATTAGATATTCATATTTATTATCAATAAAATCAATTTTGGGTACAAGCCTGTTTTGTAAATACTGATTAGCAGATTCTAGAGAAAGAATCTTTTCCTGTAAGCCTTCATTACTATCTTTTAAAGCAGATTCCAGAAAGAGAATCTTTTTCTGTAAGCCTTCATTGCTATCTTTGAAAGCAGATTCTAGAAAGAGATTCTTTCTCTGTAAGTCTTCATTGCTATCTCTTAAAGCAGATTTCAGAAAGAGAATCTTTTTCTGTAAGCCTTCATTGCTATCTTTGAAAGCAGATTCCAGAAAGAGAATCTCTTTCTGTAAGTCTTCCTTGCCATCTCTTAAAGCAGATTCCAGAAAGAGAATCTTTCTCTGTAAGCCCTCACTGCTATCTTTGAAGGCAGATTCCAGAAAGAGATTCTTCTTCTGTAAGTCTTCATTGCCATCTCTTAAAGCAGATTCCAGAAAGAGAATCTTTTTCTGTAAGCCCTCACTGCTATCTTTGAAGGCAGATTCCAGAAAGAGACTCTTTTTCTGTAAGTCTTCATTGCTATCTTTTAAAGCAGATTCCAAAAAGAGAATCTCTTTCTGTAAGCCTTCATTGCTATCTTTGAAGGCAGATTCCAGGAAGAGAATCTTTTTCTGTAAGCCCTCATTGCTATCTTTGAAGGCAGATTCCAGAAAGAGATTTTTTTTCTGTAAGCCTTCATTGCTATCTTTTAAAGCAGATTCCAGAAAGAGAATCTTTTTCTGTAAGCCTTCATTGCTATCTTTGAAAGCAGATTCCAGAAAGAGATTCTTTTTCTGTAAGTCTTCATTGCTATCTTTTAAAGCAGATTCCAGAAAGAGAATCCTTTTCTGTAAGCCTTCATTGCTATCTTTGAAAGCAGATTCCAGAAAGAGATTCTTTTTCTGTAAGTCTTCATTGCTATCTTTTAAAGCAGATTCCAGAAAGAGATTCTTTTTCTGTAAGTCTTCATTGCTATCTTTTAAAGCAGATTCCAGAAAGAGAATCTTTTTCTGTAAGCCTTCATTGCTATCTTTGAAAGCAGATTCCAGAAAGAGATTCTTTTTCTGTAAGTCTTCATTGCTATCTTTTAAAGCAGATTCCAGAAAGAGAATCCTTTTCTGTAAGCCTTCATTGCTATCTTTGAAAGCAGATTCCAGAAAGAGATTCTTTTTCTGTAAGTCTTCATTGCTATCTTTTAAAGCAGATTCCAGAAAGAGATTCTTTTTCTGTAAGTTTTCATTGCTATCTTTTAAAGCCTGTATCAGTCCCAATAATGACTCATCTTTGTTCTTATTATTAAAGCAGTGTTTGAACACTGTGTGAATTATTATGATGAATGCCAAAATGGTACAGGCCAAATATGCCTGAGGAAGGTCATATATTTCCAGGAGAATGTCATTCATCATACAGGCAAAAAGGTTTTTAAATTCTTGTGAGGTAATGTTGTCAGCCATATTACAAGAATTACTCAAAATTTGTTAGTCAATTTTAAGATGTAAAATTATCAAGTACTTTTACTTGAAATAAAATGCTGGTTTGCTTATCTTACCTTTCTGTGGTATGGGGGGTGTAGTAGCCCTTTTCAACCAGCAGGCGGTGCTGGTACAGCTCCAAAGCAGGGCCTGCTGGCAACCTTGGCTGGCGGCAGCTGGAGGCAGATGGCGGGATGGCCAGGAGACGGGTGCGGGTACCTCACTCGCAGCGGTTTTTCACTGGTCTCAGGGCTAAGCTAGGGAGCTGAGACCAGACTAGCTGCTCCCCTTTTCGGGAATGGACTGGTTATATGGAACTTTGCAGGTGGGTTTAGGTACCCGCCAGCCGGGGAACAGGCTGAGGGCAGGAGCTGCCCAGACCTTTGGAATTTGACCCACGTGGGCGCCAGATATTGGGGAAAATTATAAAGGCCACTCCACGTAGTTAAAAGGAAGATTTATTTAGTGGATGACTTACAAATGAAGGAATGGATAGGTCGCGGGGGTCTGGGGAAGGCGTATAGCAATCCAGCGGTGTTCTCTGGAGCTCTGCACAATCAATCTCCACCATCCAGGGTCCAGGCGCAGAGAGAGTGCCCAGAGCGAGCGCTTGCCCATCCAGCTCTCAGGTTTCCAGCACCTCCCCTCGCCCCGCCTCGTAGGCGTGACAGTTGCCAGAGTCTCAATGGGGGTTGGAGCTTCCAGATCCAAGCTGGAATGGCTACCCACTACAGTGGGCTTTGAGATTTCATGTATGCTCAAACCATGTCCAGTGTTTCAATTCACTTCCTGTTGTCTCTGGTTCCAGATGTATCTCCTTCTCTACTCTCAGCTCCTTTTCCAGAAACATGTCTACCTACATGCAGTCATATTCTACCATGATGATAATGGATTAAACCTCTAAATGGTAAGCTACCAAAATAAATGTTTTCCTTTATAAGAGTTGCCATGGTCATGATGTCTCTTCACAGTAATAGAAACCCTAAGTAAGACAGAAGTTGGTACCAGATACTAGGGTATTGCTGTGATAGGCCTCACCATGCTTTCATTTGAAGGAATATTGAACTGTGGGATTGTGAATTAGAAAAGAAGTTGAATGCTTTAAGTGCTGATTGCTGGGCTGTACTAGTAGGATCATAGAAGACAATGATGCTGAGTGTGATTTGATGAACTGTGGGGTCCTGGCTTAAGAGCTGTCAGAAGAGAAGAATTTTAGTATGTTTAGTATGTTGCCAAGAGATCATTTTTATGATAATTTGGTGAAGGATGTGGCTGCTTTTTGCCCTTGTCCAAAAAGTTTGCCTGAGGTTAAAGTGAAGAGTTTTGGATTAATTGCATTGGTTAAGGAAATCTCAAAACAGCCTACTATTGACTCTATTGTGTGTTTATTAGTGTTAATACTAATAAAGATTTATAATGCAAAGGAGCAAGCTGAGCAAGGAAAGATACAAACTATACAATTTGAGGAGAAAAGGAGCACAGGGAAGTGGAATGGGGCTAAATCCTGTGTTCAAGAAAATAAACAGATTAAGAAATAAAATAAAGGGAGTCGTGATCTCAGGACAAGTTCCATCCAGCTAAACTTCCAACTTGTGAAAAGGGATTAAAGAAAAGCTTAGAGCCAGGAATATGGTGGTGCAAAACTTTAATCTCCACATTCCAGATGCAGAGGCTGGTGGATCTCTGAGTTTGAGGCTAACCTGGCCTACGAAGAAAGTTTCAAAACAGTCAATCTTGGCAGTGAAGGTAACTATGGAAAACAGAAAGCTGGTGAAGATGTAAGTGAATGAGAAGGCCATGTTCCAGGCCCAGCAAACAGCAAAACTTGGCAGCTTCAGCCATATGGTTCTGGCTTTAGAGTTGAAGATAGCGCGAAGGGGTTGTGGAATCTCCCTTTGTCACTAAGGAAAGCTGCTGAGGCCAGACATGTGTCAGGGATGTTCCTGAATGCAGGCTCAGAGAGGCCATTGTGTGAAGCTGTGAAGTTGAAGTCTGGATTGCCTTGGAGACCCCAAGATTCTAGAGAAACTGGAGCCATGGGATACTTGCTGAGGAGAGCTGCTAACAGGCAGTGGAACCAGTCCAATAGAAAAAAATATGTTGTAGTCAAAAAAGCTGAAACGAGTTGGAGATCTGAAGAGTGCTTTGACATCAGACACAGAGATGCAGAGTTTGGAGTCTGCCCAGCTGGTTTTAGGTCTTGCTTTGGTCCAGTATTTCCTCACTATGCTCTCTTTCCTAGGGTTTTGAAACAGTAATGTATATCCTGTGTTGGAAGTATGTGACACGTTTTTTTTTTTTTTTAATTTTGATTTTATAGGGGATTACAGTTAAGAGATTGTATGAATCTCAAAAAAAAAAAAAAAACTTTGAACTTTGAAATTTTAAACCTTGTTGATACTGTGATAGACTATGGGGACTTTTGAAATTGGACTAAATGTATTTTGCATTGTAATATTATTATAAGCTTCTGGGGACCAGGGAGTGAAATGTAGTATTTTGAATATAATTGCTCCAATAAGCTCATAGGAAGTGGCACTATTAGAGGTATGGCCTTGTTGTGGGAATTGTGTCATAAGGGATGGGCTTTGAGGTCTCATATATGCTCAAGCCATGACCAATGTTTCAGTTCACTTCCTGTTGCCTGTGGGTCAAGATGTAGCTTCTTCTCTGCTCACATCTCCTTTTCCAGAACCATGTTTGCCCACATGCAGCTATGTCCTACCATGATGATAGTGGACTAAACCTGTAAAACTGTAGCTACCCAATTAAATGTTTTCCTTTATAAGAATTGCCTTATCCTGCTGTATATAATAAATGCACTGAGATTTCTGGGTTGTTGCCTAGTTTATGCTATTCTGTTTGAGTGAGCATGGCACACTATATCCCAACTTTTCTGTTATAAGTATTGTCTGTCCTTTATCTACTCCTTCATCACATCAGTCAGATTATCAGGACCAAACCATATTGGATACAGTATTTCATGATATTCCATACACATTTTGTCATCCAAAAAGAATGAAGACTATTGACAACCAACAACTCATCTATAAAACACAAATAAGAAATTCTATATCTGTTAGAAGCTATCCAAATACCCACTTAAGTGGCAGTCATCTATTGCAAGGACCAACAGAAGAACATCCTTAATGTCCCCACGGAAATAAGCTAACAGACAGGAACTCCAAAAAGACAGTTTTAGAGATTCCTTAAGATTTAGCACTTTCCCCTCCAAGGACAGATGATATAAAATCAAAGTATATTTCTCAAGAGGAATAAGAAGGTGACAAACAAAGAGGATCATGGGAAATAAGATAACATCACCTCAAGCCTTCCACTGAATAACAATTAAAGGAATACATGACTCGTTCCACATGGGTAGAGATGCCAACCTGGGAATGGTAGCTTACTATTCATAGAACAGGGACTGACTTCATAGTAAAACATTTATGTTAGGCCTTCACTCTATACATACATAACAGCTCTGACCATCTTCATCCTCCTGTTTATTGAGCCAATCCAGGAAAAGGAAATTTATTCAGGTGGGGAATGACAAATAGGCTTTACTCATATGCTTCCTTGTGCCAACTTCACATATTTGTTGGTGTTTGTAGATAACGTCACTGGCTTGATAGAAGCTTTCCCCACTAGACCTGAAAAGGACACCAAAGTGGCAAATGTCTGGGTGAAATCATCTCAGTGTTTGGCATCTCTCGTTCATTCAAGAGTGATAATAGACCTTTATTTCACAGGCAATCCAGTCTGTATCTAGGAGGGTATGGATAAAATATTATCTTTTGTACTTGGCAACCATTAGGCAAAGCCAAAAAGACAAACCAAACATGAAACATGATCCTAATTAGTCTCATTAATAGAATTCAGGAGTCAAATATTGGGGTAATAACCTGAAAGATCAGAGAGGCAGAGCAGCAGCCATTAGACTGCTTACCTCTATGAATCCTCGGATGAAAAGGGGCCAAGATCCTGTCTCCACCTGCCTTATATTCCTGTCTCCACCTCTCAAGTATTGGGGTTAATGGCATGAGCCTCCCAAGTGCTGGGATTATAGGTGTGAACCACCCCTGCTTGGCCTCTGTGGTTAACTAGTGGCTAGCTCTGCCCTCTGATCTCCTGGCAAGCTTTATTTATCAGAACACGTACAAAATGTCATGCAACATTTCTCCCCTTTTGTCTAAATAAAAATCAAAGGTTTTAACTAACATAGAAAAACTATATACAATAAGTACAATAACTATATACAAACATATACAGGCAATAATTACATTAACAATGTCTAGTCCACTAGCACTTGAGAAACACAGAGAAAATACTCAATGATCTATCCTATCTTGGTGAGTCCAAAGTGTTGTACCTAATTCACTTTTTATCCTAAATTGTATTACCAAACCCAAACTATCTTTTTATGTCTCTCAACCTTATATGCTTTACACCACTTTTGTGAGTTTCTTTTCTGAATCTGGTAACAATGAAAACTGTAACTATCTAGTCATCAGCTCCACCAGAGACCCAAGAAGGATATAATTATTACCCGAGTAAACAGGAAGTTCAGAGCAAGTAACTTCCAAAATTAAGAAATGACAGAAACAGCTGACTGCCTGGACAGTCACCCAAGTTTCCTCTGCAACATTGGGTCATCCATCTTTGGCCTACAGGCGTAGAATATCTGACAGACTTTTCTGTGAAGCAGGATTTTTGAAAGACTGTCCTGCCTTGTCTTGGCAAGGTTCTGTAGTCACATTCTTTTGTGTCCTGCTTGTCCAATTTGGACAGCATACTGTCAGCAGTTGAGATAAGGGCACTTTCTTTCCCAGTGGCTAACTTTTGCCACAGAGAAAGTAAATTTCACATGGAGTTTGTTCAATGCCAATAATCTACTCTGAAGTAGATTGGTGCTGCCAGAAGCAGACATGTCTCATTGTCATAAAAAGAACCTTATGTTATTAAAATATCTTAAATGCCACATTCTGTGGATCTCTGAAGTGTTTGAAGACCACTTGCCTATCTAAAATATATCTCTGTCTGACCTTGAAAACATACCTAACATGACTACAAGTTAGAATGTAATAGGTGACAAACTACTAACCTAAATTTCTTTATTATCCTAAATAGTTTGAAATAATTTTCCAGGATTAGAAATTTACATTACATTGTTAGATGAGTATAGATCTTGAACAAGAGTAGAAACATATGTACAGTATGTTCTAACAAAAATAACCTAAAATGTGTACCAATATACAAAAATCCAAGCCAATGTAAAATATTTAAAACTAGTAGTTGCTTTTTTGGTCTAAAAGTAGACTCAATAATCTATCGTTTTATCCTATGTCTATATCCCCTCTTTTTCTTTTTAGAATGAGATCCCTGAATCTAATCTCCTTTGTTCAGCTTTTTTTCCTACCATTACCAATAACAACCTGTAACCAATGGCAAATATCCATAACCCATTGAATTACCAAAACAACCCACCCTACCTCTTGGGAATGTGGGCATCATGTTCTTAAAATTATTTGCTGCTCTCTGGGGGCAACAGCATCTTTAGAGGATCCTGAAAAAAAATTGGGATAATTGTCAAGTCCTGGGAGAGCTAGCTGTATCATTTGTTGTCCAGTCTCTGTGTAATGGGAAAGTGCAGGGCTTGACTCAAGTGCTGGCTAAAGTAGTCTGTGAGGCTGGATCATCTCAACCAGCTATCTTGAAATTGTCCTGAGTAGTTTGTAGTTCAAAGCTGATCTTTAAGTGGTGTTTGTCAGCTTGGTGACATTACCATAGTCCAGGTGGAATCACCGTTTGGGGCCCCATCATCTTTTTCGAGAGTTCAGAGATCACTGTTAGGAAAGTTTATTATTTATTATATAAAAATTTTAAACATCATTAATATCAAAACAGAAAGTTTAAGATAGTGCTATACCCCCAAAAAAAGTTTTAAAGAGTCAAAATAAATTTGAGGGGTAAATGATTTGTGACAATAATAGTCCCTCATTTTTTTTTCTGTCCCATACCAGATGGCTCTTCTGATATGAAACTGTGACTCTGAATTTTCTTTTAACAATGTGCTTGGGTTTAGAGAAGGAGAGAGCCACTTGCCAACTCCAAATCCAGCTTTAAACTTTTAATTGAACTGGAAATAAAAAAAAAGACCATTTGCATTATATGTCTTTAGAGAACAGCAGAAACAAGCATTTAAGAAGATTCATGAAATTTTATGTGATATACCATTAGGCCAATTATTCTTTTTCTTGGGTCATTTTCTCTGGATGATTTGTCCTTTTTCTTCAGATGTCTCATTTGTGTAATGGTCTTCAGCTTCCTTAGCTGGATGCCTTCATTCTCCTGGAAAGACAAAGGAAAACCCTTCAACAAATCTAACTTTGGGAAGTTTCCCTTTGGGCAAGTTATAGCTGATCAAATGATAAGCATTTGTTAGTCTTATAAGTTAGTTTAGATTGAATGGTCATGCTGGTTGATGAACTATCACCTCTTCTAATCAAGAGGTCTCTCTTGTACAAATCTAATAATCTTTTAGTTGTTCTGGGGAGGGGTTTCCACCATGGTGATAGGGAATGACTGAGCCAAATTTGACATGGAGGCCCCCAAGAGGCCCCCCAAGGTGTTTCCTGACAGCACAGGATTACCTTGTCTGTCCCTTGTTGACCTGCAGTCATTGGTCCAATGTTGGCCTTTGCAGCACCTCCTGCATACTCCAGAAGGGAGGGGCCTTCTGTTTGGATTATTCCTAGGGAAAAAAAAAATTGGTTCTAAAAATGCCCTGTTTATAATCCCTTTTTATGTGACCTTGTTTGCCACAATTAAAAACTTGACATTTTGAATTTTTTCTTCAAGCCTCCGGAAATCACTTCTCTTATCTGAGCATCATCATGGTTATGAGATTCAATATTGACTATATCTCAGATCCGTTCCTGTGTGGGTGCTGATTTTGCCTTTAAAGGTCTAATTACTCTTTTGCATTGTGAATTAGCATTTCAAAAGCCAAAGATTCAATTATTAGTTTAGCTTCTGAATTTGGTGTCATCCTATTTACAGCTGAAGTCAATCATTGTAAAAAAAAAAAAATCAGCGAAGGTTTCCTTTGGGCCCCGTGTAACTTTAGCAAACGACTCACATTGGGACTTACATTTTTTCTTTTTCTTTTTGAGATTATAATAAAGCTATAATCTTTCATCTCTTCAGATTCTCCTGTGTTCTACTCTTCTTCAAATTTATGACCTCTTTTAAAATTATTATTGTATTCATATGTGTATATATGTATATACATACACATTCCTATATATAACCTGCTCGGTCCATATAATGTCATTTGTATGTATGTTTTCAAGGCTGACTAGTTGACACTGGACAACTCCAGGGAAGATGACTTCTCCTTTTTCCGAGTCTCTTCAGTTTCCTACAGTTCTTTTTGTAAGGTTGATTCCTTGTAGGCTCATATTTAAAAAATAGACACTGCATTATTAGTATTTGGTAGTAAAAATGTAACAATGCATTAAATTTTATCATCATTATGACTCAATTATATATATGTATACACACATCTATCTATCACCTCTCATCTATCTATCTATCTCTATCTATCTATCTATCATCTATCATCTATCTATCTATCTATCTATCTATCATCTATCTATCTATCATCTATCTATATTTTTACTCTTAAACTTACTTTAATTTTTAGATTTATGGATAATAGTACAATTGCTCACTGTGTTTTTATACTGATAAAGCAGTGAAGGAATGTAGGAAGAGATGTGAGAAAAATAGCATAGTAGATCTTCAGAGAGTTCATGAGACTGTCACTCAATGAACATTCTCTAGTCTGTCTTCTAAGACCAAAAAACAGACTTAAAGGGAGTTTAGTATGACTTGGTTCAATAATCCAATATTTGGCTCTAGGGATGTTATGCGATGTTTCTATATAAACTGTTTATGGAAATTCAATAAATTATATTCATTTACCAACACAAAAATTGCTGGTAATAATAAACATTCTTAAATTCATAGAGCCTTAAACTACTCTAAGGATGTATTTGGCATGAGAATGAAGATCATCTCCAAGTATGTAACTAATCTTTTCAGCTTCTTTTTTTAGAATGTACACTTGTATCTTATCCTGGAAGAATATGGCTTAGGTTTTTTTAAAAAAAATATTTACTTAATTTTATGTGTATGAGTGTTTTGCCTGTATGTATGCCTCTGCACCATGTGTGTGCATGGTACACATGTAATGGTAAGGGGAGGGCATCTCATCCTTTGAAAATGGAGTTACAAGTATTTGTGAGTTACTATGTGGGTGCTGGGAACTAAGCCCAAATCCTGTGCAAGAGCAACAAGTGTTCTTAATTAGGTTATTAATCTCTCATTCTCTCCACCCATTTCATCAAAATTACTTCTAAATTTGTTTCTTAAGAATCTGAGATAGATAAGTGATTCCAATTAAAAATTAGCCATAATAATTATTTGCTAATTATGATCATTACAATTCATCTTCAGAGCTTTTATTTTGAAAATATTCTTTTATCCTGCTCTTCACAAATATCTATCATCAGTGTATATCAACAACAACTCTTCAAATAAACAATGAAGGAAACAGAGGAAGTGAGTCTGAGGGAGACAGAAGGTAGGGGGAGCTAGGAGGAGTGGGAGGGGGAAAGTGTGGTTGGGGTGTATTTTATGAGAGAATAATCTATTTTGTTTTTTGAGACAGGGTTTCTTTATGTAGCTTTTGTGCCTGTCCTGGATCTCGCTCTGTAGACCAGGCTGGCCTTGAACTCACAGAGATCCTCCTGGCTCTGCCTCTCAAGTGTTGGGAGGTGTGCACCACCACTTCCTGGCTGAGAATATTCTATTTTTAGTAAAAAAAATATAGACAATTACATGATGCTGATATGGAGGAAACTTCTACACTGAAGGATATGTTAGATAGATTTGAAAGGTCAAAGGCCATTTCTTTGTAAGATATACTAGAAAGTGGCTTTATTTATTGATGGTGTTTGTGTTTACATGCATGTACCTATTGTGGAATAATCTTTTTGTACACTGTGAAGATGTGTCTTTGCCAAGGTGCCTTCTTATTGGTTTAATAAAGAGCTGAGTGGCCAATAGCTAGACAGGAAGAGGCTAGGTGGGACTTTCAGACAGGCAGAAAAGAGCCAGACACACAGAGGAGACAGGAGGTACGAGATAGAGGAGAGGTAACACCACATGATAGAATGCAGATTAATATAAATGGGTTAATTTAAGTTATAAGAGCTAGTTAGGAACAAACCTAAGCTATAGGCCAAGCGTTCATAATTACTAAGAAGTCTCTGTGTCATTATTTGGGAACTGGCTGGCAGGACAGAGAAAGAATCATTACATATGACACCCAATGTGGGGCTCAGATATCCAAACACAGGGCTTGAGAAAACTAAGATAAGTTCCGGACAAGGAGCCAGATGTGGCTTTCTAGTCTTACAGTTTCTCAGGTGGGCCAGTGCTTGGCATACAGGGGTGTGGCTACTCGTCACTGCCTGTGGGGTGGAGCCAGCCACCAGCACCATGTGTTAGCCCCATGTGTTAAGCTGAGCTATGTCGCAGTTTAAGATTTGTTTCATGCAGTTAGCGAATGCTGCAGGTGCTCAGTAAAGACAGATGCAGACAGAAGAAAGTTCTAAACACATTCCCATGTGTTTAAAAAATATGTGTAGGCTTAAAAAAGGAAAAAATAGATATAGATAGTCATAAAAAGTATAAAAGTATAATAAAATACAATATAAAAAGTATAATAAAATAAAATCTTTAAAGCAAAAAATAAAATAATATAATAAGCCATGTAAAGATGGAAAATACATAGGGACTCTGGATCCTGTGTGGTGTCTTGTTGATTTGGAATTTTTGATTGCTGATGAGTGAACAACAGCTGCTGAGAGACATGAGATTGTAAGAGGGACTGCTGAATTCAACCAGCCTAGATACTTTAGGAATTCATTAACTCTAAAATGGATGTCTGAAATTGTATTGCTTTGGGGAAGAGGTTATGCTTTTGTTTTCACAGAAAATGAAAGGCTGCGGGTTCCTTCAATGTTGGTAGAGATCAGGTTTGTTCAGGCAAGACCCTCTGGAAATCCTGGCTAGAGACATAAAGAAATAGACTTAGAAAAACTACCTGTTCAAGCATAAACCAGAAAAATCATAATTGACTGTCTTGTGTACAATACAAGTCTATACTTATGTTAATGCAGATATGTATGTTACCTTTGAAAGTCTGTAATTTCTGAGCAAGGGGACCAGACACCAATGAAAATGTGTGGTCCAGGTGATCCAGCCTCAGAGTGCCTCTTTGTGGTTTCCTTAGAATTCTATACACAGAATAGCCTCAAGGCTTCTGGCTGAGACAGTCCAGCCTCACAGACTATTCTAGTCAGGACTACAGATAAGCCTGGCACTTTCCCATTACACAGAGACTGAACAACAAATGTTATGTCTAGTTTTTCCTGGACTTGACCATTTTCTCAATTTTCTTAGGTCCCCTAAAGATGCTGTCACCCACAGACAACAGGAAGCAGTCTAGAGAACATGTTGCTCACATTACCAAGATGTAGGGTGGGTGGTTTTTGGTCATTCAATGGTTATAGATTGTCATCATTTAAGGGGGTTTGTTATAAATTGTTCCTGGTCAGGTAGAAACCTAAATAAAGATTAGATTCAGAGATCTCTGAAGGGAAAAGGGAGATATAGTATAGAGATAATGGGATAAAAGGATGGGTTGTTGAATCTACTTTTAAACAACCACTAGTCTCAATTACTTTACATTGGTATGGATTTTTGTATATTGATTCAAAATTTAAGGTTATTTTTTATAATGTATGTATGTTTATAATCTTAAAAATATAGTTTTAGTCCTTGAAAGCAATTTAGGATAATAAAGAAAGACAGGTTAATATTTAGTCATCTACAACAACCAAACTTATAGTCATGTTAGGCATGTTTTCAACATCAAACCGATATATATTTTAAATAGAGAAATGGTCTTCAAACACTTCAAAGACCTACAGAATATGGCATTTAAAATGTTTTAATAATACAAGGCTTTTCATGACAGTGAGATATGTCAGCTTCTGGCAGCTCCAATTTACTTCAAAAGAGATGACAGGCATCAAAGAACCTCCATATGGAGTTTGCTTTCATTTGTGGTAATGTTAGCCACTGGGCAAAGAAACTGCTCTTGCTTTGACTGCTGACAGTATGCTGTCCAAATTGGACAAGCAGGATGCAAAGGAAGACAACTGCCAAACTTTACCAAGGCAAGACAGGACAGTCCTTCAAAATTCCTGCTTTACAGAAAAGTCTGTCAGATATTCTAGGTCTATAGGCCAAAGGTGGATGCCCCGACATTGCAGATGAACCTTGGGGTGACTGTCCAGGCAGCCAGCTGTTTCTGTCATTTATTTAGTTTTGGAAGCTGTTTGCTCTGCACTTCCTGTTTACTAAGGCAATATTATATCCTTCCTGGGTCTCTGATGGAGTTGAAGATATCAGATAGTTATAGTTAGAGTCTTTCTTAGTTATGATAGAAAATAAATTAGATACAAACATTTGGACTCCCCAAGATAAGGTAGATATTGGAATATTTTCTCTAAATTTGCCAAATAGTAATGGACTGGACATTGTAAATATAATTTTTACCTGATATTTTTTTCTTTTTATTTGTGATAAAAATTTTTTATTTTACAATACCATTCAGTTCTACATATCAGCCATGGGTTCCCCTATTCTCCCCCCTCCCATGCCCTCCCCTTACCCCCAGCCCACCCTCCATTCCCACCTCCTCCAGGACAAGTCCTCCCCCGAGGACTGTGATCAACTTGGTAGACTCAGTCCAGGGAGGTCCAGTCCCTTCCTCCCAGACTAAGCCAAGTGTCCCTGCACAAGTTCCAGGTTTCAGACAGCCAACTCATGCAATGAGCACAGGACTTGGTCCCACTGCCTAGATGCCTCCCAAACTGATCAAGCCAATCAACTGTCTCACCTATTCAGAGGGCCTGATCCAGCTGGGAGCCCCTCAGCCTTTGGTTCATAGTTCATGTGTTTCCATTCATTTGGCTATTTTTTTTCAATAATTGAGTAAAACTGAAATTTATTATATGCCACAGTCGTCCTAGGGACCTCCATGCTATATATATAGCCTCTATGGTTCTATGGGTTGTGGTCTGATTGTTCTTTATTTTATATCTAGAATCCACCAATGAGTGAGTACATACCATAACTGTCTTTCTGGGTTTGGGTTACCTCACTCAGGATGATTTTTTCTAGTTCTATCCATTTGCCTGCAAATTTCATGCTTTCATTGTTTTTCTCTGCTGAGTAGTACTCCATTGTGTATATGTACCACATTTTTTTCATCCATTCTTCCGTTGATGGACATCTAGGTTGTTTCCAGGTTCTGGCTATTACAAATAGTGCTGCTATGAACATAGCTGAGCATGTATCTTTATGGTATATAATTTTACTATGTTAGCTGTAAAACCTTTCTTTTTTATTTAGACAAAAAGGGGGAGTGTTGTGCAATAACCCTTTTGTATACTGTGAATGTGTACAATTGAATGTGAATGTTGTCTTTGCCAACGCACCTTCTGATTGGTTTAATAAAGAGCTGAATGGCCAATAGTTAGACAGAAAGAGGTTTGTCAGGACTTTCAGATGGAGAGAAAAGAGCCAGACACACAGAGGAAACAGGAGGTACAAGATAGAGGAGAGGTAACACCACATAATAAAACATAGGTATATAAGTGGGTTAATTTAAATTATAGGATATAGTTAGAAACAAGCCTAAGCTATAGGCCGAGCTTTCATAATTAATTAATCTCCATGTCCTTATTTGGGTGCTAGCTAGTAGAACAAAAAAAGAAACATTCCATGTATCTCTTCATATTTGTGTTTTACTTCTATTAATGGTATTTTATTTATGTACTAGATCAGTGGTTCACAACATTCTTAATGATGCAACCCTCTAATACAGTTCCTTATGTTGTGGTGACCCACAACCCTAAAACTTTTGTTGCTACTTCATAACTGTATTTGTAATTATTATGATGCATAATGTAAATATAAGTTATGCAACCCAAAGGAATTGTGGCCTACAGGTTGAGAACCACTGTTCAAGACAACCATTTTCCTTAGTGACACAGTAACTTTGGATTTTTCTTTTTTCTTTTCTTTTTCTCCCTCCCTCCTTCCTTCCCTTCCTCCCTCCCTCTCTCCCTTCTTCCTTCCTTTCCCTTCCTTCCTTCCTTCCTTCCTTCCTTCCTTCCTTCCTTCCTTCCTTCCTTCCTTCCTTCATAGTTTCTTTCATGTGTGAGTGTATATCTGCATGAGTCTGTAAGCACCATTTATATGCCTGTGGAGGTCAAAAGAGTGTGTTGGATTTTTGGAAGTGAAGTAGGTGGTTATGAGCCACCTGATATGTGCACTAGGAAATAATCTTGTCAACTGCAGGAGTATTAATCTTTTTACACCTTGAGCCATCTTTTCAACCACAGTAACTTTGATATCCTAGTATTTTCAACTTTTCTGTATTTATTAAACTCTTCCCCTCTTTTGTTATACCTTAATAGATGGAGGTAATTAGAAAAATCACACATGGTTTATCTCTTCTTCAGAATTTAGTCAATGCATGAGGGAAAAGGATAATTATTTAACTAAAAGTATGAGCAATAAATCGCTTAGCTTCACATTATATAAAAATACATTTCAATCAGCTCACACATTGAAGGGTCTAAGTTATGAAAAAGGATTTCTGTTCACCAGATAAATCAAAGACTCATCAGGAGAACCCATGGAGTTTTCAGAAGACTTATTTTATTAGATTTTCTCTTTACCATTTTTCAAAAATTACATAAATATGTAATGTATTGTAGAGTATGAATAAAATATATTAATTACCTTCAACAATAATGGGTGAGATTAATTCTCAGCATGGATAATAGTGTTTATAGAGTCAAACCAAGTGAAAGAGACCATTAAATTATACCTAGTAATTTAATAAATACTAACATTTATATTCATAAAAGTTTATGGAAAACATGTGCTCAAAATCTTATGTTTTGTTCTTTAGATAGAACATAATTTCTCATTTATGACATTATAAGTTCAATTTCATATTTCAGGATTTATATGGCTTTTTTTTCCTCCTTTTTTTTTGGTTTTTTGAGACAAGATTTCTCAGTATAGCTTTGGTGCCTGTCCTGGATCTTGCTCTGTAGACCAGGCTGGCCTCAAACTCACAGAGAGCCACTTGGCTCTGCCTCCTGAGTGCTGGGATTAAAGGTGTGCGCCACCACCACCTGGTTGACTTTGTTTTTAGAGATATAGAGAAAAATTCAAATGGGCTGTTTTGATTTGTAATTTTAGTCAAATTCTCTAAGGTGCAGTTTTTATGTTCAAAATAAAATAAAAACTTTCAGATGTTTTTGAGAATTGAAAATGTATAATAATTGTGCTCGCCGGGCGGTGGTGGCGCACGCCTTTAATCCCAGCACTCGGGAGGCAGAGGCAGGCGGATCTTTGTGAGTTCAAGGCCAGCCTGGGCTACCAGTGAGTTCCAGGAAAGGCGCAAAGCTACACAGAGAAACCCTGTCTCGAAAAACAAACAAACAAACAAAAAAATTGTGCTCTAAAAATTGTGCAGCACCATGGCTCTGAGAACAGCTGTGTTATTCCTTTTCAAATTGTAATGAAATCTCAGATTTGATAGTATATTCACAGCAGTTGTGATTTATTAAAGGCATTATTTATTTCTGCAAATAAAAGTGTTCATACTTTACTTCATTTAACCTTATAACACTTGAGAAATTTTTGTTCTTATTTTCAAATTAAAGCATTGAGGTTTAGAGAGATTTAATAACTTTCAATAATTCACATGACTAGCAGTTATTAAATATCATCAGATTATGAATAAATAATATTTTCTTCAAAACAGAACTACATAGCCTATAATTTATTAAAAGAGAAATATGGAGATATTTTTGATTTTATCAATATAAAATATATAAGTCAAACAACAAACATTTTAGCCCCATTTGGTCATGTCACATTTCAAAACATAATTTCAGCTTATCTTACTTGAGTTGGTTTAACTTGTGCTTTGAATAATGAATTGAATGGAAATAGAGAGCCTTGTACTGCCTTCGATATATCCAACTTACCTGTGACAGAAAATAATACAAATTTCACTTTATCTTTATTAAATCTTCACAGTGGTATATTAACACATTAACACATTCTTTCATTAACACATTCTTTAATTAACACATTAACACATTCTTTCATTTGCTTCTGTAAAATGCGACTTTGTAAAATAAGTCTTTGAAAGCTCGTTTTACTTGCTGGTTCCTCAAGGTATAAATAAAGGGATTCAACATGGGAGCAATTGATGTGTTGAGAACAGCTACTGCTTTTGTTAATGATGCCCTTTCTTGTGCAGAAGGTTTCACATAGTTAAAAATGCAACTTCCATAGGACATAGAGATGACAATCATGTGAGAGGAACAGGTGGAGAAAGCCTTTTTCCTCTGACTGGCAGATGGGAACCTCAGAATGGTGCTGATGATGCAGATGTATGACAGAATCACTAGAGCCAATGTGAACAGCAGAGTGACAAAAGCAAAGTAAAAGCCGATCATCTCTAGACTCCTTGTATCTGAGCAGGAGAGCTGTAAGATGGGAAAGTAGTCACAGGAGAAGTGATCGATGACATTAGAAGCACAGAAGTCTAACTTGAGGACCAGCATGAGTGGTGGGAAGATGGTCAGAAATCCTGCCAGCCATGAGGCGAGGACAAGAAGGGTGCAAACTTTCTGGCTCATGATGGTGGTGTAATGCAGTGGTTTGCAGATGGCGACATAGCGATCATAAGACATAGCAGTTAGAAGAAAGAACTCAGACACCCCCGTGGAGATGAAGAAAAATAACTGAGCCAAACAGTTGTTATAGGAAATTGTCTTGACTTTAGTAATTATTGACCCCAAAAATCTGGGGATGGAAACACTGGTGAATATAATTTCTAAGAAGGAGAAATTCTGGAGGAAGAAATACATAGGAGTCTTTAGGTGAGAGTCTAGCAAGGTAAGGATGATGATGGTTACATTCCCAGTGAGACTTAGTATATAAGTTATTAATAAAAAGATGAAAAGTACAAGTCGAAGTTCTGGATCATCTGTTATGCCCAAGAGCACAAACTCTGTGATCACAGTGTGGTTTCTCATACTGATATTTTTCTTTGAACAAAATCTATTGGTGAAAGTGAAACAAAGAATTTAATTTAGTAATATGAAAGTTGACAGAGGACTAGAGTTAAAGGAAGATGGTGTATGAGGAAAGGGCTCTTAGGGAAGTCAAATAAAACTAAGAATATATGATAAAGCCATATATAGTCCTCCTATATTTTAAAGTAGCTAAAATAAGGTTTAAAAGAAGGAGACTAAATGGAAGTACTTTGCATGGGAAATCAACACTGCTCTAATAGCAGTAGGCTTTAAATTAAAACACTATTGCCAGGTATGAGACACCTCCCTATGAACTGTTGCCCAATCATCCCCCAGAAACTCTCAAAGCAACACAGACTATTGCCATTATTTTTGGTTTTCCACCAAAACTAGAAATTAATACCCTATTGCTGAAAATATCATATAGTTTAGATATAGAGTATTAGGATAGATAGAATACATAATATTTAATTTTAAACTAGGTTGGACAGTTTCATCATGTTGGCTACTATTCACAGTGCTGGAAGGTTCTATGCAGGCAGGGGAAGGTGAAGAGTAATAACTAGCCATATTCAGTTGTAGGTCCTTTGGGATGCAACACTGAACTGCCTGAAAATATATGCCCACCAGGTCAATAGTGACATGAATATTCTAAGGGTACCCAATAGCTTCCATATTGGATTTGAGACCTGCTCCAATGGAGGGAACACATGCCTGCCTCTGTAGAACTGGTCAAAAGTCTATGGACAGAGAGGTCACAGTTCCTCTTGGTGAATATTCTATGAATTTTTTTCAAATGGAAATGTAAACTTCTTTCTGAATATTTATGTTTATACCCATAGATGAATGTGGCTCTCAGCTTTGGTTTAAAGACCCTCTTTCAGCAGTGTGGGATGGGTCAACGTCTGGAAATTAGTGGCTGTTGAATGTTTGGTCCTAAACAGGATGTCTGTCATACTTCACTATCTACCAGCATCCAGTGAACATTGCAAAAAAGAGGGTGAATAAACTGTGGGAACCATAGGATGGGGAGGAGCTCTGTATTCTGGATAGGGCACAGCTGTTGCAACAGTGAATGTGCAGCAGCTGTCTGCTACTTGAAAATAATTTGTAAAATAGAAAAAGAATTATTTTAATGCAATGTGTTTGAAAAAATATAGTGTTATCATTTCCATTGACATGATAGAATGGCTTCCTCTCCCTGTTAGAATTATTGTAACTATTTGTTCATTCCTCATAAAGGAGATTGATACATACTGTATTGAAAGGGAAAATGTGTTTACAGATATTTGTTTATAGATCTCTCATCCATGAGTTTACATAAAGCCTCTACAAGTACTCGCAATTTCTATACATGCAATGCCCTGAATTATAGATTGTTGTAATAACATTTATCAATTTCACCGATAGTTTGAATAGTCAGATACTGTGTTCTAAAAAAAATGAATGGTTTTAAGACTGAAATGTGTAAGGTTTTGTGTTGAATCTGATGCTATATGTTAATTTACAATAACCTATTGGGTGGAATTGATAATACAATAAATACTGAACACAGTTATGGTTATTATACTTTTCAGTCTTAGAACATATTCTCTTAAATACAATCCCAGAAATGCACTTGTTTGTGCTTACAGAAATAAAGGAGTAGTATCTCCTTGGTTACAAAGATTGCCTCCAATTAGAACTCTAATATAATACTATAACACATTGATGTAGTCACATGAGTTTTTATGCCTGTTGTTTTAATTATCTATGAACATTTTTTTTCTATAGTAACTTTATTTAGGGCTGAATAGATAGCTCAGCAGGTAGAGACAACTGCAGCTAAGCCTGGGGTCCTGAGTTCAATCCCTTGAACCCATGTGGTGGAAGGAGATAACTGACTCCTGGAAGTTGTTCTCTGACTTCAATAAACATGCCAGGGTACATGCATACAATAAGTGCCGAACAAAGTTAAAACAAAGCAAAAATCTTTACACTTTTAATCTTCAGTTTTTCAGAGAACAAAAATGAAGTCATGAGGTAAAATTTTAATGCAAATATAACATTGTCTCCATGAGGAAATAGTCATTTCTGAATTATTAGGAATAAATAGAAATTTTCATGGAATATCCTTTATTGAAACCATAAAGCTAGAAATGTAAACAATATGACTTCTCTCTGTCTTGGTATGTAGCAATGAATAGCTGACTGTTACATAAGTTCTTTTTTATGTGTGGTGTCATTGGTTTTTAATGGCAGAAACTGGAATACAGACAGGAAAATTATTGTGGGTTTTCTTATTTTGAGACAGGTTCTTACTGTGTAGATCAGGAAGGTCTGGAACCCCTAAAGATCCATCTGTCTCTGCTTCCCAGCTGCTGCTTTTATTCAAATAATGGACATTCCTTCTCTTTTGCTTGCTTTTTTACAATCAACATTATTTTATATTAATGCATGTATATATTTGTCATTAATATAACATGAAAAATTCAAACCAAAAGACAATCTGTTATTTTGTCTGAAATATATTAAAATATGTGGCCAATAGCAATTAATATGCCTAAGTGATGATTTGAGGAGCTCTCCTTTTTTTCCAGTCAAATAAAGTATTCAGTAACAGATGAAATACACTTATAAAAAATATATAACATACTTTTTGTTATGTATGGTAACACCAATCAAAAATTTGTAATCTTAAATGCATATTTACTTAAAATACTAAACTTAGTATATTTATACTATTCTTGGGAAGTTTCAAATTTTTTAAAAGGTATTTTTTTTTAATTTTTCATACAATATATCTTGATTGTATTCTTTTATTCTTTTAACTGACCCAAGTGCTCCTGAATTCTCATCTCTATGCCCCATTCAACTTCATGTTCTATTTCCCTATTTCCTCAGATAAACCCGAATAAATATAAAACAAACAAACAAAAAAACAAACGAACTAAATACAAAAGAAAAGAAAAAACAAAGAATAAGACTAAAAACAACAAAACAAAAAGCATAGAGTTTATTTTGTGTTGGCCAACTACCCCTGGGAATGGGGTTTGCCCTACAGTGAGATTAATAGACCCAATGACACTCTATTGGAGAAAACTGAATTTCCCTTTAGCGGTACTTCTAATGGCACATTGCTGTACCCATAAAAAAATTGCCCATTCATTGTCAGAGAAACTTCCTCTTGCAGTAAAGAGTAACTGACAGAACCACAGCTGATAATGTGTGGAAAGTGACAGAGTTTGAAGCACTCAGCCCTATCTCAACGTCCTCTTCTCAAGGCTCATGGAGCTATGAGGAAGAAGAGGCTTAACGATGATAAGAGCTAGAGGTCATAGATAACTCCAAGAAAATAGTGTTACCCAGACACAAGAGGACTACAGATATGATATCACAGAGCCTGTGACAGCATACACAAGACAGAGAGAGAGAGAGAGAGAGAGAGAGAGAGAGAGAGAGAGAGAGAGAGAGAGAGAGAGAGAGAGATATTTAAACAAGACAAAATCCCAGCAGGGAGAGGGTAAAGTGAAAACAAAATCCAACCTCTGAAAAAGAACCCATTTTCAATTCTAGAGACTTTGCTGATTCAGTTCAACCTCATGTCTATTACATAAAATCCTTTCACATAGATAAAGAACACTCCTGAAGTACATGAACAATTTCTAGCAGTGTCAGAAGTAAAAATAAATTTATCTAAAATATCTTCTCTGTATGAACATACCAGCTAGGAACTGGCCTGAAAAACCTATTATCTTAAATCATGACATTTCTTTAATTTCCAGGGAATAGTGGGTGGTGTAACATTTTAAAGTTCTCCCAAGTAGGTAAAGATTGAATATTACATAAGGATAAGACAATTTACCTTCTGTGGTCACTATAAATCCCTGAGAGACTAGCTTGAAGAAAGGAAGGAAGCAATCAGAAGTTAATTCAGATGTAATGCTCTTATGAAATATCTGTCTGGAAAGCACAGCAATATAGGGAGATGAAAATATTGTAGGCCAATGAACTGATGTAATCGACCTCCTTTCTCTTCAGCCAAACACAATTTTCATAATAAACACATGGGCTGCTCTAGACTTGGGAGATAATTTATTCTCAGTTCCTTTGGGATTGGCTAAATATAGGACTGAACTATTCTAAAATTTTTTTTTTGTTAAGAGTAGCATCCATGTTTTACTCACCTGTACATTTTGAGAGCAAAAAGAAAATGAAAAACTAATGAAAACTATTTAATATCTTTACAAATCAACAAAATTTTATTTGATACTGGTGAAAGTATAACAAGCTGCATTCACTATGGATATCAGTATGGGGGGGTGTCTCAAAAAACTACCACATGACTCACCTATACCATTATTGGGCCTGAACCCAAAATACTCTCAATGCCACCACAGAGGTATTTGCACATTTATGTTATTTTTTTTCTCAATTTACAGTCAAGGAAATGGAACCAGTTTACTGTTCATCAACACATGAATGTGTGGTGTATGCCTTCAATTGATTTTTATTTAATCAAAGAAAAATTAATAATGACATGCATAGAAAAATGAATAAATCTGGAATTTCTTATATAAAATGAGGCAACTCTGACTCAATAAGACAAAATGTCATTTTCTTTCATAAGTGAATCCTAGATTTGAACTGTGCTATGTGTGTATATATGCACAGCTGTGGTGTGTGTCTTGGCCATGAAACTAGAAATGGTACCATGAGAAAGGAGGGGGAGGGTTTTAAGCAAACAGAATATGGAAGCACAATAAATATGATATGAAAGTGGGAAGGAAAAACTGGGGGAAGATTGGTTTAGGCAGGGAACCTAAGTGGGTAGAATCAAAAAAGCAAAGTAGGAATAAAAATTCCCTAACAAGACAAATACTTTGTGCTTTTACTTTAAAAAATAAAAAGGAGAATGCATTAAAATTTATTTTTTAAACTAAAAATGTTATAAGATGCAAGAATATTAGTAGTATATAATAGTGTATATAGTAGTGTATAAGGATATACAGAGTCATTGTTATATTTGCAACCTGGCTTCAATTTCTCTCAAATCTTCAAATGAAATTGTACACAATATTATAGTCTATGAGATACTTCTATGTATTCACTCAGAAACAAGTCCTATTTACTCAGTTACAAGAGATGTTTTCTTTATACTTTACACACATTTACAAATTTTACAGATGCATTCAATTCATGAAATTTTATTATACAAAATACTCTTCAGATTTCCTGTATGTTTTTCCTTTTCTAGTCATTATTGTAAAGAGGATTACTCATGATCAACCTTTTAGACAGTTGTTGAAAATTGAGGAGGGTTGCATATAGTTTTATAATGTAGGAAGGGTACTGTGCATATTAGCATGTTACATATTTTAAAACACACTAATAGATATTGAACAGAAATTATTTTTTATATCTAAGAATTGTCTATAAAGAGTTAATTTTCTCTTGTACTTATTGTGTAAATTATTAGATAAAGGGATTTCTGTACATTAATATATAACTTGAATTTTAGGTAAATACACAAAATAATGGGTTTCATTATGGAAGTTTATACACATATGTCATTCGGTTAATTCATTTATCCTCCTCGTGTACTACACCTCCTCACCCATTTTTCAAATTTTTTCATTCATGTTGTGACTTTCCTCTGTATGTTGTAGCTAGAGTTTTCCTGCCTTGCCCACAGTCAGGACAAATCTTTGTCACCCGCCAGTCCCACAGCCACTCAGACCCAACCAAGTAAACACAGAGACTTCTATTGCATACGAACTGTATGGCCGTGGCAGGCTTCTTGCTAACTGTTCTTATAGCTTAAATTAATCCATTTCCATAAATCTATACCTTGCCATGTGGCTGGTGGCTTACCGAGGTCTTCACATGCTGCTAGTCATGGCGGCTGCTGGCAGTATCTCTCCGCCTCAGCCTTCTGCTTCCCAGAATTCTCCTCTCTCCTTGTCCCACCTACTTCCTCCCTGGCCACTGGCCAATCAGTGTTTTATTTATTGACCAATCAGAGCAATTTGACATAAAAATCATCCCACAGCAATATGTCTCTGCCTTCTGTTGTCACTGTATATTTTTTCCAGTTAGAAAAATTTTTCAAATTTTTTTTTATTTAATTAACATTTTTTCATCCCCCCATCACCTCCCATCTACCCTCCCTCCCCATCCATTCCTCCTCAGTCTCCATTTAGAAAGAGGCAGGGGCTTGAACAAAGCATGGTACATCAAGTTGAGGCAGGATCGAGCTCCTCCCCTTGATGGATAAGGAAATGTGGTACATTTACACAATGGAAAATTTACTCGACTGTAAAAAGCAATGGCCTCATGAAATTTGCAGGCAAATCAATAGCACTAGAAAAAAAAATCATTCTGAGTGGGGTAACTCAGGCCCAGAAACAAAACAAAACAAAACAAAACATGGTATGTGCTCACTCATAAGTGGATATTAGGAGTAAAATATAGGATAACCAACTACAATCCATAGCCCCAGAGAGGCTAGGTAACAAGGAGGGCCCAAAGAAGGATGCATGGATTTTCCTGGGAAAGGGAATAGAAGAGATCTCCTGGGTAAATTGGGACAAGGGTGAGGAGAATGGGGTAATGGGAACTTGAGGGAACGGGTTGGGCAGGCTGAGTATTGGGGGCAGATTGGAGGCTGAATGGGGGCAGGGGAATAAGGAAAGAGACATCTGTATGCGCGCGGCAGAGAGGGTGCATTTTGGTGTTAGAAAAGTTTTGAAATCTATAAACTGTAAAAATAATGTGCCAGGCAAGGTGTGCCTACTGTGAAAATAGTGGCACAGTTGTTAATCAGTGTCTTCTCCTGCTTTCTGATTAGAGCTGAGGTCCATTCTACAAGATTGATTCTTGCCTGATTCTGTAAACCTAGTTAAAAAAATAACATAGCTAAGGAGGGCTCAGGCTCTCGGATTAACCTAATGTTGTTATTTAACTAAGTTATCATTGTGCAAGCAGCTTTCTATGTTTATATCCATAGACAAATGAGACTTCCAGATCAGAAAATCTTTTTTTTTTCTCTCCCAATAAACGACAGGGATTACAGACACACATAACTGCTATGGTAGAGAATAATATGTAATAGTTGATTGCTCAGCTCAAACCGGCACATTTACATATCCCTCTCACAGGCTCAGGGATCATTTCAGAAGAAGTAGTAGGAAAAAAGAAAGAGCTCAAAGATGAGGAGACAGGCTGGATAACGCTGTCTTTTGGGCATGGTATGCTTCTCTTGGTACTTGCAATGGCTGACACAAGACTCTGCCCATCAATAGTCAATCATGGATCAATCATGGATGAGGGGAAATCTCATTCAGCTCTACCACTTACACATGAAAATCCAGAAATAAAGTACAAAGTGGGGAATACCTTTGATATGAAATTCCAAAATAGATAACACAAAATTGGGGTTGAAAAATCACCTGTAGACATTTGATTTAATTTCAAATGGATGTAGGAGGTATTAGGGGAATGATTGCAGGGAAGAAGGATGGAATTTAAGGGAGCAGGGGAAAAAGGGTAATGGAGAACATGAGCCTTGATGCATAGATCATAACTGACATTCTTGGAAATTATATTCCCCTTGTTTTTCATTCATGTTCCAGTAGCATACTATTTATGCCTAAACCTTAACTCATTGTTTTGAGAAGAATACAATCTGTGAAGTACCTGTTTGAAAGCATCCTTCACCTGTTGGTTTCTTAGAGTGTAAATGAAAGGGTTTAGCAAAGGGGCCACGGAAGTATTAAGCACAGCTACACTTTTATTTAAAGTCACCCTTTCCTTGGCTGATGTTTTCATGTACATGAAGATACAACTCCCATAAGTAATGGAGACAACAACCATGTGTGAGGAGCAGGTGGAAAAGGCCTTTCTCCGTTGTTGAGCTGAAGGGAACTTGAGGATGGTTTTGATAATGAGTGTGTAGGAGAGGATCACTAAGATCAAGGTGATGACGAGTGTCATCACAGCTAAGGCAAAGGCCATCAATTCTATGAAATGTGTGTCTGTACAAGACAGCTGGAGGACAGGAGAAGTGTCACATAGGAAGTGATCTATTGTTTTGGAAGCACAGAAATCTAGTTTGAGTCCCAAGAGCAGAGGGGGAAAGATGACTAAGAAACCAGTCACCCAGGAGCTGATGACCAGCAGGTGACACACTTTGCTGTTCATGATGATGGGGTAGTGCAGTGGTCTGCAGATGGCTACATAGCGATCATAGGACATGGCAGCCAGGAGGTAGAACTCTGTGATTAGTAATAGAAAGAAGAAGAATAATTGAGCTGCACAAGCATTGTAGGTAATTGTTCTGTCTCCAGTGAGGATGCTCATTAAGAACCGTGGAATACAGGCAGATGTGAATGCCATTTCTAGAAAGGAGAAATTCCGGAGGAAGAAATACATTGGAGTCTTGAGGTGGGGATCCAGCAGGGTGAGGAGGATGATCACTAAATTCCCCATCAGGCTCAAGATATAATTAATAAATAGAAACAGGAAAATCAGAATTTGTAACTGAGGGTCATCTGTCAGTCCAAGCAAAATGAACACAATCTCCACAGATTGGTTCTTCATTTCCTTTTTTCCCCCTAATAAGTCTATAGAAAACAAAACAAAATTAAATTTAAAAATCAATAAAAAACAAAGAAGGAAAAACATCCAAAACAACTAATATCACATATCATACATAAGAAAAATCTTTATTCCTTTGTAATCATATCAAGGTCCATTTTCCTTGTATAACCCATGTAAAAATATTTTAATGTGTTTAGAGTTAATCTCATGAATATATCTTATACCTCATCATTATGTGTCTTAGTTAAGCTTTCTACTGTTATCATAAAACATCATGACCAAAAGTAACACGGGGAGGAAATGCTTTAAAGGGTTTCCCTTACCTTATAGCTTATAAGTCCACCAGTGGGGGACTCCATGGCAAGAACTAAGGGAATGAACCCGGAGGCAGGAACTTCTGCAGAGGCTATGGGGGAGTGCTGTTTACTGATTGACATGCTCTTCATGGCTTTCTCAGATTCCTCCTAGGACCACCTTTCCACATCAACCATCCATCAAGACAATGCAACATAGACATGTCCAAAGGTCTGTTTGGTGGGGACATTTTCTCAATTGAGGTTTTCTCTTCCCAAGTGACTATAGCTTGTGTCAATATGACATAATGCTAGCTTATAAGACTCAGAACCTTATTTAACTCTAAGTTGAGTAAATCTTTTTGCCTGTTTTATAGGAGGCATGTCAGTTATGTGTTCATTTGTTCCTGTCTTTGTAGTAATTTATTTAAAGAAATTGTGCAAGTTTGTGGTATTTGAAAATTTCTCATTTAAAAATCTTGAGTTAGTTACTACTTGAGTGATACAATGGTTATAATAAATGATGGTGTTCCCAGTAGCTGTAGTGATTCCCAACTTAGGGATCTACATCTAGGGCATTTCTAAGAAAGAAAATCCCTAAAGAAGAAAATACATGAGACTGTAGTAGGAGGTTCTAGTAGGGTGAGTGTGGTGATAATCAGAGTTCAGTTCCTAGAAATGAACTGGGGAACACAAAATCACACAAATTTCTAACTGAGTAATCATGTGAACCTGCTACCATAAGCTCTGTCTTTCTAGTAGGATTTCTCATTACCATTGTCTGTCTTATGACAGTTTTGAATGGAGAAAAATATCTGTATGGAAAAAGTAATAACTAGTGTTTAACCTATGAATACAAAGCCAATGTTTTAAATAAAAATACAAGGCTCATTTTTCATTTTCAAACAATTGTATAAGACAAATACCTTAAATTTATAAAATACTTAGATTCAATATTAAAACTTTGTATATCCTGCCAATTTTATAGTCATGTAAGCATAGGAAATTTTGAAATAAATGGAATATTTATTTTGAATAATTAAAATACCCTTAAAGTTTAGAAAATGCACATGTTCTGTATAATGTGATTGAATACCAGATAATTTCCTGGTTGGTTTTAGGAATTGTATAGTAGAATCAAGTGATATGAACAACAATCTATATCTGTCAATGAATATACATATCCACAGAAACAAACCTAGCCAATATCAGTAATTAGCATTAGTTCATTGGTACTGTTTTATTCAGTCAACCAAAGATTAGCCTACCTGATTCTTGAGTGATTTTGTTTTATGGCCAATGAGACTGGTGTCCTGGTATTTCCACTTAATAGAGGATGCTGAATTTATTTGCTTTTCATTTAAGGCTTCTGAGTACCACTCATTCTACATCCCAGATAAGATTTTCTTTCATTATGAACAGTTTGGTAATGCTGTCACAGGGAGCAACATACCATCTCTTTTTCATTTCTGTGGTATTGACACAATGCAGGGTCTAGTGATATGAAATGCCTGTTAAGTTACTGTAGGAACAGAAAAACATGTAAATATTTTAGGACATACTAAGAAATCACAGAATGATATGATACGAATAATAGCAAACAAAATATTTTGGCTAGCATTCACAGCAAAGGGTAGACTGACTGAGGCTGATTTCAGAAGTCATGATTTTAAAATTATTCTATTTTATAAAAGCTCTCCTTAAAGATTTTATTCAAATTCAAATCAAAAGCCAACTCACATAACATTTATTAAAAAATTAATGACATCATCTCTAGTGAAAAACTTTTATGAGATTTTTAAATAACCATAACATGATCACTTGAGCCATTTAAAGTAAAAATATATAAGGTCATATGTTCTGCATTGTGAATGTTAATAGAATTATTTCTAACCCCTGAGGTACAAATTGTTCTTTAGAAAACAGTAATAATTCAAAAATAAACATATAAAGAACCAAAGGATAATTGAAAATCAATTCTTTCCTTTGTTATTTATGGGAATATGCAGATGGATACATATGAGCATTTGGATATTTAAATGGTCCATAAAGAAACCAAAAATTTGAGATAGGATGTTCTAGGCAGATGACCCAGCTGGAGACAAAGAAAACTGAATGTATCACACAAGCTTTGCTTGGAAAAAATACTTATTATTTTCATATTTATTCATCTCTCATAGAACCATAAACTATTATAAGGAAGAGTACTATGGTCATTGAAGTTCTGTAGGACATGCAGATGTTATAAAACAATATATAATAAAATATGCTAATTTATGCAAATCTTCCCATTAGTGGCACTGATACAACTGTTTAATTATACTATACTTACACTAAGTTTTCCTCATATGAAATTATTGATTTTTCTGATTTAACAATTACACACCTCATACATCTTCATAGTACATACTGTAAAGGAAAACAACACAAATCACACTGTGTGTTATATGACCCACAGGCACATAAATACTATTGCATTTAGTTTTGTTGGATCTCATGGATACCACATAAAATTGGAAGTTTTTTCTAATGTTAAAACATATTATATTAAAATACTAACCCTTTATTAGTTCAAAAGCTCTCTTCAGTTGAGCATGTAAATTCCTCCAAATGTGTGCTTTCGTATGTCAGTTATTATCCTGGTGAACAAAGAGTGTGGATGGACCATTCCTTCTTCCTCATTCTATCCTAAAATATATGACAGATTTGCTTATTTATATAAGCAAATGAACTAGAGATACTATTTTTGACTAATAATGCCTGGGAGGAAATTAGTATTTCTGTAGTACTATAGTTCATTTATTTAAAGCATTTAAAACCTTGTTAAATGTAACATACACCATAATATAGAAATTCACCATCTCTGAAATAACGAAGAATTTATGCTTCTGTCTCCTATAGGAAAATATTTAATAACAACAAACAATTCTCAGGGTAACTAGACCTAACACCACCTTTTCCTAAGGGATTGCCAAATTGTATGATGCAGAAATCCTGCTTATAAAAGTAAACATCCACACATAGACTTTTACTTCTTTTAATTACAGTTCAGAAAATTAATTACTGATTAATATTTCATTGCCTAATACACTAATCTTTTGTAAATATAACTACATGGTTCTGGATTCAAAATCAGAGAAAACAAAGAATATTTCAAGTGAATGTGAAAAGTGATAATGTAAGATGGGAAAGTATAACCTGTTGTATACCAATTAACCCTAAGATAAAGATGTTATTCTAAAAATGCCTGATTCCTCTTGGCTCATTTGCTTAACAGTATATACTGTCAATCACAGGACCATGCCAACACATGCAGGCATTTCAAACATGACTACAGCTGCACAGTTCATTGTAAAGCTGAACCCTAACTTTTTTTTTAATCATTCTCTTAGAGGTCAATCAAGTTTTCAATTATAATAATTAGAACACTATTAACATATAAAATTGTTTAGCTGTACTAATATCTAAAATATGTATATTATATGATGCATTTTCAAAAACCATAAACTTCTCAGTGTTCAAAATTATGTTACTATCTTTGGGATGAATTCCTCATAATGATTGCCAAATGAAAAGTAAACAGTAATTTAAACAAAACTAAATAAATTCTCTATCTGGATTCAATCAATTCCACATTAATGGACAAGTGCTCCTGTTTTATTCATTTTCCACAACTGAGTGGGTTGTCTTCAAATATTCAGAATAATTTGTAGTTTTTAGATATTTTTTTAGAATCCATGTCTTCTACTTTCACATTGCTTTCTTATTTTTTTTTTATATAAGAGAAATCCCATCCATTTGCCTTTGGATTCTTGTTTTATTAATTTGTATGCTGAATTTTAGTACCATCCATTCTTATGAAAATGATCTGATTTTGTTCTTTTTTGATGAATGCACTGCACGATGTGCATATATTATATTTTCTCAGTTCTTTCATTTGCTGACAGTCACTTAGGCTCACTCCATGAATTAGGTAGTGATACATTAAATATGGCTATCCCTACATATTATGAAGGGATAACTAACCATGAATGCCTTTTAAAAAATTCAGATAATGAACTTTTATTTCTGCTAGTTGTGTTTTTTTTCTTTAAAAGTTGTCAACATCACTTATCTTCTACATTTCTGAGTTTTTGTATATTTATTGAAGGAAATAACCAATGTTTAATATACAAGAAAAACTAAAAAAATATGAACAAAAAAAAAAAAAACAAGTTGTCAAGTACTTTTATTTCTTCCCTTAACTCTTTATTGTAGCACTGGTATTCCACTTCAGATATTTCTGAAAAGCTATTTGGAAACCCACTTCTCTGAAAACTTCGTGTGTGTGTGTGTGTGTGTGTGTGTGTGTGTGTGTGTGTGTGTGTGTGTGACAGAAATTTTAAAGGAGTCACTACAAAAAGGGGAACAGAATGCTCAACTAGATGTCTTGTTACCATAAGTAAGAACCCTGGTCCTAGAAATGGTTTCCATCTTGCTGAGTCATTGTTCAAAGGGATTCCATAGAACTCTCAAAGATTTAAGACTATTTCCAAGGCTGTTGGTTACCCTCTGCCACCTGACAGTAAGGCCCTATTGCTGAAGACATCACTTTTCATCAAGAATGGAGAAATTGAGCTAATGTTCAAAGAAACTTCATCCCTACTAACTAGAGTTCATGGCACTGGAAAGTACAACTGACACTATTGGAGAAGAAAAGTAATCATCAATATCTCCCAGATACAAACCATGTGATACAACAGCAATCTCCCTGCAAGATACACTAGTGCAATGGTGGCATAGATATTATGGGAGCAGCAAGCCACCTCTTTTGAATTTAAGGCCCAATCTATGAGCTGGAACCCACACTTGACATTGTTAATGAGGCCAATTTGAAACTAGATAGGTCATGGGCGCTAGGGGAAACCTACTACAATTATTCTGCTAACTGAACATAGCAACAAAATGACCCCTGATGACATATTGCTATACCCATAGATCAGTGAATTGTTCAGCTCTCATCAGAGAAGCTTCTTCTTGCAGTGGATGATAATTAACATAGAGACATACCACTAGAAAATGCAGATAGTGAGAAACCTTGGACTACTCTTTCTTTATCACATATCTTTAAAGTATAGTTCCTGACTCCCTTGGGTGTATTCTCAGGAGTGGTATATCTGGTAAATATGCTAATTCTATTTATAGTTATTTTGAAGAGATTCTATGATGATTTCCACAGTGAAAGGACTAATTTACATCTTTGCCAAGAATACATCAGGGTTCTATTCCCCTACATTCTCACCAGAAGTTATTTTTTTTTGTATGTTCATACATAGAATTGTATTTTGTGCTGCTGTAATGATTTCAACATAGATCAATGGAGATAGGAAAGGAAGGATGAAATCACCACTTGAGTAAATGAAACGAGCTCTGAACCTCAGAAAAAGCAAGAGGAAAATGTAGGAAAAACACAAGAAGATCCTGGCATAGGTAAGGACTTTGTGAAGAGGACTCTGATTGTTTATTAAGTAAGACCAGAAGTTTACACATTGGATCTTATGAAATAAAAAGGCTGTATATAGCAAAAGGTAAAGGAAATTACTGATTGAGTGAAGAGAGAGCCCACAGAATGAGATAAAATCTTTGTATTCAGCTATGCATCCAACAGGTTACTAACACAGAGAATATAAAACCAAAAACAAAACAAAAAAAAAACTAAAAATGTAAGCATGAAGAAAACAGATGAGTCACAAAATGAACCGTGGTGCTGAGAAGGGTGTTCCAGAAAGAAGAAATAGAAATGGTCATTCAAAAGTAATCAATATCCCTGACCAACAAAGAAATACAAATTGAAACTACTTGGATTTCCATCTTACTCCAGTCAGAGTGGCTATCAAGAAAAGAAACCGCAAGAAATGTTGACAAGGATGTGGGAAGTGATGGTGGCTGTGGAACTGCTGAATCCTTTATGTAAATTAAATTAAGTAAAAATTCAAAAAAAAAGTGTGTGGGTTTCCTATAAAGCTAAAAGTAGAAATACTGTATGACCCAACTAAACCATCCCTTTGTAGATACCCACAGAGATACTAGCACCCCTACATTCATTGTTGAATTATTTACATGGTGGAAATGGAATCTTAGATGTTTATCACCTGATGAATGGAGAAAGAAAATGTGATACTTATTCACAATGGGATCTTATTTAGGCATAAAAATATAAAAAATTTAAAATTCTGTGGAAATGGGTGCATTTGTAAGATACTATACTAAGAGAAGTAACTTGGCCTCAGAAAGTCAAACATCACATGTTTTCTCTTATAGTGGTTCTTAGCTTCAAATGTTTAGATTTATGTGTTTAAACTGGAGATAGTTCCTGTAATGCAGGAAGCTAGGAAGGGGTTATGAAGATAAAAAGTCTCTCTAAACCCTCAAAGCAAAACAATCTATTGTCACTGCTCTTAGCTTTCCACCATAACTAGGTGATAAGACTCTATTGATGAAAATATCTTAAAGTACAGTTTTAGGGCATGTAGAAATCAAGATATAAGTAAAGTGGAAGATTGCTCCATGATGGTACATTTCTTGTTAGGACGCTGCTCTGCAAATTGCTGAGGTAGAAAAGGCAGCAACAAGCCATAGGCTTATGCAGCTGTGGATCTAAACAACAGAACAGGCAGGAAAGTTTGCCCCTGGTGTAGAAGTGGCATGATTATCATGCATGTAACCAGTCACTTTCTGATTGGTTCTTAAGCTGTTCCAAGAAAGGGAATTCATATCTGATATTGTAAGCTGGTCACTGACTTTTTAAAAGATGACCCTCCTCATTGTGGGTGAACATGGTCTTTCTGGTGTGTACTAAAATAGAAAAAGAAATGAGTGAATTTTCACTCTCTAGATCTCACACTGAGATGTCTATCTAATCCTATCCTTGAACAATTTTCACACAGGCAAACTCTTACTCGTTCTTTGAACATTGAGCTTACATTCTCAGATCGTTGGGCATGAGTATGAATTAGAGGCATACCATCGATTTTCTTAGGCCTATAGTTGACATGGCCAATCTCTCCTGATGAAAACGAATCTCTCTCATTTTCAAATTTTAAATCTAGTGTCTCATCCAAATCTGCCATTGTTTTATTCTCTAAAGAATCCTGACTTGTACACTCTGCCTCCTATGGATTACAGAAAACATTATTTAAGGAAAAGAATAATACAAAGAACTAGCTCTTTCTTAAGTTTAGCAGTGGAAAATGATATTCTCATGGTTAATTCTGGACACTTTGACATAACTGTCTATACACAGAGTAGGTTTGAATTGACTTTAAGAGGGTTTCAGCTTTATTTTCTAGTTTTCCTTTTTCTATTTTTTTTCAGCTTCTGCAGTTTACTCTGTGGCTTTCTGCAATATTTCCTTTGGTGTATTTCTTTTTTTTCTTTTTCTTTTTTTTTCTTAAAAAGATGTTATTTTATTTTTTAACAGAATGAAATATAGCAAGATAAAACAAACAAACAAACAAAAAATCATCACATTGAACTTGGACAAGCCAATCAGCGGGAGGAAAAGAACCTCCAAAGAGAAGTCACAAGAATCAGAGACCCACTCTTTCACACATTCAGGAGTCCCATAAAATACTAAGCTAAAAGCTATAATAAATATGCAGAGGACCTGGTGCAGATCTGTGTTGGCTCTGTGTTTGCTGCTTCAGTCTCTGTGAGTTCATGAGAGCTTTGCTCTGTTGATTTAGAGGGCCTGTTCTCCTGGTGTTTTCCATATCCTCTGGTTGTTACACACTTCTATCTCCTTTTCCATGGGGTTCCCAGCTCTGAGGGGAGGGATTTGGTGGAGAAATCCCATTTAGAGACCTCCCAGGGTCTTTAAAGTCTGGCTGTGGGTCTCTGTGCTTGTTCCTATTTGTTGCAGGAGGAAGCTTCTGTGATGATGATTGAACACAGCACTAATTTATGAGTATAGTAGAGTATCATTAGGACCCATTTTATTGTTACTTTTTATTTTACACCAGTAGTATTTGTTTTTACCCCAGGTCTATGGGCTAGCTAGTCTCTGGGCCTTCATCCAAGAAGTATTACGTATGGGTTTCATTTCGTTGAGTGGAGTAGGCCTTAAGTCAAATCGGGTATTTATTTGTTACTACCACAAAATTCGTGCCACCATTCCCTAGCATATATTGTAGGCATGACATATTGCAGATCAAAGATTTTGTGGCTGGGTTGATGTTTCATTTTCTCTTTTGGTAGTGGGCAGAGTTCCTTCCCAAATCAAAGACACTAGAATGTAGGAGTGAAGGGTCTATGTAGGCATCAGCCTTACCTTACCATGTTCAACAAGTTGTGTTGATGTTGTCTTTAGGAATGGGGCCTTGCTGTCAGTTTGTGGAGAGCATTCTATTGTCATGGTAACATCCTGGGCTCCCTGGGGAGCTTCATTAGACTCCTTTGGCTAATAGCTCAATTGGTTGTAACCTAGTACCAGTACTTGAAACTTTGTTGACAAGAGATGGCCAGTTGGGTTCCATCTCTCTCATTATTTGGAGACTTTATTAGGACCCCTTCATGTATTTTAGGAAGTTTCTGTAGATGTAATTATAAACGGTCTTATTTAATAAGAAACACAGAGCCAAATAAAGAGTTAAAAGCGCAGAGATCAGAGCAGTAGCCAACAGCTAAGACCACCTTATCTTATCACTTGCTGCTGTCCTTCCTCTGAGAGAGAGACCTTCTACTGTGTGATCTGTGTTTTTATTGTCTTTCTGTTCTACCATCTCATTGGCTTTAAACCCAACCACATGATTTCCTCGTCACTGCCTGTCTATACAGACCTCCAGGTCTCTATGGTTCGTACTGAGATTAAAGGTTTGGGTCACCACTTGGCTGTGTCCTTGAACACACAGAGACTCTGCCTGCCATGTGATCAGATTGAGATGTGTGCCACCATGCCAGACTTCTTCTAAATGGCTTGCTTTTAGCTCTGACCCCCAGGCAATTTTATTTTATTAACATACAAATAAAATCACATTTCAGCACAAATAAAATATCACCATAAGTTTCCACTGGATTAGGTTTCCATTCCTACCCTGAAATGATCTTCATTTCTAGATGTCTTTTGCTGTATTCCTTCTCTCAACCCAATCTTCCCCTCCCCCTTCACACCTGGTCCTGCTGTTCCTGTCCCCCTGCTCCTAGTCAACCCATAAAATCTATATATAATATCTATAAATAAAATTCTATTTCCACCTCCCAGGGAGATCCATGTGTTCCCCTTAGTCCCTTTCTCTATACCTAGCATTTCAGGGTCTACATATTATAGCCTGGTTATTATTTGTTTAATGGCTAACATTCACATATAAGTGAATACATACCATATTTATCTTTCTGGATCTGAGTTACCTCACTCAGGATGACTTTTTCTTGTTACATCCATTCCCCTGAAAATTTCATGATGTCTTTTTTCTTTAAACCCCTGAGTGTAATGTACACTCCATTGTGTAAATATAACACATATTCTTTATCTGTTTTTCCATTGAGGGACATCTAGGTTGTTTCCAGTTTCTGGCTATTATAAATAAGCATCATTGAACATGGTTGAACAAGTGTTCTTGTGATAGGATGAAGTGACCTTTATGTTTATGCCCAAGAGTGGTATAGCTAGGTCTTAGGTAAACTGATACCCAGCTTTCTGAGGAACCATCATACTTATTTCTATATTGGCTGTACAATTTTGTGCTCCCACAAGCAATGATTAATTGTACCCTTATAAAACTTTTTTTCTAATTCTTTGAGAATTTCATAGTGTGTTTTGATCATACATTCATGATTTTTTTAAATTTCATTGCTGCCTTAGGAAGAAATTTTTATTTGTATCTTTGGCTTCATTTGAAACATGCTTTTTCTGTTCTTGTCTTATAAGTGGGGTTTGATAAGCCAGTTGGTAGTTCTGAAAGCTTTGGGTCTTAAGTTCCTTTGCAATTGTGGAAAACTAATGGGATCCTCACTGAAAACTTGGAATCCATATAGGCTGTTTTTTCCTTCCTGACTCATTCTATAAATTTCACTAGATCAGTGAAATTTTTTCAGAATTCTACGTACTAACTTGTATATTTCATGCAGCATATAATAGACATAGTACATGATGATTAATAACTATTTTACAAAAAATAGTTAAAATGTGAAAATATTATGAATAATATATTCATTTCCTCAATAGTTATAAAGACACTATTAATTCTTATAGTAAAAAATTTATGAAAAAAAAGCTTTTAAAATGTATTTTTTCATGTTTATAAAACTACTATTGAAATCCTCAAATATATATCATGGACTTCCACACAGTTTTTAGCAACAGCATAGACCAGACATCCACATGGCCTCTAGCATCAGCGTGTGCTGTGGACCTCAGCATGGTGGTAGTATAGACCATGGACATCATCATGGCCCTTGGTGGAAGCACAGGTCTGGGACATCAACGTAGCCTCCAGGCAAGGAAACTACTTTTGCAGTGCATTGGTGACTGCAAACTCACAGTTTAGAAAGAAAGTCATAGAAGGATTCTGTGACAAGACCCCCCCCCATCCTCCCCAAAAAGAGGACATAAATTCAAAAGAGAGCAAGGACTGTTATAGGGTAGAGTGTGTTGGGAGGAAATGAAAGGGAGAAATTATGTAATTATCTTAAAATCTCAAAATAAAAAGTTTTAGGAACCACAAAGTGTCATTTTTAATGTTCAGTAAATAATGTATATTAACGTTTATAAATATCTCTCTCATTTCTAGAACAATATTTTTATGAAAATAACTGATACCACATTAATACCTGTAAAATTAATAAAACTAAAAAATAAATGTAATCCAGTATTAGAAAAAAAAATGTTAGAAATTCTTAGGAAAGCAATTTTAATTGTTTGTGTAAAAATTACATAAATAGCTTATTCAACTCTTAGAAAAAAATGAACAAGGACTGGGGACCATGTTGATATAAGCAGGTCATTAACATCCTCTATTTCATTATTTGAACTGGCCTTTACTGTGCCTCTCACTCACAGGTCACATCATTTCATGCACTTGTGAAAAATACCATTTTCCTTGCCATGTTCATAAAGGCTTGCTTGACTTGCTGATTCCTCAGGCTATAAATGAAGGGGTTTAGCATAGGAGCTACTGAAGTATTTAGTATGGCAACTCCCTTGGTCAAAGATGCCCTTTCTGATGCCGAGGGCTTAATGTACATAAAAATGCAGCTTCCATAAGAGATGGAGATGACAATCATGTGGGAAGAACACGTGGAAAAGGCCTTTGTCCTCTGACTAGCAGAAGGAATCTTCACAATTGTTCGAATGATATATGCGTAGGACAGAAATATCAATGCCAAAGTGAACATTAGGGTAAAGACAGCACAGGAAAACCCCATCTTCTCCAGGAATTTTGTATCTGAACAGGAAAGTTGCAGCAGGGGGAAATAATCACAGGTATAGTGATCAATGATGTTGGACCCACAGTAATCAAGGTGTAGGAGCAACATGAGCACAGGGAAGATGTTTAGGAAAGAGACTAGCCAGCAGGCAAAGACAAGCATTGTGCAGACTTTCTGACTCATGATGGTCAGGTAATGAAGGGGCTTGCAGATGGCAACATAACGATCATAGGACATGGCAGCCAGAAGGTAAAATTCAGTGACTCCCAAAAGGATGAAAAAAAATAACTGAGCTATGCAGTTGTTGAAGGAAATGGTTTTATCTCCTGAGATAAGGGTGCCCAAGAACTTGGGTATAGTGACAGTCGTGAAGGACACTTCTAATACAGAGAAGTTCCTGAGGAAGAAATACATGGGGGTCTGGAGCTGGGAATCCAGCAGGGTGAGAGTGATGATGGTCAAATTCCCTGTGATGCTGAGTGTGTAGGTGATGAAGAGAAAGACAAAGATCACAACCTGGAGCTTGGGGTCATCTGTTAACCCCAGAAGAATAAACTCTGTGGTTTCTGTATGGTTTCCCATTCTGCAGTTACTTTTTTTTCTTCTGCCAAATCTAAACACAAAACCAGAAAGAATCAAGTAGATTGAGGATTAGTGAAAATCAAAACAAGGAGCTGTCATATTGTTGAAGTAGTATGCTGTTTCTACCATTAAGGAACATTTAAAGCCATTCAATATTAATGATTCTTTGATTACCTTTCTTTAAACAGAAAACAACTGCACTTCAAGGCAGTGTGAAAAACAGTTAAGTATCAAACTATGATGCAATAACTAGTCACCTCAGTGAGAGTGGAAATTATGAAAAATATTCTGGTGAAGACATGAAGAGAAAAGTACTCTAAAATATTTCATTAGTGATGTTGGCTTAGTACAACTAGTATGATAACAGAATGGACGTTCCCCCCAATAAGAACTATGGATTTAGTATGTAATCCAGTTGACTTGTTGCAAGGTATGTATCCAATTGATGATATCAGAAAGAAGTGGGATGATCCTGCAGCTGATATACATCCAGGAAAGTTTAAGGATGCCTAGTATTGATTTAGTCTGAACCACTTACTAGCCTGAAAATCAGTTAACCTTCTTTGTTACATTTCCTCTTCTTGTAAATATACAGTTTCTTCTTCAGACAAGTCCATATCAAAGGACAATTTTAAGTTATAAGTGTTAATGTATGTGAAACATTATAAAATTATTAATACATGTGCATGATTGTGATTATGTGTAGCCCAGTGCAATGTCAACCAAATTATTTTTCTCGTTCCTTTATTTCTGTGGCTTTAGAAGTGATAGTTGCTGTTCACATACATAAGACTTTATACTCATTGATGCCAATCTACTCCACTTAGACAATCTGCTCCACTTAGACAATTCTGTCACTTCCCATCAACTCTCATATTACTTAGTACATTTACAAAAGGACAGATTTTATTATCAAAGCTATTTTAATATGTCTTGTGCTTAGTTTTATTTTAGCTTAAAGGAAGGATTTACCCAGTTAATATTGACTTTTATTTAATCACTTGTTGGTAGAATTCTCTTCTTTATGCTGCCACATGTGAGTCTATTAGAATTGTTATAATACTGGAAGAGTTAACTTTTGCATAATGATTTTTATTGTTTGTTTTCCTGTATTCTGGAGTTCTTTGTGAGTCCTACTAAATAGTGTATTATATTTTGTTTGTTTGTTTTTTGTTTTTTCGAGACAGGGTTTCTCTGCGTAGCTTTGCGCCTTTCCTGGAGCTCACTTGGTAGCCCAGGCTGGCCTCAAACTCACAGAGATCCTCCTGGCTCTGCCTCCCGAGTGCTGGGATTAAAGGCATGCGCCACCACCGCCCGGCTTTATATTCTTTAAACATAAATTTTAATTATTCAAATCAGAGAGTGTGAAAAGTATTTGAAATATGTTTTAAATAATCATAATTCTGAAACTTCTGATTTATTTACTGATTTATTGCTCTTAAAACTGAAAGAGTCACATGCTGACATTTGAAAACACTGAGACACTTTTTCCCCACTGTATGTCATAATCATAAAATGTATCATTGTTGATGAATAAATGTACTTTTAGAATTAAAGATAAATAAATACACATCATTAGATTAGTACTATTTTGGAAGTGAAAATCCATCAATGCATAGTATTTTATCCTCTTTTAATGTTGTATCTACTTTCCTTATTCTATGTACTTTGATTTTAACATTTTACAGGTAACAATGCAATTATTCATTTTCCTCTTATGGGCTAGAGCTATGAAGGAATGCAGGAAGACTTGTAAAGAAAAGTCTCAGTAGCTGTTGGTAGATATCCCTTCCTTCCATTAACACTTTTGTACCAGTTCTCAAAGACCAGAAAAACAGGCTTAAGGAAACCTCAACATGGCTTGTTTGAAGTAGGTGATCAAATATCCAGCTCTAGGGCTATTTTGGTACATTTTTTTTTTATGTAAAAACATTAGTGAAAACTCAATGGGTTGTAGTCATTTGTCAACTAAATGGGTTTGGTATAAATTTTAAAATTTTGTAGATTTCTAGACCATTAAAATGTTCCAAGGATGTATTTTATCTGAGAATAAAAACTATGTCCAAACATTTAATTCATCTCTTTAAGTTCAAATGTTAAATGGGTTAGGTTACTTTTTATTTTTTTCAAAGATGAATATATGTATCTATGTAAACAGTGTTCTGTCTGCATGTAAACCTGATGCCAGAGAGGCCATCAGATCTCATTATAGATCATTGTGAGTTGCCATGTGACTGCTGGGAATTGAACTTAGGAGCTCTGGAAGAGCAGCCAGCTCTCTTAATTGCTGAGTCATCTCTCCAGCCCAGGGTTAGGTTATTAACATCTCATTTCCTTCCACCCATTTCATCAAATTTACTTCATACTTGCCTTTTAAAGAATCTGAGATGAATTCCTTGAACAATTCAAAATAACAATTAACAATGATAATATTTGTTCAGTATCATGATTACAATTAATCTTCAGGGTTTCATTATGAAAATATACTCAAATTGTGCCCTTCCCAAGTCTCTACAATGAAATAAATAGCAACAATGACCCTTGAAATAAACTAGGTAAAGTATGGGCAATTCATAAATATTTATGGGGAGAAAACTGTATTAAAGGATATATTAGAGTTGGAAGGTTAAAGGATGCTCTTTTGAGAGACACATTAGGGAGTTTGACTAGTCGCATTTTAGTTTTGATATGTGTGTTAGTAATATTTCATGAAGCCATGGATGATCATTTTCCTCCATGATACATTGACTTTGAAAGGCCAGTTTTTTTCTCAAGTTTTCCTACATTTATTCATTTTTTTCTTTAGTCAAACCTCATTAAATGTAAGTCATTAGAAAAATTACACAGAGGACTTGTCCAAGCATATTTTGTTGATCACATTGTCTTCATTCTTTATGCCTTCAAATTTTAAAGAATTGTTCATAATGTTGGTGAATGATGGATAGGAAAGAATAACTATTTAATTCAAGGCATGGGTAATATCTAGCTCAGCTTCAAATCTCAAATTGTATAAAAGTACTCTGTATAATGAAGTTGAATGGATAGGGAGGTAGAGAGGATCTAGGATGAGTTGGTAGAGGGGAAAGAATATGATAAAAAATATAATATGTGCAAAAGATTTAAATACCCAAGTAAGTAAACAATAAACAAAAATATTCTTATATCAGTATTCTCACTGCAGGGTCTAGTTCATGCCATAAGGATTCTTTAAAAAATTTTTGTTCATTTGGATTTAGCAGATTCCTCAGGAGAACTCACTGAGTGACTATACTTATTTTTATTAAATTCTCTTTTTACTATTTTCATAGTTACTTATGCAAATCTTTCCAGGAATATATGAATGGGATACATTAATAACTTTCAATAATGATGTGCAGGATCAATTATATATATATATATATATATATATATATATATATATATATATATATATAGAGAGAGAGAGAGAGAGAGAGAGAGAGAGAGAGAGAAGAAAACTAAGAGAAATAGAGTTTATCAGGCCACATTTAATAGCTTCATAAATACTAGCGCTAATGTCTAGAAACGTTTTTGAAAATGAAAAAAGAAACTCTGTTCCATGAATAATAATGGTAGTAGAGAAGCAAAAAGCAAACTGAAAGGTTGAATTTCACAGAACTGCTAGAGAAGTAATAATAATACTTCATGAAGGTTTATTTAGTTATATACCAATAGATTATGTATTTCCTTATATATACTTCATTTAAAAAATGTTCCAAATAGAGAATTTGGAAAAAGTATCTAACCTCACACTTTTAGTTCATTACCTAGTCATATACAAAGAAAACACAGAAGAAAAATGAAATAATAATATCATCATCTTAAAACACTATTGATTTCTGATTTAAGATACTATAAAATCAGTTAACTTCATAGGAAGCATGTGGCTTGGTCTTTTTGTTTGTTTGTTTTTGTTTTTGCTTTTTTTTTTTTCGAGACAAGGTTTCTCTGTGTAGTTTTGGTGCCTGTCCTGGATCTCGCTCTTTAGACCAGGTTGGCCTCGAACTCACAGAGATCTGCCTGGCTCTGCCTCCTGAGTGCTAGAATCAAAGGCATGCACCACCACCGCCCGGAGTGGCTTTGTTTTGAAAGAGGTTATTGTAATTTTTAACTCAAGTGGACCACCTAATACATTATAACTTTTAATGAGGTAATTTCTTTAAAAACAAAATTTCTCTGTGCAAAATAGAGTTGAAATTTCAAGAATGTTTTCGAAAATTGAGATTTTATAAATAATTGTGTTCCAAAAATTCTGTAGCAACTAGGCTCTCTGGGAATGGCTGTGCTATTATTTTCCTTTCAGTTGAAATGATTTCTCAATTTTGACAGTATATTCATAGTAGTAATGATTCATTAAAGGCATTATTTCAGTGAACAGAAACTGGTGTATTTTATCTGATTTAATTATTCTCACATATTTCTAAAACTTTTATTCTTATTCTCAAATGAAGTATTGGGGTTCAGATTTGATAATTGTCATTAATTTATACAACTAGAAAATGTCAAATATCAATAGATTCCCTACAAATAAAGATATTTCTTCAAAATAACACTAGTCCATAAAATATGGAATGAGAACTGTGGACATAATGAATTTTAGCTTTTAATCAACAGAAAATACATAAATTGACATAAGTAATCATACCACATTTCAAAATATAATTACAGTAAATCTCAAGTTTGATAAAGTTGAGCTCTGAAATGGTGTTTGATTTTGAGAGGCTTGCACTGCTCTTTTCATGCCCAACTTACCTATGATTTTCATACAGCTTCTTGGAACTCCTGGAATAGAGGAAGTGTCTTCCACCACTATTTCATTAAATAGTCCCTACTCCAGGTAACTAGTTGGGGTTTCATTGTAAAGATTTTCATCTATGTTTTCTCATTTTGTCCAAAGTGGGTTTGTTCTTTTGATTACCGAGAGACAAGAAAGAGTGAAGATGGAAACTGAAACAGTTTCAGGAGATGTTTTAAAATAACCATGACTTGCTTATAACTTATCTCACATGGAGTACTAAAGTTTTATCCTTTCACTCTGCAGTTGGCTCAAGTGACCAATTCAGTGAATCAAAATTACCAGCAGAGGAATGTACACAAAGCACAAGGGACCATCAAGCTTAATAGCATTAGTATCAAAATTGGAAAAAGAAGCTTGGGATACAGTGCCCAGTGAGAGTGAGGTTATTAATAAAGAAGGAAGTCATGCTGATTTTCATGTAGTTTGGAATCTGCCTACCTTTAAGAATTTTGACTACAATAAAACATCTTATACTTTGTGCCTTTTTTTCTCTGCTCATTCAATCAATAATAATGAATTAGTGTTATAATTTACATGTCAAACATAATATTAGGACCATTTTCCTTGAGGAGGCTATAAATATAGTTTTACCAATGTTAGATTATCTTTTAAGGTCCAATATTACTGTGTAAGAATTTAGCAAATGCTATCCAAAACATTAAAATAGAACATGAATAGAGGATTTTTTGATTATCTTCTTTGCTTTTTATTTCTAAAAATTATTTATTTTTATTTTTGAGATTATAATGTAATTATATCATTTCCCCCCTTCCCTTTCCTCCTTCCAAACCCAACCATATATCCCTGCTTGCTCTCTTCCAAATTTGTGGCCTCTTTCTTCATTAGTTATTGTTACAAACATATATGTATGGGGATATACATTTATATATTCCTAAATGCATAAGTATAACCTCTTTAGTCTGTAAGTCTGTTACTTGTTTGTATATTTTCGATGACCATTTGGTATTGAATAAATGATTGATGTGCTCTTCCTTGGGTAAGATTATTTCTCACACTCTTTTATTTGTTTTATGTTTTCATTTTTTAATTGAAAATATATATTTTTGCAATATAGTCTGATCATGATTTCCACTCCCTGGACTCTTCTCAGATCCACACACCCCCCAAGCCATATTTCTCTCTCTCTCTTGCTTTCTTGCTTTTAAAATTATGTTATCATATTATCTGGTCAATGACTATAATCAAGTTTCTCAACTTTACTGAACATTGGTTACTCATAAAGAATAGATAGTAATGCTGATTTTTTAAAATGTAGTTATGAACATACATATTCCAAAATAGCATTTCATAAGTGCTTTATAGAATAGTTAGGATTATGTAGTATATTTCATTTATTTTTATTTTTTAAAGAATAATTTACTTTATTTTATATGTGTGAATGTTCTACCTGCATGTATATATGTGTACCACATGCCCATGGAAGTCAGAAGAAGGTGTTGGCTCCCCTAGACCTGGAGTTACAGATGGTTGTGAGCCACCATGTGGGTGTTGGGAATTGAACTCATTTCCTCTGCAAGAGCAACAGTGGTCTTAACCTCTAAGCCATCTTGACACACGCACTTCAACAGTGTAGCATACTTCATCATTTTAATTGATTTTTAAAATATTTAGTATATTTTAAGCAGATTTCCAGGCTAAATAATAGTAATGGTGGACACCTAAATATTGATCTTTGATGATAGTGGGAATCGAAAAGGTTTAACAGAAAACGGAGTGAAGCATTGGGAGCTTCACGAGCGACATCAGCGGAGTTAATCGAAATGAAGAGACTGCAATAAAGACGTACAGAAATCTGCTTTATAACCATTTAAAAAGTACAACTTATATAAAAACAAAAATTAAAGGGAGATATTCCATATGGCTGGGGGGGAGGAACCTGACTCCAGAAGCTATATGAAAACACCAGTGCCAGGGTGAGCCATGGGGCAGCCAGTACTGAGGACAGAGAGTGTCCAAGCAGCCTGGAGCTCCCAACAGGGCCTGTCCTAGGCCAGCCAGCAGGCACCCAGCATGGAGCCACTGCTGCTGCACCCATGGCATGGAGCCACCGCTGCTGCACCCATGGCATGGAGCCACCGCTGCTGCACCCATGGCATGGAGCCACCGCTGCTGCACCCAGCATGGAGCCACTGCTGCTGCACCCATGGCATGGAGCCACCGCTGCTGCACCCATGGCATGGAGCCACCGCTGCTGCACCCATGGCATGGAGCCACCACTGCTGCACCCAGCATGGAGCCACCGCTGCTGCACCATGACATGGAGCCACCGCTTCTGCACCCATGGCATGGAGCCACCGCTGCTGCACCCATGCTGCTTGCCCTGCAGGGAGGGAAGAGTGTGGAGCAGCATTACTGCCCACAGGCTACAAGCACAAAGGTTGAGCCAGGCAAGGTTCAGGGCACAGACATCGAGGGCTGGGGTGTGTGTGAGTGGCAGCCAGGAGCTTGCACAGAACCTGCCCCTAGACGGCCTGCCTAGCCTCATCACCCTGATTCTGGGCAACAGCAGGATATCTGAGTCTCATCACTGGTGCAGTGTTTATGGTGCTTCAGAAACCAGAGGCCCTGAACTACCCTAATTGTCATCGTAGCACCTACATTCGGTAACTGATGGAAGGGGATGCAGTGATCCACAACCAAACAATGGGCTGAGCTGCTAGACTACAGTTGAAGAGAGGGAGGAGGGCTCACAGGAGCAAGTGAGGTCAAGATCATGACATGGAAAACCACAGAGACAGCTGACCTAAGCTGGTGGGAGCTCATGGACTCTGGCCTGTGAGCTGGGGAACATGCATGGGACCGAATTAGAGTCTCTCAATGTGGGTGACAGTTATGTGGCTAGATCTGTTTAGGGAGCCCCTGGCAGTGGGACCAGAACTTATCCCGGGTGCATGAAATGGCTTTTTGGAACACACTCCCTAGGGTGGGACACCTTGTCAACCTTGACACAGTGGGGAGGGGCTTGGTTCTGCCTCAATTTAGTGTGCCAGACTTTGTTGACTCCCCAAGAGTGGCCTTACCCTCTCTGAGGAGTGGATTGGGGGTGGGATGGGGGATGCGAAAAGGGGAGGGAGGGGAAACTGGGATTGGTATGTAAAATGAAAAAAACTTTTTTTTTAATTAAAAAAAAAGAAAAGAAACCAGAGGCCTTGAACCAGACCAACAACTCATTGCAATGACTATTTGCATGTAAAACCATTTGAGCTATATCTATATCTAATCTATATCTACCTACCTATCTATCTATCTAATCTATATCTATCTATCATCTATCTATTATCTATCTATCATCTATCTATCATCTTTCTATCTATCTATCATCTATCTATCATCTATCTATCTATCTATCTATCTATCTATCTATCTATCTATCTATCTATCTATCTATCTATCTATGACACACTGCCATTTCCAATGCCACTATGACAAATTCAATGGAGAGGTGAGAAAGATGGAGAATGGAGCAGTGAGTACGCAGTGGAGAGAGGCAGAACTAGAGACACAACAGTATCGACAGGTGTGAGAGAAGGCTCCAGTGAGTGGGGGAGCATGTCCTTGCTGAGCTGGGCTGATTGGGTGGTGTGCAACAGTCTGGGGCTTGTGCAGACTCAGCCCCAAACATGCTGACCGCCCTGCTTCTGAACAATGACAGGATGTCCAAGATGAAGAATTGTTCATTTTCTGGATTGGACCTCCTGCAAAGACTTCTATGGTCTATGTGGCCCCTGGAGGCCTCTTTGGCATCGTGATCCACTGTTTCAAGCAGTGTTGAAGGTCAAGGTTTATGTGGATGTCTGTGGTGCTACAGCAGTCAGGGGATGTGTTGATGTTAGTGGCTCGTGTTACCTCCAAAGGCCATGCTGTCCATGGTCTGTTATGCTGTCTGAGGCCATGTTGATATCTATGCACTCTGCTGCCACTGAGGGTCATGTCTGGATCTGTGGTCCTACTGCAGCTGGGGCCAGTGTTGATGTCTCTGGCCTGTGTTACCACCAAAGGCCATGTGGATGTCTGTGGTCTGTGCTGACGCCTAAAGCCATATTGCTGAGTTGTCTTCACTGCCACCTGAGGCCAAGTTGATGTCCTTGGCCTGTGCTGCTGCTGTGGGCTATGATGGTGTCCATGTCCCTTACTGTGGCAGAGGTCCATGTTAAGTCCATGGTCTGTACCGCCACTATGACCATACTGAGGACTGTTGTGCATGCTGATGCCAGAGACCATGTGGATATCCGTGGTCCATGCTGTCACCAGAAACCATATGGAAGTCCATGATCTGTGCTCCTGCTGACTGCAAAAGGCAAGGAAGCTACTTTTGCCATGGTATTGTTGACTGTAGACTCACAGTTGAGAACGAGGGGCACAGAAGGCTTCCGTGACAACCCATACCCCTCCCCCAACTTCCTCCATAACAGCCCAGACAGAAAGCCATCAAAGAGAACTCTTAAAAATTGTGATAAGGGCCTGATCCAGTTGGGGGCTCCTCAGCTATTGGTTTATAGTTCATATGTTTCCATTCGTTTGGCTGTTTGTTCCTGTGCTTTATCTAACCTTGGTCTCAACTGCCTGGACTGAGTGTACCAGGTTGAAGAACTCAACCCTCAGGGGTGTCTTTACCCTGGAGGAGATGGGAATGGGGGGTTGGCTGGGGGGAAGACAGGGGGGAAGGGGGAGAACAAGGGAATCCGTGGCTGATATGTAAAATTAAATTAAATTATAAAATAAAAAAATTGTGATAAGGATGCTGAAGTGCAGCTGTCTACAACTGATGATGTCTTTGGGGGTTTTGAGTGGGGAAGGACTCAGTGTTCTGCAAGGGGCTGGCCATCATGAGTTTGACCATGTGAGTATATGGTCACCACAAGTTAAATTTTGGTTTTCTATTTTTTTAAAATTCTTTTTCTTTTTTTCTGGGGTGAGGTCACATCACAAGGGTGGGGGGAAGACTTGGGAGGATTGGAAAATGATGTGAAATTCCTGAATAATAAATAAAAATTATGTAAAAATTAAAAGAAAAGAAAATACCAGTGCCAGAAATGTGATACTTACGAGCTTTTTGGTAATGATTGCCCCAGAAACCCCCATATAAATAGACTTTGGCCATTCCTTTTGGTTGTACACTAGAATTAGATGATACCATATCAGTTATCATGATGCTTTGTAAGCCACAAGGAGAGAAAAGGTATTAACAGTCTTTCCCAGATGTGAATCTAATGACCTATACGACCAATTTTTCAGGCAAGATATGACTACTTCACTACTATTAGGGAAAACCAACTGCTTTCATGCTGTAAACCTTGTCAAAATCCTATGGCAGGAAATTCCTGGACTCTTGTGGGGGAATTGAATGTTGTTGCTTAGCTAAATTGACACAGTGTTAAGTTGGTTTTTACCTATTTGCTTTAACACCCATAGAAAATGCCTCTAGCAGCCTTAATCAGAAAAATGTTCTCTTTCCAGTGTACCATGGTGAATGCAGAGAATCATGGCTCCATAAAGTGCTGAGAATAAGTGATGAGTGAGTGCTGAGCCCCTAAAAGAGATTTATACCATGCCCACTAAGGCTCAGCACTCCATGTGCATACCATGGCACACACTGGACAATAACAACAACACATGCACACATATATAAAATGGGAAATACATAAAACTAGATCTAACACATCGTTTCAGCAAAGCTAGGAAATAAAAATATCGTGAACTTGAAATTATTTGTAAGTAGAAAATATTTGTATATTCAATAAGTGAAGAATTAGCCAGATAAGGTACATAGCTTGAAAAATAATGTTTGTTGTAGATTATTTGATATATTTTATGTAGCTACTGTTCCATTAGTAATATGGAAGGGAAAATTTAAGCATATACTTATTAAAACAGTGATACCTCTAAAAAACAAAATATGAAATATTTTTATTAAGAATAACCAGCAAGGTAATTTATATTCTATAGTAACTAGTTTTTTTTTTTTTTTTTTTTTTTTTTTTGGTTTTTCGAGACAGGGTTTCTCTGTGTAGCTTTGCGCCTTTCCTGGAACTCACTTGGTAGTCCAGGCTGGCCTCGAACTCACAGAGATCCGCCTGGCTCTGCCTCCCGAGTGCTGGGATTAAAGGCGTGCGCCACCACCGCCTGGCCTATAGTAACTAGTTTTTTATTCATAATTTTATTCATAGTTTAAAATTTTTAACTTTTAAAAAATTGTAAGATTATAATATAATCACAACATTTCTCTCTTTCCTTTCCTCCCCCAAAACCTCCCATATGCCCTCTCCACTCTCCTTTAAATTCATGACCCCCTTTTTTTTTACTGTTAGTGCATGCATGCTCGTGTGTGTGTGTGTGTGTGTGTGTGTGTGTGTGTGTGTGTGTGTGTATTCATAAATATAACCTGTTAAGTCCATATGATGCTACTTGTATGTATATTTTTCAGGGCCAACCATTTGGCACAGAATTTTAACCAGACTTAAAGGTGTGGTCAAGCCTGTGATCCCAGCGACTTTAGAGAATAAAGTACAAGAAATGATGAGAGGCTCAGACAAGCCTGGGCTACAGAGATCAGGCACAAGAGCAAGAGAGTGAGAGAGAACGCATTATTGAGACAGACATTGTGAGATCAGCAGAGAATAACAGAGGATTAAAATTTTTCTTAATTTTTATAAAATATTTGCAACAGCAACATTTCACATTAGCACATTGTTTTCATTTGTTTCTGTCAAAAGCTACTTTATGAACTAAGTCTTTGAAGGCTTGTTTTACTTGCTGGTTCCTCAAGGAATAAATAAAAGGGTTCAACATGGGAGCAATCGAAGTGCTGAGAACAGCTACTGTTTTGGTCAATGATGCCCTTTCTTTTGCAGATGGTTTCACATAGATAAATATGCAGCTTCCATAAGACATGGAGATGACAATCATGTGAGAGGAACAGGTGGAGAAAGCCTTTTTCCTCTGACTGATAGATGGAAATCTTAAAATAGTCCTGATGATATACATGTAAGATAAAATCACCAATGCCAATGTGAACAGCAAAGTAAACAGAGCAAAGTAGAAACCAATCACTTCTAGGAGCCAAGTATCTGAGCAAGACAGTTGTAAGAGGGGAAAATAGTCACAGCAGAAGTGATCGATGACATTAGAAGCACAGAAGTCTAACTTGAGGACCAGCATGAGTGGTGGGAAGATGGTCAGAAATCCTGCCAGCCATGAGGCGAGGACAAGAAAAGTGCAAACTTTCTGGTTCATGATGGTGGTGTAATGCAGTGGTTTGCAGATGGCAACATAGCGATCATAAGACATAGAAGTTAGGAGAAAAAATTCTGTCACACCAATGAAGATGAAGAAAAATAACTGAGCCAAACAATTGTTATAGGAAATGGTCTTGACTTGAGTAATTATTGATGCCAAAAATCTGGGGATGGAAACGCTGGTGAATGTAATTTCTAAGAAGGAGAAATTCCGGAGGAAGAAATACATAGGAGTCTTTAGGTGAGAGTCTAGCAAGGTGAGGATGATGATGATTAAGTTTCCAGTGATACTTAATATGTAAGTTATTAATAAAAAGATGAAAATTATCACCTGAAGCTCTCTGTTGTCTGATATTCCCAAGAGCACAAACTCTGTAATTACAGTGTAGTTTTTCATGCTGATTTTCTCTTTTAATAAAATGTATCGATGAAAAAGACATTAAAGAGTTTATTTAATGAAGTGGAATTGAAATGTTTGTATATTGACATTATCATCTCCAACAAAATGATGCATTGACTCTCTTTTTTTGTAAGAATTACTACACAGGCAATTTCTGTCATTTAACATTTTGATAGTTAGTATTGTCTTCCTTTATAAATACATATATAGATGTCATTAATTTATCATCATGGCATGCAGGTCAAAGCCAATACTTGTTCATTACCATTGAAATAGAGACTGTATACACGTACTATATTGAATAGGGAAAATATACTTATGGATCCATGTTTAAAATTTCCTTATTAATATTTTTGTATGAAAACTTTGCTGATACTCAAAATTTCTTTATGTGTAATACAGCTTTGAGAGACAGACTACCTCCATAGTGATTATTGACTTCACCTGTAATTTGAATGCTGTTCTGAAATATCTGCTTGGAAAGCACATATATTGCTTTCCATTTTTAAGATTGTATGCTTTTAGAACTGAAATATCTAATATTTAAAGTCAATTTTGATGCCACTTGAAACTTACAGAATTTAATTAATAAAATTCAGTGAACAAATTTACAATTATAATGCACAGCATTGTAAAAATTTTCACTCTTACAAAAATCTTTTTTATATATATAATCACAAATACCAGTGCTTGCAACCATAGTCATGTAGGACTATCATTACGTTGGTTATAAGGAGAGGAAAATTAATCACAGAGCTAGAAAAGAGACCCTTAATACTATAATAAATTATGCATTTATATGATTATCATAAGTGATAGTTTAACGATGAACTTTTTTAATATTTACTTTGTGTCTTTATCCTTACTTTTTTGAGAACAAAAGGAAATTCATAAGGAAGTTTTTTCTTTTTTGCAAAAATATTGCTTCTCTCCTTGAAGACTGACTATTCAGAATAAATAAAAATTATTAGCTTTGCTAATTATAAGATGTAAGACACATCACTTCTATCTGTCCTGTGCAATACTAATACACAACAAACAATATACTGTTTGTGGCATAAGTTCTCAATTATTATGTGATATTGCTTTCTTTGTATAGCAGGAACTGGACTTTTGGCAAGAGATGATTGTTAAAAATGGTAAAGGGCATTTCCCCCTTTCCATATATATTTTTGATAGTCCAGTATTGTCTTCGTTTATAACATACATATAGTTGTCACTAGTTATCATCAAACATGCATGTCAAAAGCCAACTTGTTATTAACATTTGAGAAATGGTTGAATTATATTAAGTGTGCAACTAAGAATAAATGCTAAAATGATTGAGTTCTCTAATTCTTTGAGATAATAAAATTTTAAATAACATACAAAACAAATTCATTTAAAACACAGAACATTCTTTTCTTATGTTGTATAACTAACACCCATTAGAAAGGTGATCTTAAATTTTCCTTTATTTTCTTAAAGTATAAAATATATTTTATAATTTTTTGGCATTCAGCTAAAAGTTGCTTCTATTATTATATAAACCCTCTAGCATAGATTAAGCAATACTTAACTGAAAGAAAGATTTCGAGTAGTATTACTTAGAAGTAAAATAAATCTCTCTCTCTCTCTCTCTCTCTCTCTCTCTCTCTCTCTGCATTGTGTGTGTGTGTGTGTGTGTGTGTGTGTGTGTGTGTGTGTGTGTGTGTGTGTGTGTGTGTGTAGGGAGGGTCTTACTCTATAGCTCTGGCTGGCCTGGAACTCACTGTGTAGACTAGACTGGCTTTGAACTCATGGAGATCTGACTGCCTCTATATATAATGTTCTTAATTCTTCCATATGAACAGAAATATGCTGGAACTTGACTATAAATATGTTTTTAAATCATTACAATTCTTTAATCCAGGGAATAATGGGTGGCACATTTTAAAGTTCTCTGCAGAAGGTAAAGAATGAATATTACATAAGAATTAGACAATTTTACCTTCTGTGGTCACTATAAATCCCTGAGAGACTAGCTTGGAGGAAGAAAGGAAGCAAGCAGAGGTTAATTCAGGAGATGTAATGTGGTCATGAACTACCTGTCTGGAAATCACAGCAATACAGGGAGATGAAAGTATTGTAGACCAATGAGAAGAGGCAATCAACCTGCTTTCCCTTCAGCCAAACTTAATTTTCCTAATAAACACATGGACTCTTCACTCGGGAGATAATTTATTCTCAATTATCTTGGGGTTGGTTAAATCTGAGTGAACTAATCTACAATGGGCCATTTGTTGAGGGTAGTGTCTTTATTTTATTCATCTGTGTATCTCAGTGGCCCAGAGAAGGTGAGCAATTAATGAAAACGTTTAATATCCTTACATATAAGCAAAATTTATTTGCTGCTGGTGATAATACAACATGTATCCACTATGGAAATCAATATGGAGTTTCCTCATAAAACTTGTACATTACCCAACCATATAATTCCTTGGCATATATCCAAATAATTCTAAATCCTACCACAAAGATACTTGAACTTTCTTGTTATTTTTTTCCTCAATTCATAATACTAAGGAAATGGAACCAACTTAGTTGTTCATCAACAGATAAATGTATGGTACACTCACACAATGGAATTTTATTTAACCATATATAAATATTAAATAGTGAAGTTTGTAGAAAAAATTGATCTGAAAATTATTATATTGAGTAAAGTAACTCAGGCTCAGGGGAAAAAAACAAAAATTGAATGCTCTCAGGCATATCCTATTTTAATTTTTATATATGTGAATACATATAATGCATTCATTCATTCATATATGGCTGTTGTTGTGTGTCTAGGCCATGTAACTAGGAAGGGTACCACAAGAGGTGAGAAAGGAGGTTTCAAAGACACAGAAGATGGAAATAGAATATATGTGACATAAAAGGAAAGAGGCCTAGCAGGGAAAGAAGGGTACAGGTTGGGGGTTGGTTGGGAAATAAGCCGGGAGGAAGATAAAATTGCAAATTATGTGTGAAAATACCATAATGAAACCAATTACTTGTGTTCAAATTCAAAAAATAAAACTTTAAAAAACAATATTTAAATTAAAAAAATAAAATTCAAACTAACACATAAATATGAGATGCAAGTGTATATACAATAGTGTACAGTAATATAAAGGGACATACAGAGTGGTCATTATATTTTCCACCTGACTCCTGTTTTCTTTACATTTTAAATTACCCAGTTTAATGCTCTATAATATGGCCTATGTGACACTTTGTCTGTATCTTTACTCAGAAACTCTCTCTCTCTCTCTCTCTCTCTCTCTCTCTCTCTCTCTCTATATATATATATATATATATATATATATATATATATATATAATTTTGGTAGGTTAGATAGGACCAAGTATATAAATATATGTAGTATATAAATTTGGTAGGGTAGATAGGACCATGTAAGAGTTTAGTGTATTACATGTTTTAAAATTTTTATATTTTCCAAAATAGACATTGAGTATATTTTATTATTTTCTTTGTTCATCAATTGTTTTTGTCTTATTTAACCATAAGATATATTTTTGTGCATTAATATCTAACTTTTAAAATGAATTTTGTATGCTATCATACAAATAGTGCTTCATCGTGGAAGTTTCATATGTTTGTTGTTATTCTTGGTTCTCCTTCTTTCCTTTCCCATTCTCATTCCATTCCTTCATTCTCCTCCAGTCCCATTCTGCACTGCCTTTTCCCCAAAGAGTCTTCCTTCAGCTTGCATGTCACATGTTCCATGATTCTCCCATTTCTGTTCTAGCTTACTGTTCTTCTAAGTTATTAACAACCTAAGGAAAAGTAGACATGTGGGTGGCTTTTAAGTTAAGAAACCCTCTCAATTTCAGTTACAGCAGAGGAACCGCATACGACCCACAGCTGGTGGATCAGTATTTTAAACCAATCCAGGTCTGAAAAATACTCCATTTTAACCAGAATATTCCAGCAGATGCAGAAAGAGATTTTTTTATATGAGTAAAAGGTCATCAGCATTTACAATATGTATAGTCCTAGCCTGCAAATTCTGTGTGCAGAATGTTTTGTGTAATTATATCCACATTGCAAAACCGTAAGTGTACACAAAACATTGCCTTCTTCCAACAAAAAAAGGGACACCATGTAAATATCCATCACTAGAATACTGGATGTATGCACTATATTTAGTAAAATCCTAAATGCAATTGCATATACATATGTTTAAAATATGATGTATAGAACTGATGAAGGATGGAGCCCCCAGAGTCCATCATCTATTCAAACTTGGAGTCTTTTATGTTTCAAAATGGAGTTTGGGATTTTTTTCTAGTTCTGTGAAGAATGCCGTCTGGATTTTGAGTGGGATTGTGTTGCTTAGTAGATTGCTTTTGGCAATATAGCTATTTCTACAACATCAGTTCTGCTCATCTATGATCATGGGAAGTCCTTTCATCTTTTTTAAGTTATCTTCTTCAATTTATTTCTTTCATATCTTGATCCTATTTACATGATGTATATCTTTGTCTTCCCCTTTCATTGTATTTTTCTAACAATCCCTAACAGCTAATTCTCTCACTCTTGTAAACATGGTTATAGCTGTTAATCTTTTACCTCTCTCCCATGAAAGGGACCTCAAAAGGCCAGAAGGGGCTGATCTCTAAAATCCTGACAAGGTGATACAGCATGCAGGCCAGTTCTGGGTGCACCTGGAAAATAAAGCTTGTTTTAATTGGAAAACTATTTTTCAATGTCTTTAGGGATATATAATATTACTTATATGCTTTTTTCAAGGCTGATCACTTAGTACTGGCAGCAGATTCAGATGGGAAGGAAGATGGGTAGGATTTAGGAGGAGTTGGGGGGGAAGGGAAATCATAATCAGAACATATTGTACAAAAAAACTATTTTCAATAAAAGAAAAATATAAAGCAAATTGTTTTTATTATTTCATATACAAATACTGTTTTTATATAATCTTCACCTTTACAACTGTCTTGGGGAAATCAATTTTGCAACTGCTTTCAGTAACAGAGACTTTAGATGGACATTGGAGTCAAAGCCGGGTCCTTTTGCTCCATTGTCATATCCTGATTTGAAACTGGCCTGGGATGCTTTATATCCTTTATATGGTTCCTTCTAGCACCAGATAGAGGAAGTTCTTGCATCAGACAGAGGAAGAATAGAAGAAGAAAAGACAGATAAAAGTATTAAGCATAGCTGCAACCCAAGACTGAGAAGCACACTCAAGCTTCTTGCAATATTCAGCCACTGACATCCCAGTTGGCATGCAGCTCCTGCATTGCTAGTGTGAGGTGATTCACTATTTGGAAGGTGATGAGGGGTTCCCCCAGAAACAGTACCCCTAAGTCAAGCTTGTACTTTCACTCTTCCTCCTGTTCTACACTTCTCAACCATCATGTTCCAGATGTGCAGGTACCATGTCATCAAACAATCTTAGGTGCTATGGAAACAAACACCCGGCAGCTATAGAGTAATATAATTGATTTTCTTAGTTGAATTTTTCTCACTCTTATTAGTTCTTTGGGGATTTCATGCAGTGTATTTTGATTATATTCGCCCCCTTTCCTGACTCATCTCAGATCCATCACACACACACACACACACACACACACACACACACACACACACACATGATTTTGTGTCTTCCTTTTTCATTTTTGAACACATCAAATACAGTTTGTACTGTACTTGGTTGTATGGCCTTCACTCTAGAGTGACCAGTATACCGGGAGTCATACCCTTAAAAAAAAGTAATGCTTACAAAAGATAACAATTACAAATAGCTCCTTAGCTAGGGGTTGGACTTCATGTTCACCTTACCTCTCCATGCTGGAGATTTTGTCCATCCTGAGCCTGCACAGGTCTCTACCATACTACCTCACTTGCTGTGAACTCACATGTGTATCTGTCATGTGGTGTACAGAAATAGTTTCCCTGTAGTCATCCAATGCTTCTGGCTCTTACACTCTTTCCTCCCTGTCCACAATGATCTCTGAGCCTTAGAACGATGTTATGTAATACAGATTTTCTGTTCAATGATAAACATTCAGCAGCCTACAATTATCTGCACCTTGACCAGTTATAGGTCTTTGTGTTTATCACTATCTGTTGCAGAAAGAAGTTTCTCTGTTGAGAATTTATCAGTTCACTAATCTATGGTTATTATGATGTCACTAGCAGTAAATTTAATACTATGTCCATTTAACAAAACCACAGTAGTAGGTTCTTCCTCTATAAGTAGCTACAGTAAACTTAGTTCCCTAAGTCAGACTCTGGTTTGTCACTGGTGCTCCAGAAGGAGGGGTTATATATTTGTTACCTCTAAATAGAGAAAGAGTTCTTTTAACACCAAGTTATAAAAAGTAACAGTAAATTTATTCTGCTGTACTAGGATAAAATTAGGTATGCAAACCAACATAATCGAATATGGAGCCTAGAATTACACAGATATTGTCAACAAATATTCAACATGCATGCCAAGAATATAAAATGTGCAAAAGATAGATTTTCAACAAATGGTATTGGAAAAGGTGAATATCCACAAAGAAATATGTTATTATATACTTGGTTTATACCACAAACAAAAATCAACTCTAAGTGAATTATATAATATTACCTAGCATTTTAAAAGTCTTATAAGAAAACATGGAGGTCAACTTTACATTGGTCTTCTTTATTTATATTTTTTTTTTTGATTTTTACTTTCTGTGTAGGGGTGATTTGTCTGCATGTGTGTCTGTATACTATGTGTGCAGTGCCCATGGAGACAAGAAGAAGGTGTTGGACCACTGGAGTTACATACTGTTGTGAGGTAATATGGGTGCTAGGATTTAAATCCAAGTCCTTTAGAAGAACAACCAGTATTCTTAACCAAGAGCTATCTTTCTAGCCCCAATGACACTGTTTTTAATGATGATTTGAAAGACATGATACCAAAATGCAAGAACAAAAACCAAAATAGATAAGTAAGACTAACCCAAAGTAAAAATAAATAAAAAAAAAACACCAACAGGATTAAAAGACAGTCTATAGGAGTATAGAATGTGTTTATAAATCATAGCTCCAACAGGGGCTAATTTTGAAAATACATAGCAACTACAATGAACTGTTGCTGCTCCTGATAAATTTTCTTGATTTTTTTAAGTTATTTAAGACTCCTATGGGATGCCTTTTCTAAATCCTTGACTAAGACTAGACTACTGTGGTATCTTTTATTATCAATAATGAGTATTTTGTAACAGTAATCCCCAGAGAAGATTTGTAATTTCAGTAGATTCCCTTGAGTTGGTAAGAAGTGGGAAACGGTAGAACCAGAGCATTATAAGTGCACAGTTGGCTATGAGGCATCTCTTTGTTGTAAGAATTGTGTATATTTCAGCAATGGTTTCATATTCTTTTTATGACTCCCGATTTTTACTTCATCTTGAAGAATGACATCTAATTGGAAGATTAGGATGACAATGATCTCAACACTAAGAATGAGATTTCACAAAATTCAACCTGTCAGATGGCACATGTTAAAATTACCATCGTAATCTCAAGTTTCCACAGTAAATGTGAAATTGAAGGAATGTGAAAATTCTTTATGGAAGTATACCAAGTATTGTGCCTTTTCTGACAAAAATAGTAAGAATATTTCTACTGGATAGTAAAATAACGATCACCTAAACAATTGAAATTATCTTTAACTGACAAAGCAGGACGATTGATAGACATGAAAAGGTGAGTCCATGCTGATTTTAAATTAACTTTATAATATGAAACAAAGGCTAATGCACAGTAAGTCCAATGAAGGGAATTGTATTTGCAGTACTGAGTTCTTATATTTTATGAAATGTTTTAAGGGGTAGATATTTTGAGGTTATGTGTGAACAGATTAATGTATTTTATTTTTAACTCACTTCTATATTTGTTTTTCTTTGACTGTTTTATAAAGTGGTGTGAAGTTTCTGTAATAAACCAGTCTTAGTGATATCATAATTCTAAGTCTGCTAAACCTACACCATTCAGAAACGACTAATATCTAGCAATCTTTTCACATATGAATGTTAAGGATAACAGGAAAATAAAAAAGTAAACATTTGCTTGATGAAAACTAAAGCCTGAGCATCTTCAGAAGCCAATTTTAAAATTATTCACTAATACTGATTTTTGGAAAATTTGTTGTTTGTTAAAGCATTGTTTTCCCCCAAAATTGGTTCATAAAAGTAGTACAGGCAAAGGAAAACAATATTAATAAGACAAATGAAAAAGGAATAAAAATAGCAAAGAAGAAGCTTTAGTGAACTCATTTAAAGGTAAGAGAGCACCAACTGCTTATTCAACACCAAACTGTCCACCCTGAAATCAGATATACAAGTAACATTATACAGACTGAATGGGTTGTACTTATGTATTTAGGAATATACACGTATTTAAGAAAAAAAGTCTACAAATTTGAAAGAGAGCAAGGGGGTGGGATACATGGTAAGGTTTAGAGAGAGGAAAGGGAAAGCGAAAATATTGTAATTATACCATAATTTCAAAAAACATGTTTTAAAAAGTCTTGGCTGGGCGGTGGTGGCGCACGCCTTTAATCCCAGCACTCGGGAGGCAGAGGCAGGCGGATCTCTGTGAGTTCGAGGCCAGCCTGGGCTACCAAGTGAGTTCCAGGAAAGGCGCAAAGCTACACAGAGAAACCCTGTCTCAAAAAAAACAAAAACAAAAACAAACAAACAAAAAAAAAGTCCACAAGTAAGCTAGAGCCAGTGGCATGGCCCGTAATCCAGGCTCAAGCAGGAGGACCAGAAGCTTATGGCCTGCTTGGTAATAGGAGACATTTGGAAGTGAATGTGTTAATTTGCACTTATGTAATTATGAGAAAAATACTATTCCATTTCAGGGGTGGAGGTGTTTTATGTGAAGAATGCTGAACACAAAAAGACTAGGACAAGTTTGTAATTAACCTATGGCATATAATTATGTGTAACCTGAAATTTCAGGCTAGAAAACATTTGCAAATGATGTATTTCCGCTTCTGCTTTAGTGTGGGTATATAAATTCTAGTGCACAAAAAATATTTTATTTGTTTTTTGTTCTCTAAGGCTTACAAAAGAGGATGAAGAATCAATCAGTGGAACTTGACTTCATTCTTTTAGGATTGACAGATGACCCACAATTGCAAATTGTGGTTTTTCTGTTTCTCTTTCTCAATTATATGATGAGCCTGATGGGGAACTTAATCATTGTGCTCCTCACCCTGCTGGACCCTCGCCTCAAGACTCCAATGTACTTCTTTCTCCGTAATTTCTCCTTTTTGGAAATCATATTCACAACAGTGTGTATTCCTAGATTCTTGACAACCATTGTGACTGGAGACAAAACTATTTCTTATAATAATTGTGCAGCTCAGTTGTTTTTTATTCTTTTGTTGGGAGTCACAGAATTTTATCTCCTGGCTGCCATGTCCTATGACCGCTATGTAGCCATCTGCAGACCACTACATTACCCGATCATCATGAACAGCCGAGTGTGCCACCAACTTGTCATCAGCTCCTGGGTGACTGGGTTCTTAATCATCTTCCCCCCATTGGCCATGGGTCTGAAGCTGGATTTCTGTGATTCCAGAATAATTGATCATTTTATGTGTGAAACTTCTCCTATCCTACAGATCTCCTGCACAGACACTCATGTCTTAGAAATGATGTCCTTTGTCTTGGCCGTAGTGACACTTGTAGTCACACTGGTACTAGTGAGTCTCTCTTACACTTTCATCATTAAGACTATTATGAATTTCCCTTCTGCACAGCAAAGAACCAAAGCATTTTCCACCTGCACTTCTCACATGATTGTTGTTTCCATAACGTATGGCAGTTGCATCTTTATGTATATTAAGCCATCTGCAAGGGAGAGAGTAACCGTGTCCAAAGGTGTAGCTTTGCTGTATACTTCAATCGCTCCTCTTCTGAACCCCTTCATTTATACGCTAAGAAACCAGCAGGTGAAAGAAGTCTTCTGGGATGTATTACAAAGACTGCATTTTTCAAAACACAGTTTAAAATCATGATATAGACTGCAACCACATATTTAAAATGGAAAATCTATTTCATTTTTTTTATAATTATTATGTTTTCCTATGACAGCAGTTATTTCATATGTGGGAATTTTTTCCTGAAGAACCCTGTAACTCAGTTCTACTTTACATTTTACTTTTCCTTGAAAGATTGTACTCCATGATAACTAACTTCCTCCAATTCCTTTCTGAAAGTATTTTTATGAGTATATATTATTATTACATGCCCATTTCTGGAAACCATTATATTGAATAAAATAAACTTTGTATAGTAGCAATTTTCTATGTGTGGTTAATTATTTGATTGAATATCAATGCAATGTGTATATATAACATTCTAATCATTGGGAGACACTCATTACTTTCCTGTAAGTGGTCTTCAAAATCTGTAAAGGACACAAACGCTTAAACCAAATATTATTATGTGGCGCTAAATGTCTCAAAAACATTGTGGGACAGACAGGATAACTTTTGTAGAATTCCAAGGAAAAAATCTTTCAAGAGAATATAATCATGCCAAGGTGAAAAAAATACAAATATAACAACAATTAATGTAAAAAATAGGATGTGAATTTGAAAGAGCGCAAGGAGGGATATATGAGAAGAGGAATGTAATTATAATCTCAAAACATAAAGAAGTATTTTTTTTTTTTTGGTTTTTCGAGACAGGGTTTCTCTGCGTAGTTTTGTGCCTTTCCTGGAGCTCACTTGGTAGCCCAGGCTGGCCTCGAACTCACAGTGATCTGCCTGGCTCTGCCTCCCGAGTGCTGGGATTAAAGGTGTGCGCCACCACGGCCCAGCCAAAGAAGTAATTTTTAAAATTAAAAAATAAAGGAAAGAATACTAAGGTACAAGGGCATGCAAATTCTACAACTCTACGCATTGCAAAGTGAGCATAACTAATAGTTAAAAGGGCCTCTAAGAACTTATCTGGAGAGGAGTCAAGATGATTCAGTGGTAAAAATCCTTCCCAGGCCAGTGCGAGCACTTGAGTTTGATTCCCAGAATCCATGGTGAGAATTTATCCCCAAGAATTTTCCTCTAGCATCCATACATGAACAGTCGTGTACTTCACACCTCCACATCACAGATACAACTCCCTTACCAGACACTCTCACCTTACCAGACACTCTCTCAGTACAGATTAGGCAAGATTTTCTGTCCTAATTTCTCCAGGTATTACATAGGACATATGCAACCTACACAGTTGTTCAGTGAATCCACTCTATTGAGACTATGTACCACTCAGTAAAAGATAACACCTGAACTTCTGAAGACACAAAGATGTCTGTCTCACAATTCCCTTAATGTAATAATGAAGGTGAAAGCAGCAATAAGGTGGCAGAGGTGAATGGATCAAAACATGACAGGATCTGTTATTCAGTAAAGTGTGTGAATTTAAATCTATTATGTCAATAATTTCCAAATATTTAAAATATTTTTGTTTTGCTTGAATTATATTGCATATGATTTGTGGTACAAATGTTATATTAAATACATGACCATATTGCCAAATAATCAAATCATATATTTACAACCTCACACATTTTACATTTCTTTGTGATATTCCAAGTTATTATTTCAAGTGTTTCTTAGTTGAGATATCTGGCATATATCATTATATATTTAATATGCACCTTCTATTTTGAAGCATAGTCTGTACATAGTTCTTACAATTAGAGAAGTCATTGAAAGTGTGTGCAAGATGGACACTTGAGTGTTTAACTTTTAATTTTAGAGAGATTATCCTTGTAAATTATATCAGACATAGTCTGTATTAGAGACGGAGGGCTGATGAGGGTCATTGGTCTAAAATATTTGTAAATTTTGAGGCAATATGTAAACATAACAGTGGAACTAGCATACAGATAGTCAGATCAATGGAAGAGAGGAATAGAAGCTTAATTAAAATTTAAGTCTGTGAAGCTAAATCACATGATTGTTACTGAATTATTTACTTAAAAGTTGTTTGTAACCATCTTATAGACCACACACAGAAATAACCTAAATGTGTAATTGTTCCCCAAATGGGATTAAATAGTTCAAACAGAGACTCCATGGGAACCAAGATGTAGTAAATACTGATATTTAACAATGTTTTTAGAATGATATAATTATCTTTGTTTCTATTCTGGCTTGATAAATACTGATACATTCCTTATCTTCCACCTATCATTTCTTTTGTTTTTTTTTAATTAAGTCATCCACTTAGCCCGTAGGTGAACGAAACATGGCGTTTCCCCCTCCATCTCCCACCTCCAATCTTCCAGACTGAGTCCATTGATCTCAGAGTCATGGTTTCCAGGTTACTGTAGTGACTGTTCCTATGAGTGTAAGGCTTTACGGTTATTTCTCTGATACTTATCTGTATGCTTCCTTTTATAAGGCAGAACAAGGGAAAAATTTGTTTTTCTTTGTTGGAGTGATTTTCTTAACTATGAACTACTTAGTTTATTGATTTGGAATATTTTATTAACTAATGTGATAATATAATCAAAACTTTCTGCCCTGCCTCACAATTCCTAAATAATTGGAGCTTCACACCATCAGACAGAGCCTGAACTCTCTTTATAGTGTGACATAAATGGCTATTCTCATGTCTCAAGCTTTAGAACTGAGCTGCTCACTCTCCCAGCAACTCTAAAGGGATTATTACTCAATAAAACAGGAAAGTTATTCATTTGTGTTCTCAGTGAACTTATTGCCTATTGTACTTTTTCAACTGAACTCCCCCAAAGCACATCCACAGTCTCGAAGGAGTGTGTAACAGGAATCTTAAAAGTACTTATTAATAAAATCAACCTGTAGCCGGGTATTGGGGTGAAGTTATAAGATCAGAGACAGAACAGCCACAACATTAAACATACAGGATAGGCAGTGGTGGCACACACCTTTAATCCCAGCACTTGGGAGGCAGAGTTAGGCAGAAATCCATGTGTTCAAGGATACAGCCAAGCATGGTGACTCATGCCTTTAATCCCAGAAAGTGATGGTAGACGGCAGAAAGGTATATGTGGTGGTAATCTAATTATACTGAAATGTGATTTTGATTGTATGTTAATAAATAAAGTTTCCCGGGGGTCAGAGCTATTAGAGCCATAGCAAGAGTGTGGCGGTGGTGGCACACGCCTTTAATCCCAGAAAGCCAGCCTTTAATCCCAGGGAGTGGTGGTAGAAAGCAAAAAGATATATAAGGCGTGAGGACCAGAAACTAGAAGCATTTGGCTGGTTAAGCTTTCAGGCTTTGGAGCAACACAGTTCAGCTGAGAGCTATTGGGATGAGGACACAGAAGCTTCCAGTCTGAGGAAACAGGACCAGCTGAGGAACTGGTGAGGTGAGATAGCTGTGGCTTGTTCTGTCTCTTTAAATAGACTAACAGACAGGAAATAGAGCCCTGATTCGGGAAGCTGGGACACCACAGGCGGAAGGGTGAGATTTCAGCTCTGAGCTCTGACCTCTCGGCTTTCTCTTTTGCATTGTTTCTGTGTTTCTTATTTAATAAGACGGTTGGTTACATCTATAGGTATATAAGGCGTAAGGACCAGAAAATAGAAGCATTTGGCTGGTTAAACATTTGACTGGTTAAGCTTTTAGGTTTTGAGCAGTACAGTTCAGCTGAGAGCCATTCAGATGTGAGGACACAGAGGCATCCAGTCTGAGGAAACAAGATCAGCTGAGAAGTTGGCCAGGTGAGGTTTTCTGTGGCTTGTTCTGCCTCTCTGATCTTCCAGTGTTCACTCCAATAACTGGCCTCAGGTTTGATTTTATTAATAAGACCTTCTAAGATTCCTGCTACAGGAGTGCATGAAAATCACGTCAATAATTCTTTTTGCCTTAGTAATTTTATTTTGTCTCATACAACAACAGCTGCTGTATCGCTCTGAATTAACACAATTTGCTGTGGATTTCTGTATGCTGTGAATATGTGTTGTTTTGATTGGCTGATAAATAAAGCCATTTGGCCTATGGCAGGGCAGGATGGAGCCAGGCAGGAAAATCCAAGGGAGAGAGTGAAAGGAGAAAGGAGAGGAAGGGGATACTAGATGCCACCAAAAAAACCAAGATGTAAAAATACTGGTAAGCCACACCCACATGGCAACTTGTAGATTAATAAAAATGGGTTAAGTTATAAGAGCTAACCAGCAGAAGCCTGCCTTAGGCCATGCAATTGGTAATTAACATTAATCCTCTGAATAATTATTTCATAAGTGGCCATGGGACCATGGGGGTTGGGCAGGACCAGAGGAATGTGGGACCATGGGGCCTGGGCAGAATCAGAGAAACCTGACTACATTTGGTTGCCCAACATGTTGGCTCAAGTTTCCACCTAAAACCCAAGAAAGTTTTAAAAACAGATTCTAAACAGAGCTATAAAGACAGCTTCCTAGTTGTGTCTTTGGCAAGCCATGAGCTACAGCATGATGGGTTTGTGGTGTGTGAGCTTGAACACAGCATGGCAGATTCTTGCCACAGTACACAGTAGTGTCTCCAAGCCACACAGCATGCTGTGTGGCAGATTTACTAGCTTTTGTTAGTTTAAAAACAAAAAATGTTTCTGGGCTATATTGTGCTAGATGGAGGCATAGATTCACTGCTTCCCAGACTGCGTGGTGAGCTGGTAGTAAAGTGCCACTGCCATGTTGGGAGCTGAGATGGGTGGAGTCAGCAGCCAAAGCTGCTGTTTCAGTCCTAGCGACGCTACAGTTAAAAGCAACATATACACAAAAGACAGGTTCAGATGGAATAAAACTCTAAATGGTTTACAGTGTGTGTAAAAATGTGCATAGACTTGGAAGAGAGAGGAAAAGGAATATATGTAGTTATATAAAGCAATAGATAATTTTTAAAAATAACATCTTTAAAGAGACAGTAAAAGTAATATAAAAATAAGCCAGGTAAAGATGGAAATCACAGAGAGTCTGGATTATATTGTCTTTCATATTTTTAACTGCAGAAAGATATTTGATTATAAAGGCTGCAAAGTCAAACCAATATATGTATTTTAAAGGTATCTTGACTTCAAAATTTGGATCTAAGGATATGTTGCTTTGGAAAGGGGGCTCTGCTTTTGTTTCCACAAGAAGTAAGAGGTTATGGATTTATTTCAGGTTAAAATGGATCAGATTTGATCAAGCCAGACCTCCTGAACCATAACAGATGGTACCTATCAACAAAAGTTATAGCCAGTCCTCCCAAGACTTGACCATTATCTCGAATTTTCTCAGGATCCCCATAAGACTCCCAGTGCCCACAATCAGCAGGAAGTAGCCTAGAAAACTATGCCCACATTCCCAATAACTAGATTATAGATATTGTCTTTGTTTAGAGATTTGTTACAAATTGTTACTTGGGAGGCAGAGCCAGGAGGATGTCTGTGAGTTCAAGGCCAGCCTGGGCTACCAAGTGAGCTCCAGGAAAGGCGCAAAACTACGCAGAGAAACCCTGTCTCAAAAAACAAAACAAAACAAAAACAAACAAAAAAAACAAACAAATTGTTATTGGTCATAGTCAATATCTTTCTAAAGAAAAAAGGGGGATAGGTATGAGAGGATGAAAGGGTAGATTATTGAATTTACTTTTAAAGAACAACAAATTGTGTGACATGTTTTAAATTGCTATAGATTTTAGTTTATTACAAATTTAAAGTTAATTGTGTTATACTGTACGTATATTTCTACTCTTGTTTAAGGTATTATGTTTGTACAGCTTATTTGACATTGTAATGTATAGTTAAGAAGTACAGATTAATAATTAGTCATCTACGATAATCACACTTATAGTCATGTTAGTTAAGTTTTCTGGATATACATAGATATATTTCAATTAGATAGGTGATCTTCAAACACTTCAAAGACCTACAGATTATGGCATTTAAAATGTTTTGAAACTTAGACTTTTCTGGAGAGTGAGACATGTCTGTTCCTGGCAGCACCGATTTACTTCAAAGAAAAAGATGGACATCAAAGACACTCTATATGGAATTTATATTCTTCTTGGCAAAAATAATCATTTGGGCAAGAAACTGCTGTTGCCTGGACTGTTGATAATATGTTATATAAACTGGACAAGCAGGACCCATAGAAAGGTGACCACTGAACTTTGCAAGGCAAAATGGTTCATTAGGTTCCTGCTCAGCAGAGGAGACTGACAAATATTCTACGGGACACAGGGAGAAGCAACTAAAAAACTCTAGGCCTATTGGCTGAAGATGGATGCCACAATGTTACAGAGGAACTTTGGATGGACTGTTCAGGCAGGCAGCTGTCTCTGTCATTTCCAGAATTTTGGAAGTTGCTTACAATGCATTTCTTGTTTACTTAGGTAATATTGTATCCTTCTGGGGTCTTAGATATAGTTGAAGACTAGAGAGTTATAATTATAGTTTTTCTTAGTCATGATAGATAAATTAGATATGAAACTTTAGACTCACAAACATAGGATAGATAGAATATTTTCTTTAATTTTGCCAAATACAAATAGACTAAATATTATAACTGTAATTCCTACTTGATAACTGTTCTATTATATGCACTTTTACTATGTTAAAGTTAAAACATTTATTTTTATTAGACATAAAAGGGGGAGTGCTGTGGAATATCACTTTCTGTTCACTGTGAATATGTATTGCTCTGATTGTTGATAAATAAAATCGTTTGGCCTATGCCAGGTGGGAAAATCCAAGGGAGAGAGTGGAGGAGACACCAGTTGCCGCCAGGAGAAGCAAGATGTAAAAGTTCTGGTAAGTTACAACCATGTGGCAATTTATAGATTAATATAAATAGGTTAAGTTATAAGAGCTAGCTATCAAGAAGCCTGCCTTAGGCCATGCAATTGGTAATTAATATTAAGCTTCTGAATGATTGTTTTATAAGTGGCCACAAGACCTCAGGGGCCAGGTAGGACTGGAGGAATGTGGGACCATGGGATCTGGGCAGGACTGAAGATATCTTCCAACTACGACAATTCTTTCATGTCTTGTACAGAAATAATTGACTTCAATTTTCATTTTCGTATATTTTAATACCTATCTGGATAAAATAATTATGGAAAGAAACAGGAGAGAAAGAAATAATGAACCGAATATGAGATTTTCTTTAGTATCTAATTAAAAATGTCTGGTTAAATTCTTGCATTAATTCTTCATTCTTTGAATTCATCTTTCCTCTGCAGTAACTCATGAACTGTAGTACCAATAACACTTCTGAGGCATTTAAGTGGAAAACTAAATGGACTATCAGGACGATTAACATATATTCACTCTTCTCATTATCTTCATTTTCCTAAACAATGTCATCACATTTTGAAAGCATCTGAATGTCAATAAAGATGACTCAAATATTTATTGAAATAGAGATGCTATCATCTTTCACTATCTTATCAAAAGGAAAACAAATGATAAATTGAAATAAATAAAATGAAGAACCTCTGCTTTTCAAAAGACATTTTATAATTGAGAAGGAATACATAAGTTCGGGAAAAACATGGTTGGAAATTATATATCTGCTAAAGAACTTGTTCCTAGAATGTATAAAAATGCCAAATGTAGTAATAAACAGAAGGCCCTAAGGAAATAGCTCACTGGCCAAAATGCTTGCTATGCAAGCTATGCAAGCATGACGACCCCCGTTTGGAACCCAACACCCCTGTGTAATCATAGGAGAGGTCAAATGTTTCCCCAGTTCTTGGGTGGGGCACAGTTAGTGACACCCTGGAGCTAGCTGGCCAAAGGCCTAGCCAAAGAGTGTGCCCCAGGTTGAGTGACAGACTCTGGCTCAAGCAAATAATTCTAGTAGTGACAGAGACACCTAGCGTCCTCCTTTGGTATCTATATGTTTGTATGTGTGTCAGTCCTGTTGTGTCTGGAAGGCCTTGTTTCCTTGGTGTCTTCCATCCTCATTGGCTCTTAAAATCTTCCTGCTGCTTCCTTCACAGTTCCCTGAGCCCCGAGGGGAGGGAGTTGATGGATACATTTTTTTTTTTTTTTAGGACTGAGTGTTCCAAGGTCTCCTACTCTTTGCACTTTGTCCAGTTGTGTCTATATTTGTTCTCATATGCTGCAGGGTGAAAATTCTCTGATGGTGGTGGTTGAACAAAATATTGATCTGAGAGTATAGCAGAATGTTGTTAGGAGTCATTTAATTGCTGCATTCCTTTAGCAAAACAATAGTATTTGGTTTTCCCTACGTCTACAGCCTATCTAGTTTTAGGTTGTTAGCCACTTAGGCAATGGTGAGCATGGGTTTCATCTCATGATGTGAGCCTTAGTACTAGGACATATCTTAAAAGCTGATATTACACTAATATAATTTTTTAAATAAATGAAGCATTTGGTCTACCAAAATTAAACAGAAGAAAATAAACAATTTACACATACCTATAGCCAGCAATAGGACTGAAACACTGACAAAAGACTTTCTCAACTAACGCAGGAAATGATTCTAAACTTTTAAAATAAAGCCACTATTACACTGATACCAAAATTGTAGTAAGACATAGCATTAAAAAAAAGAGAGAAAGAAAAAATTACAGACCTATTTTCATGACTCATTCAGATGTAAAACACTCAACAAAATACTTGCAAACCAAATTAAAGATCACATCAAAAAGATCAGCCATCATGATTAAGCTGGCTTAATTCAAACCATGCAAAGATGGTTCAGCATACATAAGTCAGTAAATGAAATCTATCATATAAATGGGTTCAAAGACAGAAATCACAGAATCATCAACAGAGATTCAGAAAAGGCCTGTGAAGTTCAGGAGGCTAAGTATGAAAGGGACATCTGTCAGCATAATAAAGGTTTACTTGACAAACATAGGCAGCAGAATGATTAAAGAAGAAAAACATCAAAAAATTCCTCTAAAGACCAGGGAAAAGAAAGTATAATCAACTCTCTTCATGCCTAATTAATACAGGGTTTTAAATCCTAGCTAGAACAATACTACAAGAGAAGGAAATGAAAGGGATAAAAATGTGAATTGAGAAATCAAAACATTCGTATTTGCACATGATATGATTCAATATATGTGACCATAAAGAGTTCACCAATTGAGGAAAAAAACAGAGATAGCAAACACTTTCAACACAATGATAAGATATAAAATTATCACATATAAGTCAATGGATTTTCTATATATCAATGGTAAATGCACTGAAAAAGAAATCAGGAAAACAATCCAATTACAACTCTCTCTCTTTATCCATCTCTCTCCAAATTGCAAATAAAACTAACAAAATAAAATAAAAAAAATCTCTACAAAGTAAACTTTGATATACTTGAGAGAAATTTGAAAGACACTAGAAGAAAGAAAAACCTCCTGTGTAGATAAAACAGGGCAGCCACTGTGGAAATTGGTATGAAGTTTCCTAGAAAAGTTAGAAATAAAAGCAGCTTGGTACTCAGCTATATGTTCATGGGAATGTAGGCAAAGTATTACATACCATACTACAGAGACATTTTCTCTGTCACATTCATTGGTCTATTGGGACCAATAGCTAAGAAATAAGAGTCTGGCTAAATGTCTCCTAACAGATGGATAGATAATGATTATGTGGGACATACCCACAATGAAATTTTATTCATCTTAAAGAAAATTGTGAAATGTCAAGGTAAAAGGATAAAACCAGGAAAAGTACTGTACTGTGACGTACAACCCAGGCCTAAAAACATAACTGCCTAATACTTTCTCTCATACATGTATCCTAACTTTAAATCTTAGTTTTTGTGTTTAACTTGCAGTATTTTTAGAAGTAAGCAAATTAGAGAGGGGCCATTGGGATTGGGGGTGCTTTTAAGGGAGGGCAGGATGTCAGAACACAGATTACATGAAAACAGAGGGGCAGGACTTCAGGTGGAAAGTTTGAGGTGTAGATGGAATTGGTGGCATAGGAGAGACATGGTAGAGCAAGAGGAAGTAAATGGGACAAAAGTTTTATGAAAAGTTCATATGGAAACACATTACTTTACTAATCAGTTCAAAACTTATTAAAAGATAAGAGACACCGAAGGACGATGTCGTGCATGTGTGCATAATTATGCGCCCACAGGCTAAAGGTCATTAAATGACCCCAGTGACAGGTATGAGCTTCCTCGTTCTGTGTTGTTGGTCAAAGGAGGCCCCAGAGGCCTCCAAGATTCTATATTTCTTGCCATTCTTTTTCACTGCCATAAAGCTATTTGATAAGACCCTACTGCTGAAGACACCACACCAAGTATAGAGAAACCAAGATTGCAAAGTGTAGAGAAACCAAGCTGGAAGCTCCCATCTTGCAGTCTAGATTTTATAGTGCCTGGTGGTGCTGTAGAGGCTAAAGGTGGAGAAAAGGCCCTGATAGCTCAACCCAGAAGTGAACCCTGTGAACTGTAAGACCAGCATTCCAGTCAAGATGTACTCACTGATGGAATAGTGATGTGACTGCCCTGGTGGGGGAGGGGTAACCAACTGTATGATCAGATTTTGGCCAGCTTCACAAGAGGGGATTCTTGTATGGTATTGTTAAAAAAAAAAAACAGGCAAAAATCCTTGGCTGATGAGGTCTTACAACCAGTGGGGGCATATTTTATGCCATTGTTCATCTAAATTGTCATATCACCACACTGCCTTCTAAATGTTATGTTTGTATAAATAGACAGATGCTACTCCTAGCCTTACACGTAGACACTTCTCTTTGTAGTAAATGATTATGAATGCGGGGTTACCTGTCTGCTTAAGGTACTGATAATAAGTGATTGAGTGATCAGCCCTAAGCAGGACATTTACCTCACCTACTGAAGGCACAGGGGTATTATAGAGAGGGGTTGGAAAAATCTCAGGGTCCAAAGATGGGAAGAAAGGTTGGGAAATGCTATCTTTTGGGCATAACACAGTCAGTGATGTCATGACCTTATAGAAATTAGGGCTGCCTGAAAGGGGCATAGAAAATATTGGGCCTCTGTACTGTAATCAGGGACTGGGCAGAGGCTCAGAGAGCACTACCCTTCCCAATTGAACTGCCAGATACTGATAAATTCTGGGGAAGAGGTTGCCATTGTCTTTAGTTGTGTGTTCACTGAGGAGACCCACAGACCATAATGTGCAGCTGAATTTTGCTCTGGTCCTGCCCAGCCCTACAGACCCTGCAGCCACTTACAAAATAATCACTCAGAAGCTTATATTAATTAAAATTGCTTGGTCATTATCTCAGCCTTATTACTGACTAGCTCTTACACTTCAATTAACCAATAATTATTATTTATGTTTAGCCACATGGCTTGATACCTTTTCTCAGTTCTGCCTTCACATCTTGCTTCCTCTGTGTCTGGTTGGCGACTCCCAACTCAGCCTTCCTCTTCCCAGAATTCTCTTTGTTTATCCTGCCTATACTTCCTGCCTGGCTACTGGCCAATCAGCATTTTACTTATCAACCAATGGAAACAACACATTCACAGCATGCAGAGCACCATCACCCATTAACAATGGATAGTTAGGAAACAGATGCCACACAGAACCCATTTAAAAAAAAAAAAAAACAAGAATATAGGAATGGGATATTTAGGGAGGTGGAGTGGGAACTTAGAGATGAAGGGATTGTACTAATTAGAATGTACTTTATACATGTATAATTCTGTAAAAGTTAATAAAATAAATAAAAATATTGCTGGAGAAAAAGAAGAGAAAAATCCCTGGTCCTTTAAATATGCAAAATCTTGTAATATACATTTTGTGTGTTTGTGGTGTGTGTGTGTGTGTGTGTGTGTGTGTGTGTGTGTGTGTGTATGTGTGTCTGTGTGCCTCATATGTTTGTGTCTACTTTTGTGTATTGTTGTGCTTACTTGTGTGTGTGCACAGAGAGGCCAGAGGTCAGGTGTCTTCCACTCCTCTCTACCTTATATTTATAAATGGTCTCTTCACTGAATATGCAGCTCACAATATGTGGTAGGATGATGGGCTAGTAAGCTACTGGGATCCGCTTGTCCCCAGCTTACCGGTACCAACACAGCATTTGTGTGGGTATTTTAATTGAACTCAGTTCCTCATGCTTGGATAGCAAGTCTTGTTAAGCCACTAAGCCACCCCTCTATGCCACAATTATGCATTTGGTATTCAGATATATACCTGCAAGTATTATATTTTATAATAGAACCTACATTCTGTAATCAATGAAATTATAAACATCTGCATTCTCAGAGCATGTTTCATGTCAACATCTGTTAATATTGTTAATCTTAGCATTTTTTTTATTAACCCCTCACTTATAATAATAACAAATTTCTTCACAAGGTATGAAAATTACTGACTGGAAAGTATCTGTTTCAGAACTTGGAAATGCCTCTTTTTCTCCTTGGGAATACATAGGGTTTAGAATACAGATGAAGTTTATCTCCTGAAAAGTAAAAGATCCATGATATAATGTAATATATTTTACAAAGTTTGTTACCCTTTCTTAATTATTCTTTCCATTGAACTATAGATTGTGCCCTGCAGAACCTGGCATTTCAGCTAGGGCTTTGGAGGGGTTTGGGGTGTTATAACTGTATCTTATGGATCTGCATATTCATAATGGTCTGAATTTCAAATGTTCCTACATAGTAGAAGCAAACTGTGGACAAATTAAAATTAAGTCAACTTGTTTTGACCCATTCCCAATACACTCTCTTGAGTATGATCAATGATAGAAGTATGAGTGGTAGCTTCTGACAGTATGGTTTTAGACATTTTCACAAAATCTGCATTTAACTGTATGCCAACATATCAGCATCACTCACAACCTTCTTAAAAGATGAGAAGAAGCTGGGAAGCTTTTTTTTTTTTTTTTTAGCATCTATTGCTCTTAGTGTTTCTATTGTAGACTTTTCAGAAGGGTGATTTTTGTGTAAGATTTGGTATTGGGAGGCAGAGAGGAGACTTGTTCTTTGTATTCAGGGTGATGAGCTAATATAACATCCATAGTGGGTTTTCATGGTTTGAGAACCATCTACATTTGTGCTAAGACATTACTGAAAATCACTGCCATTTCCCACTAATATCAGTTGTACTTCCAAGCAGGGTTCTAACACAAATGCTAAACATTATCAGCAATTTATATACTTCAGCCCTATCAGCTCTTTCCAAGGAGGCTGAGCATTGTCTGCTGAAGTAATAAACAAGTAAACACTTTTCGGTATCAGCTGGAATGGGTTCTTAAAGACAGCAAGAGAATTGAAATGAGTCCTTCCATGATGGGAGCACAGCATGAAGGCCCTTGCTTCCACAGTCCTCCAGAGAAACCAGAAAGGTTAAGCAGTGTAGGATTGTCTTTCCAATCGGAAAAATGTAAAACCTGCCCGTCCATCCAGAAAGCTGGGAGTTGGAAGTGATTAATAGACAGTTGCCCTGTGTTATCTGTTGGGCTAGGCCATATCAAGGTCCCCCAACTAGTACCAGAGATGCCTAATTGTCCAAACGACCCTTATATTATCTACATAGCTGGAGGCTCCCCCAAGTTGCACAACCAGGACTAGAGGTGGCTAATAGCCCAAATGACCTCTATGTTAGCTGTAGGACGGAGACCAGGCCTGGTCCTTCCTTATGTCCTTAAGCTAGTACGGTAGCCTATGTCTAGTTCCCAATCTTCTTGGGAGAACTGACACGTACCCCAAGTCAAGTTTTGATGTAATTACCCTTCCTTGTGCATTGAGGATTGTGTTACACCAGGAAACTCCTCCCCCACCCCAAATTACACTGTGTTTAAATTTCTGGCTTCAGACTCCCTGAAGTCTTGATCCAGGTTGACGAAGCAAATCTGAATTGAGTTTTCATTCTCACCTCTTCACAGTTGGTTTCTCTGCCCGCTGTGACCATCCACGAGGTCCCCTTTACTTCCATGAATTCTGTTTCCTTCTAAGGATTTTTCTTAAACCCCCACACCTGGAGGAGAATTGGGTGGAACTCTGTTTGGCCGACAGTCAAGCCATGCTCCTACAAAGGTACATTCTGGAAAGATAAAAACTTCAGAAGCTGGTACTACCTTATACCTATTTTCCACACTAATTGAAGTAATGACTCATTATTGTGAATTTCTGAAAGAAGAAAAAATACCAACACAGTGTCAAAAGGGAAGGAAATCTGTCAAAGAAGAAAGCGCCACAGATAGGCTGCCACATCAAATCAGCACCGGGAATCAAGTACAGCATGGGAGACCTCAAATTTTTATGTTAAGTCAGAAACTCCAGATGTAATGGACAAATTGAGGATTTTCTTTGATTTAAGTTTTCAAAAGGGACAAGACTATACATAGTGACTGAAATATCAACTGTGGATACTTTGATTTAGTTACAAAAGGACATGGGAGGTATCAAGAGAGTGACTAGAGAGAGGAGGTAGAAACCTTAAGGCAGGTGGGGAAAAAAGAATAATGGAGTACATGAAGATGAAGAGGACTATGGGAAGGCATGGGTGAGCAGTGGGGAGATTAATTCGTAAAAAAATATAATTACACATATGAATAAAAATTCTGTAATGAAAACCATTACTTTTGTGTATTTAATTTAAAAATTATAATGAGAAAGAAAAAGACGAAGGAAAAAGCCATTCTTGTGTTTTTTGTAATTCCATTTGCATGAATATTTGTCCAGTGTATTTAGATTAAAATAATTGTATGCCGTTTTACATGCGAGATACATCATTAATTTGGTGAAAATTGACTGAAGCTAAATTCCTTAGAAAATTTCAATTTACGAATAGAAAATTTCTTCAATCCAAGGTATAAAAGCATGATGCATTTACTTTTTTCACAAATTAGTATAAATATTAGTAAATTTTAGAAATTTAAGAAATATTCTTATTTCTTAATTAGCATCAAAGCCTGAAGTCAAATTATTTTTACTGTCAATGAGAATTTCTGGAAAGAAGCTGAGTGCCGAAAGGATGATAGACTGATCAGAGATTCAGTGACGTGGGAATACTACAGATGCTGACAACCTCACCGATCTAGGGTAGCCGATAAACAGCAATTCCTTGCCAACTTCATCAGAAATAAATCTTGTGACTAACAGACAAAAAACTTTTGACACTCTGTGTGTGTGTGTGTGTGTGTGTGTGTGTGTGTGTGTGTGTGTGTGTGTGTATGGATTTCAGTTTAATATGGCTTTCAGTTTAGCATTTTTTCTGGGATTCCTGAGAGTTTGAACAATTGGGTCTCTGCATCTATATCTGTTTCTTGTATCTTAGGCTATTTTCCTTCTGTTTGGTTGTTTTGTAGGACAACCAAAGTGTGTTGGTTTTTGTTTTATCTTATTATATTTTATTATTATCCCTTAGAAGCATGTTTGTTTTCTAATGAGAGTCAGAAAGGGGATGGATCAGAATGGGAGGGGAGATGGGTTGGGTTGGAACTGGGGAAGTAGAGGGAGGGGAAACTGTAATCAGGATGTATTATGTGAGAAAAATATCTATTTTTAAATAAACGGATAAAAATAGTTATAAATTCAAAAACAACCCAAAAAACCCCACCCTTTTTTGTAACCTATTAACTTAATAGATCAGTAGTTTCTACAACCAAAAAGCTAAGGATGTCATCAGTAAACATCTGAAGTCTATAGGAAAGATTCCCCACCTTGCTGTAATCCACCACCTTCCTGATGTTTTCACCAATGTAGTTAAGAAATATCTTGATTTCTGGCTTTCTTTGTTCTGTTATCCAAAGTGAAAAACAAATAACAACAACAGCAAAACAAAAAACAAACAAACAAACAAAAACCTTCATAAGACTGTTTCCAATAGGAATGTGAAACTAAAGGTAACATAAATCTGTTTCTAGGCAATGTCACTCAAATTTGGCTCTGAACAAATGTCTTTAATTCCTTTTGATGACAAAGCTGTGCCCTTTGCTTTGATACTATTGACAAAATGATCTAATTATTCTGACAATTGATTCTTAATTATTATAAATCTAGATGAGAAACATCTTATTCATTTAGATGCTTCATACTTTTCAACACAGTGCCCTTCAATCTTTATTTTCTTTCATCTTACAAGGTACATCATTTGGATGCTTCCTTCTACAAGACTAATCTTTAGATCAACTCAGATTTTCTAGTTATTTTTCACAGCAACCTCCATTGCATTACAGAATAATTTCATGCTCTGATTTTGTCTTTATTTTTAGCAACATAAAATATTAAACTGCAAATAAAATGCTTAACAATTAATATACACATAGAAGTAATTCAGTATGTCTAACAGCATTTACTTGTACAATACATTTAGTAAATAAACCTTTCATTTGAGAGAAGAGGGATTTTTGAGTTAAGATAAAATTACATGTTGTGGACAGAAGAAGCAGTTTCTTCCCAGTGATTCAGAAGATCTATTCTGAAAGATGAGCATAGAGCAGTAAGAATACTTACTATGATCTAAGTAGCAAAGGAAAGAAATGGCATAGGACACAGTGGATATATTTGACAATCATTTCATTTTTTCAGTCATTTTACAACAGCATGCTATTTATGCCTAAATCTTAATTCACTGTTTTGAGTGGAACAAAATCTGAAAAATACCTGTTTGAAAGCTTCCTTCACCTGCTGGTTCCTGAGGGTGTAAATGAAAGGGTTTAGCAAAGGGGCCACAGAAGTGTTGAGCACAGCTACACCTTTATTTAAAGTCACCCTTTCCTTGGCTGATGTTTTCATGTACATGAAGATACAACTCCCATAAGTAATGGAGACAACAACCATGTGTGAGGAGCAGGTGGAAAAGGCCTTTCTCCGTTGTTGAGCTGAAGGGAACTTGAGGATGGTTTTGATGATGAGTGTGTAAGAGAGGATCACTAAGATCAAGGTGATGACGAGTGTCATCACAGCTATGACGAAAGCCATCCATTCTATGAAACGTGTGTCTGTGCAAGACAGCTGGAGGACAGGAGAAGTGTCACATAGGAAGTGGTCTATCAGTTTGGAAGCACAAAAATCCAGTTTGAGTCCCAACATCAAAGGGGGGAAGATGGATAAGAACCCAGTCACCCAGGAGCTGATGACCAGCAGGTGGCACACTTTGCTGTTCATGATGATGGGGTAGTGCAGTGGTCTGCAGATGGCAACATAGCGATCATAAGACATTGCAGCCAGGAGGTAGAACTCTGTGATTAGTAGTAGAAAGAAGAAGAATAATTGAGTTAGACAAGCTCCGTAGGAAATTGTTTTGTCTCCAGTGAGAATGCTCATCAAGAACCGTGGAATGCAGGAAGATGTGAATGCAATTTCTAGGAAGGAGAAATTCCGGAGGAAGAAATACATTGGAGTCTTGAGGCGGAGATCCAGCAGGGTGAGGAGGATGATCACTAAGTTCCCCATCAGGCTCAAGATGTAATTGAAAAACAGAAACAGGAAAATCAGAATTTGTAGATGAGGGTCATTGGTCAGCCCCAACAAAATGAACACAATCTCTACTGATTGGTTCTTCATTCCTCTTTTATTCCAACCTGCCTATAAAAGAACTTTAGAAAAAGTACACACTTAAAACCTGTTTCAACATAGAAAATTTCTTATTCAGAAGTTTAACCAATGTCCATATATTTTTAAAAAATTATCTTAGAATTTATCTATGAACCTGTCCTCCACCTTATTAGTATGTTTAAAAGAACAATTATTTCCCTTCTTGTAAAGAGTTGAGTATGCTATGATTGTGCATTTACAGAAGGAATGTTGGTCATTGGAAATATAGGTCTTCCATTTCATTAATATTCTTTGCTCATCTTTCCTGTACTTTATTTCATTAGACTTTTTAGGTGTATAATATTTAAATTTTTTATCATTATATTAGATAACTATCTATATTTCCAGTAGTCCTAAAAATTCTAATTTAGGGATACACATATCCAAAATTTCTAAGAAAGAAAAACAATGAAGAATTTAAATAAATGGCAACATTACTTGAGATTCTTGCAGGGTCAGAATGGCGATGATCTGAGTTAAATAACTGGGAAGCATGAAGAACATACAAGTTCAAAATTGAATCAACAGTTCAACGTGCTACCATGAGGTCTGTTTTTTTTTTTTTAAAGTATGATTGTGCACTCATGTTTTCTGACTTATGACAAGTGAGAGAAGGGGAAATATCTGTATGATAAAAATAATAACTGGTGTTTCACATATAAATGTAAATCCAGTGTTTCAAATAGATATTCAAGGCTCATTCATTTTTTAGAAAAACTGTTGTAACAAAAATACTTTATATTTCTAGAGTATCTTAATTCAATTTTAAGCCTTAATTTATTCTACCAATTTACTAGTTTTATAAATGTCACAATTTTCAAGTGAATAATTACAATAATATTACTTAAAGCTTAGAAGAAAAGTCACATGTTGTCCAATGCACTGGAACAAAGATAGCTTGTAATTTTCTCCTAATTAATTTGTGAAGTAGAATCAAAATTGACAGACAATAACAAGTATTTAGCATTTAGTATAAATAGCCATAGAAATAGTCTTTGTCCATGTCCGTAACTAGAATTTGTTTGTTGAGTTTATTTTAATCAATCCAACAAAGCTTAAACTAACTGATTCTTAATGACTTTTTAAGTGACTAATTATACTGTTTTCCCAATATTTTCTTGTAAGAAACATGGGTGAATTCAATCGTCTTTCTTATAAGAATTCCAAATGGTGCATCTTTGGTGATGTTCCAGAGAATACTTCCTTCCCAAAACAATTTCGTGAGGACAGCCTGGCGCTGCTTCTATTGACAGCAACATAACAGTTTTCGTATTTCCATGGTTTTAATATAGATAGGATCTACTAATATTAGGTGCACAGTAAATTATTGCAGAAATGGAGAAATGTATGTTTTTTTACAACATAAAATACACAAAGTGAAGAGAAACATAAGTGATCATAGAGGCATAAAATGTTTATATTTCCTTTTGGTGTGAAGGAATTCAAGAAAAAAGTTTAAACATATGAAAGATAAGTTATGGAACATAAGTATATGATATAGGCAGCACTTTAAAAACAGATCTCTGGCTGCGTGGTGGTTGTGCATGCCTTTAGTCCCAGGACTCAGGAGGAAGAGCCAGGCAGATCTCTGTGAGTTCCAGGTCAGCCTGGGCTACAGAGTGAGATCCAGGAAAGGCACAAAACTACACAGAGAAACCCTGTCTCGGAAAAAACAAACAAACAAAAAACAAAACAACACCACCACCAAACCCCAGCAGCAACAACAACAACAAACAGACCTCTGATTATTTCCTAGTGTTCATACAGAGGTGTGAATGTTTTTCAAGTGAGTGTGATCAGAGGGGAGAAGGCCACAAAGAATCTAGCAACTTTTGCACACACACAGTATGTAACAGGGATGAAGTGAAAACAAGTTTTGAATAGTGTACATCGTGCTATTGGAATGCTCACATAGCAATAATCTTTTGTTTATTAAGAAAAAATTCAGCATTTCACAGACTTTGTTTATTTATTTATTTATTCATATTTTATTATGTTACCAAGTAAGATCAAGTAAAAATCATTCTGGTTTGCATTGGTAGCAGCAGGCTCACTAGAAAATTCTGCTTTGAGAAGTCTTAGTTTTAAAATAATTTTTTATAAATTATTGTGTTAAAATACTCTATTTTTGAAAGCTTTTATGTAAGATTTTATCCAAATTCTAATTAGAATTCACTTATGAAACATTTATAAGGTTTTAGTGATATCTCTAGAGAAAAATTAGTTTTTTATTATCATAATGAAAGAATGTAAGCCATTTAAAGTATAAAATGCATAAGATCATGTGTTCTGAACGGATGATAAACTAAAATAACTTGCAGCCTGTGAGGTATAAGTTATTCTTTAGAAAACAGTACAAATAAAATAATTAAATATAAAAAAACAATTATCTGGAAAAAATGTCCTCCCTTTGTCTTTTACAGTTATTTACAGAGGGAGACACTTGAACATTTGGACCTGTAATGGGTTCTACAGTAACTGATGACTTGAGACAGGGCACTCCAGGCAGATAAAGCAGCCTGAGATATAGAAACCTAATATACCAAACTAACTTTGTTTTGAAAGATATTCAACTTCCTAGTATTTATTCAACTCTGATGTAACTTTAGAATCTTTTTAAAAGACAATGTCATAGACTCAATGGTTCTTCAGGCCATACAGATAAAAGCAAAGTAATTTATTATATAATAGTCTCACTTATGAAATTTGTGCCACTGACAACATTGATACCAATGTCTAATTGTATAATACTTACTCTAGAACTTTCTCATTTGAACCTATTGCTTTGTTTTGCTTCAACAATTACATATACCACACATTCTCACAGCATAATGTAAGGGAAAACAACACAAATCACATTATGAGATTATATAACTCACAGGCCAAGACATACAATTATATTTAGTTTTGTTGGATATTAAGAATATCACATAAGAATTAAAATATTCTGTTAAAATATTTTTGCATCTTATAGTCACTTGTCATTATATGTCTATAGGTTAATTTAATAATGTACTAAAACACTTACCACTTATTAGTTTAAAAGCTTTCCTCCATTCTTTATCTTGATGCTGGTGAACATGCACTTCCATATATCAGCCATTGTCCTGGTAGACAAAGAGTACAGATGGACTATCTCTACTCACCTCTTTCTAATCTAAAATATATAATGACTTTCATGTTGTCTTAGAGATATTATATTTATTAATTTATTGTTTGGTATAAAGTTGTATGGAATTACCATTTTTATTTCTTACTACAATTCACCTATCTGAAGTATTGTAAACCTTGCAAAGGGTAGCATGCAGCACAATATGAAAATTCACTGTCTCTGACGTAATGGAAGAGCTGTACCTTTGTGTCCTATTGGAAAGTGTTGAAGAACAGTGAATTCTCAGGGTAACTGCAAACCAAGACCATCATTTATTTCCTAAGGGACTGCCAAAAATAGATACAAAAGTACTTTCATAGAAATAAAAATGTATGCACAGACTTTTCTTTTGAAAACCACACTTGCAGAGAATCTGTTATTGATTGATATTTTTATTGTTGTTGTTGTTGTTTTTTGTTTTTTCAAGACATAATTACTCTGTGTAGCCCTGGCTGTCTTGGAACTTACTCTGTAGACCAGGCTGGCCTTGAACTCAGAGAACTCTGCCTCCAGAGTGCTGGGATTAAAGGTGTGTGTCACCTTTAATTGATGTTTGATTATCTATCATGCATCCATCTTTTGAAATTATGGTTATACAGTTCCAGGTTTAGAGCAGAGGAAATGAAGAATTTTCCCAGTGACTATGAAAAGTAATAATATGAGATGGAAAAAGATAACTTGTCACAGGTTGATCAAATTTAAGCTAAATCCTATCAAAACCCTGTTTCCTCTAAGCTTGTGGACTCACTTCTTTTTATTTTCATACAATCTTTTCCCCCTTTTCCATTTGTGACAAAAAATATTTGATATGTACCTTTAGAGTCTGACATAATATATTTTATATGCTCAACTCTAGTTTTTCTATTTTCCTAAACCAAAATGAGTTTGTTTTCTTTGATTTTTTAAATTTAAAGTACTTCTTTATATATAATGTAAACGCACACATTCATAAATAATGTTTCTCAATATACTGTTGACAGTCACTTAGATGGTGTCCATGATGTAGATATTGTGAATAGTATCCAAATATTCTGTCATCTCTTGTATAGTTCCTGATGTCTTTGGTTATATACTTTGGAGTGTTTTACCTAGTAAACATGATTATTTTATTTCCAGTTATTTTGAGATGCTTCTATACTGATTTCTGTAGTGAATGTACTAATTTACATTCACACCAGCAATGTATCAGGGCTCCTACCCCCTACATCTTTACTAGCAGACATTATTTTTATATGTAAGATTTTATTTTGCACTGCTAAAAATATTTCCTGATAGACCAAGGATAAAAAAAAACGATAAAGTCACCTCAGTGAATAAATGGTATAATATCTGAGCCTCTAAAACAACAAGAGAAAAAATTATAAAAAATTTTTAAGACACAGGCATAGATAAGGAATTTCTGAATAGGACCCTGGTTACTTAGGAAATAAGACCCCAAATTGACAGATGGAACATTATGAAATTAAAAAGCTTGTGTACAATAAAGTAAACTGCTAAGTGAATTAAGAGACATTCTACAGAATGAGATACAATCTTTGCCAATGATGTATCGACTGAGTTTTAATATCTAAAATATATAAAAGAGCTAAAAATGTAAATGTTAATAAATAAACAACCCAATAAAAATGACCCATGCACCTAGAGAGAATTCAGAAAAGCAGAGGTATAAATTTATTAACATTTTAAAAGATGATCAACATTCTTGGTCAACAGAGAAATGCAAAATGAGAACACTTTGATATTCTAACTTACCAGTAAGAGTGGCTATTATTAAGACAACAAATGACAAAGGATAATGCCAAGGCTGCAGGGAGTGCTGGTGAGTGTGTAACTGCAGAACCATTAATAAATCATATTAAATAAGAAAAACCCCACCACATCTCAGTGTGTGACTGCAGAACCATTAATAAATCATATTAAATAAGAAAACCCCCACCACATCTCAGTCTGTGACTGCAGAACCATTAAAAAGCCACATTAAATAAATAAACCCACCACATCTCAGTGTGTGACTGCAGAACCATTAATAAATCATATCAAATAAAAAAGCCCACAATGTCTCAGTGTTTCGTTTCTCAAACAGCTAAATATAGAACTATGGCATGAACCATGTATAGCATTCCTTGTTGTATTCCAAAGGACTACCATAGAGATGCTTGAAAATCAATATTTATTGTCAGTCTATTTGTAATACCTGGGAATCTTCCTAGTTGTTCATCAACTGTTAAGTAGATAATGACAATGTGAATTTTACACAAAATGGAATTTTATTCATGCACAAAGAAAACCAAAATTATAAAATTTGCAAGGAAATCGAGGAAACTGGAATATTTTACAAAGGTGAGGTAGCACAGACTCAGAATGCCTATGAACTATAATCATCCCTGGCACTAGAAATCTAGCCAGCCTTCCATGGCTAGTAAGGTCATGATTCTTGGAGTAGAACCTACAAGTGCCACTTTACTAAACTAGCATAATCCCTAACTACATTTTAAATATTTCTCCCATCCCCACAGATAAGGAAGTTACAGCTGTTTCTGTGGTTTCTCAGGGTGAGTTCTTATATTCCCTGAGTTTCTGTAGGTGAAGTGAAATGGTCAGCCAGGGGCTGATTCTTTGTGGCTTTGGCTTATTTCCCAGTGCAACCTGATCAGTTCCTAATGTCCTGAGGCTATGACTGAACACATGCAAGTTATTTTATACACACTGATATATCTAATTAAATATGTGATATAGTCTAATATATTACACATATTATATATAATCACATATATGCATACATCTACTATATATAAGAACTATAGAGATTGCTTATTTTCAAATGGCCCTTACTTTTAACTGTCCCTCTGAATATTCCCTCTCTCATCCTCCCTTTCTCCCCCTTCCTTCTTGACCCTCCTATTCTATCCCTCTGACCCCTGTTCTTCCATAACTGCCTATTCTATTTCCTAACCTCTGTGATTCTATGGATTGTAGATTGGTTATTTTAGACTTAACAGCTAATATTCACATATAAGCTAATTCATGTCATATTTATCTTTCTGGATCTAGTATACCTTATTCAGGATTTTTTCCTAGTTCCATCCATTCACCTAGGGATTTCATTTTTTTTAAACAACTGAGTAATAATTCATTGTATAAATGTACCACATTTTTTATTTATCCATTTTTCTGTTGATGGACATGTAAGTTGGTTTCCGTTTCTGGTTATTATGAATACAGCAGCCATGAACATGACTAAGTGTCTCTATGGTAGGATGAACTGTCCTCTAGGTATATGCTCAAGAGTGGTATAGTTGGTCTTGAGGTAGTTCTATTCTCAGCTTCCTGAGGCATCACCACACTGATTTACATAGAGGTTGTAGAAGTTTGCATTTCCACAAGCAATGAATGAGTGTTCCCCTTACTCTACATCCTTGCCAGGATAACTGTCATTTTTTTTATTGATTTTGGCTATTCTGTGGGCAAAAGCCCTCATATTGAGGCTGAACAAGGCAACCCAAAAGGAGGAAAAGTGTCCCAAGAGCAAGCAAAAGAATCAGAAACACAGCCACTCCCACTGTTAGGAGTCCCACAAAAACACCAACCTAACGTCTATTACACATATGTAGAAGACCTGGTGCAGACCCATGCAGGTCTCTTGGAGACTGGATAGCCCAGAGACCGAGGATAGAACCAAACACCACTGGCAAAAAAAAAAAAAAAAAAAAGCAATTAAATGATTCCTAATCATTTTCTGCTATACTATTAGATCAGAGCCTAGTCCAGTTGTTATCAGGAGAGGCTTCCTCCAGCAGACTGAGAGAGGATGCAAAGACCCACAGCCAGACATTATGTGGAGAGATAATCTAAACTGGAGAATTCCACCGGGTTGGGTCCCTGTCCTCGTAGCTCAGGTGTTAGAGAGGAAGGCAAATTTGTAGGAGTCAGGTGGATGGAGGACACCAGGAGAGCATGGCCGACTGAATCAACTAAACAGGGCTCATATGGGCTCACAGAGTCTGCACCACCATTTTTTTAATTGGTTCATTTGTTTTCTTGATAGATAATGTTTTGAGTTCTTTATATATTTATTTTGAATATTAGTCTTCTATTGGGTGTGTAGATGTAAAAATATTTTCCATTTTGTTAGGTTACTGCTTCCTCCTGCAGTAAATGGGAACAAATACAGAGATTCACAGCCAGAAATTATGCAAGAGTGAGATCTCAGAATACTCAGCCCCCAAAAAAGTTGTCTCTATCAAATCAATTTCCTCATGTCTCAGTGAAACCCCTGGAAGAAGAGGCAGAAAAAGTGTAAGAGCTATAGGCATGGAGGACACCAAGGAAACAAGGCCTTGTAAACACAGCAGGGGCCACACATAACTCACAGAGCTTAAGGCAGCATGCACAGGGCCTGTAGGGGTCTACACCAGATGGGGCTCTAAAGCTGAAAGGAGAAGTGTGTACATGCCCCTATGCCTCCAGGTGATATTCATTTGCAAATAAAATTTAGTTTTCCCCAAGAAAGCCTCACTGGGGAAACTAACTACTCTTAAGGGTTTGGGCCCCATGCCAAGAAGTAGAAGACCAACAGAAAATGAACTCAAAGAAATTTTTGCAGGTTCTTTGTCTCATGTTGTGTTAGAGCTTTTTATTTGTTTGTTTGTTTTTCCTTTCCCCTTTTAAAAAAATAATTTAATACTTATATATTTTTTTACCCTACATTCATATATATATTTGGACATTATAATATATATCTATGATAATTATTGTTATGGCTTCCAGTTTGGTGTTTTTATGGGATTCCTGAATGTGTGAATGACTGGATCTCTGCATCTATATCTGTTTCATGTGCCTTTTATTCAGCTTTTCTTTCCTTCTGTTTGTTTGTTTTATCTCATTTCCATATGTTTGTTTTTTACTATTTCATTTTATTTTTATCCTTTAGGTGTCTGTTTATTTTCTAAGGAAAGACAGAAAGGGGCTGGTTCCAGGTGGGAGGGGAGGTTGGGGGGAGCTAGGAGGGGTAGAGAGAAGGAAAATCATAAACAGAATATATTGTATGTAAAACATCTATTTTCAGAATAGCCATCATTAATAAAGCAAATGGCAGAAAGTGCTGTCACGGATATGGGGAGGAGGAACCCTATACACTGCGTGGAGGAATGGGAACTGGTGCAGTCACTTGGAAAATTGGATTGGTTGTCAAAAAAATAGAAATAGAATTACCTTATCACCCAACTATGCCAATGTTGGACATGTACCCGAGGAACACTAAAGTCTTTCCCCAGAAGTACTTGCACATCTATGTTCATTGCAGCCCTATTCACTATAGCAGGGAAAATGAACCAGCCTAGATATCCATCCAAAACAGACCAATGGATAATTAAGATGTGGTATACATACTCATGGGACAATCAACCTTCACTACTGAAGTCATGCAATTTATAGAAAAATGGATCACACTAAAAATCATATTATGTGAAGTATGCCAGTCTCATAAAGCCCAATACTGTGTTTTCTTTCCTGTGTGGAACACACATACATACACACACACACACACACACACACACACACACACACACGCATACACACACACATATGCACACACACACACACACACACGTACGCACACGTACACGCACATGCATGGGAACACATACATATGTATAAAGGTATGTGTTGATTTTAAAACTAGGAGGAGGATCCAGACGGTGGTGGCACACGTCTTTAATCCCAGCCCTCGGGAGGCAGAGGCAGGCGGATCTCTGTGAGTTCACCAGCCTGGGCTACAGAGTGATTTCCAGGAAAGGCTCCAAAGCTACACAGAGAAACCCTGTCTCAAAAAACAAAAACAAAAACCAGAACAAAAACACAAAACAAAAAATCAAAACAACAAACAAACAAACCTCGGAGGAGGGCTATGAATGGAGAAGCAAATCCTTCATTACCAGGGCGTCCCCCAACAAGACTGCCATGCCCATGGGAGCTTGGAGATGAACTACTCCAGAGATGGTTTCAGGGAACAGTGTCTCCTTATTGCATGTGAACAACTATTTATATATGGAAGCCTATTGACTGTGATTGGCTAGCACCTCACCGCAGAGGGACCTTGAGCTCTCACACCACCAGGGTCTCTGTTCTGAAGAAGCATGTAACAGGAGACTTGGAGAGTGCAGACTCATGAGCAGGCCGGTCACTGACTCATCTACTTCAGAATTCAGTCTTGTGACTTCTGAGAATGCTAGGAGCGTGGTGTGCCATGCTTTTCATTTGGAAGTGTGTGGGGTAGGCTGACCATCAGTCATGCCTGCGTTTTCTCCTCCTGATTTGACCTGAAAGCAGGACTGCTATATTGAAGAGAAACCCATCAGCAAGATCTCAAAGCGACAGGGCTGCCAGTGGAGAAGCAAGACACGTAAGAGCAAAGTGTGTGTAGATGTCTCGTAATGGAGCCCACTGCTTTGCATGCTAGCTTGAAAATCCAAACAAAAATCAGCATGGTAAAGACATTATGTATATGTGTGAAATTGAAATTTAAATTTGCTATCAACAAGACCCAATGCTATGCCATATACACATAATATTGGTTGTAATCAGTATATTTTATGGTATTTCTCAAGCACAACATTTTTTATTTCCACTTTCTTTTGTACCTATTTAATTAATCTTGACTAACTCTTCTCTTGGAGTGGAAAATGAAGATTCTTTTTCTGGAAGCACTGTTATCAGTTTGGGCATTCCAAAATTCGAACAGCTTCCAGCCAGGGGAGTCTCTTTTCTGTGTTGGTGTTTCTTTCAATAATTTGAATTCAGGAATGTGATAGAATAGAGTTTTTCTGTGACCCTCCTCAATGTTTCCTCTCCCTGGTTGATTTTCTTAGAATTTCATTGTGCTATAACTGTATTTTGGACCTTGATAGCAATTAATAAGCAACTTGCAATTATCATTTTAATCCAAAATTATAAGATATTTTATACTTACTACTAAAAGAATTAATATTATCATTGAATTATTCTGCACATCTTCATAGACTTAAAAAATAAACCTACTGATTAATATGCCTATACCACACCAGAGTGTATACTTGTAGGTCTCTGAATCTAAATACCACAAAGACCACTGCATGCTTAGGTTTATTGCAGTGCTATGCACACTAAGTCATGGGGACATCATAGGTTTCTGTCAACACACTCATACACCCACACCGCGCCCACACCTCGCCCATGCACACACACATCTGCAGTGAAGTACAGAATGATGTCCTTTTCAAGAAAATGATTATAACTGGAGAGCATATGATTAAGTAAAATGATTCAGATTCGGAAAAACAAATATGGAATGTTGTCGGTGGCCATGTCAGAGGAGCTGCAGTCAGCAATGGAGCTTATGGAGTTCAGTTCACCAAATTCACTAAACCCTGGAGAGGCAAAGCCCCGGGTGTTGGGGATTGTCTCCAGAATGCCTCTTGCTCCTTCTGTGCTTCCTCCTGCTTGCTGCTGCCACAGTCGGTCCTGTCGTATTTGGCATGATGTGATTACTATATGAAAAGATCCCACTCTATCCAGTATAGTGTGACTGTTTCTCTTCTTGGGAAAATCCCACTGCTCACTGGGAAGTTTACTTGCAGGTAATAATGAAGATAATTCTTATAGGAGCAATGATGACTAGTGAGATCTATGATTTAACTGGACTTTCTGAGTTAGCCTAAAAGATACAAGGGTGGGGGAATTAAGGCAGTTAGTAAAGATGATTAGTGAAATGGTTTAGGTTATTCTGCCAATCGCTCCATTAAGAGATAAAAAATAAGCAAAAATAGACTAGAAGTCACCTTCCGTTTTCTAAGATATGAGATTTGCAGAGGATAAAAAAATAAGAACTAGGACGTTTCAAGCATTACAGACTCATGAATTCAGCCTGTGGTAAAACAGGTCGATGATTAAAGAAAGCAATTATATCCCTATATCCACAGTTAGGTCTGAATTCCTTGGTCATGTAGTTTACAGAATTAATCATAGGCCCCAGAACATGCCTTTAAAACAGCAAAGTTGTGAAAGGAAATTAAATGACCCTGTTGTGTATAAAGATAATTAGATGGTCAGCTGGCCACGTGAATGGAGTTTTGTAAGAATCTGCTATACTGAATCTGCAAGCAGCTACCTGCCTACAAAAGGAACTGGCTGAAATATACTTTTGACTCGCTTAAAACTTTGTTATCAATTATAAAAGAATCATTGCTTTGGGGTGGAGGTGGAAAAATTAATACAAATTTTTTTTAACTATTTGTGAGCTTCTAAGGAAATCTGTAACTTGTGATCTTCATGTAATTTCTTACGTAAAGACTTTAATTTGTTTTTGGAAAATATGTCACTTTTGGTTGAGAGGTAATCTTTTCTTGCATAAAAATCTTTGTATTAGAGGGTATAAACAGGATAAGAGAAAAACAGATAATGCAGAAGGAAAGATGTGGAAGGAAAAACAAAGAAAAGGTAGAAAGGAAACACCAGGAAAGAAGTGAAAAGAAAACATCAGGACAGGTAAGAAGGGGAACAACTGGGAAGAAAACGTAGAAGAAAAACAGCAGGGTCAAAGGTCAGCACAGAGATCAGAGTAAGAGCATTCAGCAGAAAGAAAAAGAAAGTGAAGAGTTAAGCTTTGGCCCTTGGACAAAGTTCCCATGTGTGTCTGTGGGTCTGTTCAGTAGTTTGCCTGCTCTCCATCTCCCCTCCAGTTTCTCTGATCTGCTGGGGGCTGGGCCCCTCTGCAGCGGGATGTTTGGTCTCAGATGTGGATCTTAGATTTCAGATAGAGATATACATTACATCATGTATTCTTATAGAGCATGAGAGTTGGGGTATGAATGGGAATAGTGGGACAGGGATGGAGAAGAAAGAGAAGGGAGGAGTGAATATGTTGTAAATGTATTAAAAGTCTTTATGAAATTTACTACCATGTATAATGAACATTTGCAAACAAAAATTTACATAAGATATTTTGTTTGCGTGTGTGGTGTGCTTGTGTGCACCTGTATGATTGGCTGTGCTTATCTGTGCATGAGCATGTGCAGGCCAGATGTCAGCTATGTTCTTCTATTAATCTTTACCTTACTTTTTGAAACAGTTTCTTCACTGAACATGCGGCTCACCGTTTGTGCCAGACTGACTGGCTATCAGGCTTTCGGAATCCACTTGTCTCCATCTCACCAGTGCCAGGATTGCAGGTACTGTCCCTACAACTCTTTTTAAAAAATGGATTTTGGCAATTTGAAATATTCCTTGTGCTCGCATAGCAAGTGCTTTTTATCCACTGAACCATCTTTATGGACCACTATTACGCATTTTAATACCAAAAATATATTTGTAAGTTGCTGCACCCAGCATGGCTTGGTCTTGGAAATCTGACTGGAGTGATATGGGAATGAAAATGACACTTTAAACATGACAGACACACATACAGAAAATCTGGGATCGGTATCTAGTGCTTGCCTGGAGGGAGCTTACCTATTATGTGATATAGAAACTCAGCACATTTGTTATGCACAGTGCAAAGTGGAGGGGTTAGTTAGCCTTGCTAAGAGGTGTCTGTAGGGCATCAGTTTTGCTGTAGATATTAGGGGAAGAAGCGGCAGTTGATTTCTGTACATTGAGTCAGCATTTGCATACTCACTAGGTGAAGGATTTGCCATTCTCTTAGCCTGACCAGGGGGAGACTGCCATTCTTATGGGCCTGAAGCATCAGGGTCCTTGAGATGGCTGCACCCATGTCAAACAATACACATTCACTCAGAATTCCATCTGCTTCCTACAGAAAACACTTTTTGCAAAGAACACATTTAGTAATAAATGAAATTATCAGCATTTACTTTCTCAGAGCATATCTTTTGTGGCAACTTTATAACTATTACTAATTCTTAGAGCTTCTTGATTAAACTCACATGTAAACCCATAAAAGTAAATTCCTTTGCAGGGCACAAAATTACTGACTGGAAAGAATCTGTTGTAGAACTTGGAAATGTATCTTTTCTCTATGGGAATACATAGAGAATATAGATGTAGTTTATTACTGGAAAAGTAAAAGATGTACAGTAGAATGTAATTTTTTTAAAGTTTGTTATACATACATAAGTATCCTTTCCATTGAACTGTGTCTTGTAGAACTTGGCCTTTCCAACCAGGGGGTTCAAGGAGTTTGAAATATTATGATCGCATTTTATGGATCTGAGTATTCATAGTGGTCTAGATCTAGAATTTGAAGTGATCCTACAAGTGCAAGCAAACTCTAGAAAAAATGAAAATTAAGTCAATTTATTTTGACCTATTCACAACATAGACTTGGGTATGATCAATGATAGAAGTACGAGTGGTAACTTCTGACAGTATGTCTTTAGGTATTTTAGGTATTTTACACAGAATTTGCATTTAACTGTATGCTAACATATCAGCATCACTCACAACCTTCTGAAAAGACTAGGAGAAGCAGGGAAGCTGTTTCACAGCATGTATTTTCCCAAGTGTTTCTATTACAGACTTTCAGAAGGGTGATTTTTGTGTATAACTTGATATTGGGAGGTAGAGAAGAGACGTGTTCTTTGCATCCAGGGTGATGAACTACTATGACGTCCATGATGGGTTTTCATGGATTGAGAACCATTTACATTTGTGCTAAGATCACTAGGAAACATTCAGACATCACCAAAATCATTGCCATTTCCCACTAATATCACTTGCACTTTCCAGCAGGACTCTGACCCAAATCCTAAACATTGTGCAGAAAATCACTTTTGAATTGATTTTCAGCTAAAGTGCTGAGAACAGGACAATAGCCTTTCCCAGGGAAGAGCACACCAATTGGTTACCCAACAGCAAGAGATCAGCCCTGAAAACATACATACAAGTAGCATTATACAGGCTGAATGGGTTATATTCATGTATTTATACACACTTGCACACACACACACATATATGCACATACACATGAAACAGCAATTAAAGAAAAAGAGCCTATGAAATGTAAGGGCAAGGGGGTGGGGTAAATGGGACAGTTTGGAGGGAGGAAAGGGAAGGGGAAAATGATATCATTATAATATAAAAAAAGAATGAGTTCTTAAAGGCATCATCAGGATTGGAATGTATTCCGCACAGTTTTGTTTTCTTCTAAGGATTGTTTCATAAACCCCTCTGCACAGAGAATGAGACTTGAGGAATAGGATGCCCCACTCCCATGAAGAGGCATTATGAAAAGATAAAGGTTTTCAGGAGCTGGCATTTCAACATACCTTCTTTTTACATTTATCTAAGTAATGATTTATTCTTTTGAACTTTAAACAAAACCAAAAACTATTGACAAAAAGGAATGAAAGCTGGCAAAGAATAAGTGCAATGGACAGCGGCTTCACCAAATCAGTGCAGGGAACAGAGTACAGCTTGGGAGACCTCTAAATTCTTTTTGGCTGGAAATCCACATATAAAGTGAAAAATTGAAAATTATTTATTTGAAATTTCACTTTTTAATTAAAAACCCTTTTCCTATGTAGTGATTTTATTGTGTTCTTTCGCCTTCTCAGTACTTCCCAGCTCTTCCCACCTCCCTAAATATCCAACTTTATGTTCTCACACACACACACACACACACACACACACACACACACACACACAAAAAAAAAAAAAAAAAGGAAGGAAGGAAGGAAAGAAAACCAATATGACAAAAAATAACAAAACAAAAGGAAAACACACAAAGCATGAAGTCTCTTTTGTGTGGATAGGAGAACAGCATTCTCTAAGTTGCCAGAAAGATCACTAGATTTTTTTTATATTTAATCTTTTTAATTAATATTTTTCATTTTTTTCACATGCCCACCACAGTTTCCCCTCCTTCCTCTCCTCCTGTCCCCTCCCCACTCCCATCTACCCCCTCTCCATCTGCTCCTCCTCCCTCTCCATTCAGAATAGTGCAGGCCTCCCATGGGCTTGAACAAAGCATGGAACATTAAGTTGAGGTATCACCAAGCTCTTTCCTCTGCATCAAGGCTAGGCTAGGTAATCCAGCATGGAGAACAGGTTCCCAAAAGTCAGCTAAGTTCCAGGGACAAGGACAGGTCCTGATCGCACTGCTAGGAGCCTTTCCGGGAGACTAAGCTCCACAACTGTCACACACATGCATAGGGCCTAGGTCAGACCCATACAGGCTTTGTATCTATTGGTTCAGAGTCCATGTGCTCCCAAGAGCTCAGGTCGGCTGTCTCTGTGGATTCCTTTGTCATAATCTTGATTCTCCTGGCTTGTACAATCCCTCCTCCCTTTCTTTAGGAGGACTCCTGGAGTTTGGCCCAGTACTTGCCTGTGGATCTCTGCATCTACTTCCATCAGTTACTGAATAAAGACTCTCTGATGACAATTAGGGTAGTTACAAATCTGATTACAGTAGATGGCCACTTCAGGCATCCTCTCCACTATTGCTAGGAGTTTTAGCTAGGTCATCTTTGTGGATTCAGGGGGTTTCTCTGGCACCAGGTTTTCCCCAAATCCTGAAATGCCCCATCCCCCATCAGCCTCTGTCTTTACTCCCCACTCCATCCCACCCCAACCTGCTCCCCATGACCTGCCTTCCCAACCTGCTCTCTCAAGTTTCTATCACCCACTGTCCAGGAGATCTCTTCTATTTCCCCTTCTCAAGGAAATCTATGAAGTGGACACTAGATTTAATTGCAAACAGATGTGGGAGGTTTCAGGAGAGTGACTGATAGGTAGAGACATTGAAGGAGTGGGGAAAGAAAACATAGTGGAGAACTTGAGCCTTGAATGCAGAGGGGAGACTATAGGAAGGAAGGGAACTGGGGGAGGTTGTAGGAGAGCAGTGGGGAGAAATTTAGAGAAAAGAATAGTGACCTGTGTATGAGAATGTCAAAATGAAGGCCATGGATTTGTATGGTGATTTTAAAAATTAATAAAAATAATGTGTCTCAGAGGTTGTGTTGTTTTCATTTTTATTTATATGCATGAAAAAAAATAAGAGAAAAGGTGAAGAAAAAGCATCAATATTACATTTTATGTAGTTCTGTAAATGGAGGCTTTTCTCTGTCCTGCCCCGTCCCACAGCCATTTCCCAATAATCACTCAGAGCCTTATAATAATTGCAAATGCTTAGCCAATGGTTCAGGCTTATTACTGCCTAGATCTTACATTTAAATCAATCCAATTCTATTAATCGATGTATTGCCACGTGATCTGTGGTTTACCAGTTCTTTCACATCTTGCTTCTTGGGTGGGTTGCAGCATCTGCCCTGACACCACCCTTCTTCAAGTCCATCTTCAGTTTGATTCTACTGCCTAACTTTATCCTACCTCACCACTGGCCAAACACATATTCACAGAGTATGGAAAGACATGCCACAGCATAGTTCTATGGTTGTGCAAATTTTCAATGTACTTAGATTAAAATAAGTTTATACTGTAGTGTATAAGAGATACATCATTAATTTTGTAAAAAATGACTGAAGAACATTCATTAGAAAATTTTAATTTACAAATAGAAATTTCTTCAAACCAACATAACAAATTTTACATGTTGATTTTTTTCACAACTAGTATCATTTCTAGGATTCAGGACCATGAAGAAATATGAAAAATAGCATCAAAGCATGAAGTCAAGTTATTTCTTCCTATGAAGCCATTGAAATACATCAACTAATTGTTAATTATAACCCTACAGGAGAAACAATTCATTCCCTTACATGTTTCATACGTCTTATTACAGTCCTCTTGAAGCTTTATTTCCTTCATTTATCTCATAAGGTTCATTATATGGATGCTTCCTTCTAGAAGACTAATTTTATCTTTAAATTGACTCAGACTTTCTAGTTATTTTTCATAACAACCTCCTTCACACTATAGAGTAATTTCATACTCTATACTTGCCTCTATGCTTAACAACGCTAATCAAATATTAAACTGCTAATGAAATGCTTAGCAATTAATATACATATAGAATTATTCCATTATATCTAACAACATTCAATTACACAATACATTTAGTAAATAAACCTATCATTAATGAGAAGAGAGATTTTTTTGAGTAAAGATAGAATTACATATTGTGTATTGAAGAAGTGATTCAGAAGATCTATTCTGAAAGATGAGCATAGAGCAGTAAGAATGCTTACTATGATCTAAGTAGTAAAGGAAAGAAATGGCATAGGACACAGTGGATATATTTGACAATCATTTCATTTTTTTCAGTCATGTTACAACAGCATGCTATTTGTGCCTAAATCTTAATTCACTGGTTTGAGTGGAACAAAATCTGTGAAGTACCTGTTTGAAAGCTTCCTTCACCTGCTGGTTCCTTAAGGTGTAAATGAAAGGGTTTAGCAAAGGGGCCACAGAAGTGTTGAGCACAGCTACACCTTTATTTAAAGTCACCCTTTCCTTGGCTGATGTTTTCATGTACATGAAGATGCAACTCCCATAAGTAATGGAGACAACAACCATGTGTGAGGAGCATGTGGAAAAGGCCTTTTTCCGTTGTTGAGCTGAAGGGAACTTGAAGATGGTTTTGATGATGAATGTGTAGGACAGGATCACTAAGATCAAGGTGATGATGAGTGTCATCACAGCTACGACAAAAGCCATCCATTCTATGAAACGTGTGTCTGTGCAAGACAGCTGGAGGAGAGGAGACGTGTCACATAGGAAGTGATCTATGGTTTTGGAAGCACAGAATTCCAGTTTGAGTCCCAACATCAAAGGAGGAAAGATGGATAAGAACCCAGTCACCCAGGAGCTGATGACCAGCAGGTGGCACACTTTGCTGTTCATGATGATGGGGTAGTGCAGTGGTCTGCAGATGGCAACGTAGCGATCATAGGACATGGCAGCCAGGAGGTAGAACTCTGTGACTAGTAATAGAAAGAAGAAGAAGAATTGAGCTACACAAGCATTGTAGGAAATTGTTTTGTTTCCAGTGAGAATGCTCATCAAGAACCGTGGAATGCAGGCAGATGTGAATGCAATTTCTAGGAAGGAGAAATTCCGGAGGAAGAAATACATTGGAGTCTTGAGGCGGAGATCCAGCAGGGTGAGGAGGATGATCACTAAGTTCCCCATTAGGCTCAAGATATAATTGAAAAACAGAAACAGGAAAATCAGAATTTGTAGCTGAGGATCATCTGTCAGTCCAAGCAAAATGAACACTATCTCCACAGAATGGTTCTTCATTTTTCTTTTTTTTCTACTAAGTCTACAGGGAAAAAAAAACAAAAACTAAATTTAAAAGGTATTCCTTTTCCATCCTAGAACATTCTACTTTGAGAAGTTTAAACAGTTTGTATGAATATTTTAAAATATTATTTTAGAGTTCATCCCATGTTCAGGTCCTCTGCCTTTTCAGCATGTTTATTAGAACTCTTATTTTCTGTCTGTACAAACTTCTAAGAGTCATGTCAGTCATTCAACATAGAGCTCCTCAGTTCATTAAAGTCCATCGGTGCCTGTCCTTTTAATATACTTTATCTCAGTAAATTGTTCAAGGGTGTGGTATTTTGAAATTTTTAGATTTCATCTCAAAAATTCAAAATTAAATGCCTTAAGAGTAATATAATATTTATAGGAGATTCTTGCTTTCCCAGGAGTCATAAAACTAATGATTTAAGGATACATATGTAACAAATTTTAAAAGGTCTTATAACAAAAACCCCAGAGCCAGATATTGGGGTAAATGCTGAAAGATCAGAGAATAAAGGAACAAGCCACTGCCCAGCCTTACGTCTAGGACTCCTCAGCCTGAAAAGTCAAAGTGGTGATATATTGTATACCATAATAAAATTTGCTTGAGGATTAGAGAACAAAACAAGCCACTAGATTAAACATAGATGTTAGGTAGTTGGCACATACCTTTAATCCCAATAATTGGGAGTCACATTCCTTTAATCCCAGCACTTGAGATCTCACACCTTTAATCCCAGTTTTGGGAAGCACACAGGCCATTAATCCCAGTACTAGGAAGGAAGTGATGGCTGGGCAGAGAAAGGTATGTAAGGCATAAAAAGACAGGAACTAAAGGCTTTGTCAGCTGGACCCCCTTTGATGGAAGACTCAGAGACATTCAATCAGAGGATTCATGGAGTTGGTGAGGTGAGACATGGCAGTGGCTTGTTCCTTTGTCTCTCTGATCTTTCAGCATTTACCCCACTATCAGGCTTCCATGTTTTTATTACAAGACCTTTAAAAATTAGTGCTACGTACACATATAGGAAATTTCTAAGAAGGAAAAACTTCAAAGAGTAAAACAATGTGATTGTAAAATGTATTCTAATATGTTAAAAGTTTTAAATAGAATTGTCATTTAAACCTGCTACCATAAAATCCTTTATAGTATGCTTTCCCAGTACTGTCCTCTGTCTCATGATGGGTGTCAGAGGGAAAAAAGATCTTTATGAAAAAATAACAACCTTTACATTGCAAACTGGTGTTTCATGTATGTATGCAATGTTCATTCATCTATTAGAGTTACATAAGACAAATACTTTGTATTTCTAGAGTATCTGATTCAATAATGATCCTTCATATATTCCATCATGTTTATAGTCCTTTAAGTGTCAAAAGTAAAATTTGTATGTTAATAATTACAACATCCTTAAGGTTTCTAAGATGCATATTCTCTGTGTACTACACAGAAATTAAGATGACATATAAGTTCCCAGTTAAACTTTTAAATTGTTAGTAGATTAAAATGACACATGAATAACAATCTATATCTGGCTTTCATGAACACATCTACTGTTGGTAGCTAGAATTGTTGTGTTGTGTTTACTTCATTCAATTCAACAAAACTTAAACCAGTTCATTTTTAGTGATTTTGTTTTTTAGCTAGTGATACCATTTTTTTTAGATATTTTCATATAACAAACACAGGTGAGGTCAGTTGTTTTTCTTATGAGGATCCAAATTATGCACCTGTAGTGTTATCTCAAATGCAAATTCCTTTCCAATGTAATTTCATTTGGAATAGTTTGATGATGCTCCTAGAGAGAGCAACATATTATGTTTTTCATATTTCTGAGATTTTAAAATATATAGGATCTCCTGGTGTGAGATACACAGGAAATTACTATATACATAGAGAAATATTTTTCTATCTTCACATGTTAAGAAAATCATGGAGTGAAGAGAATGATAAAGAGTTATGAAATCCTAAAATGTACTAATTTTTTACTTTTGTGAACTAACTGAAGAAAAACAAATTTAATATTGTGGAAGATAATTTCTTAATATAAGTGTACAATGGATGGGTCTTTTAAACAGGGAATGGTTATGCTACTAATGTACATCTTGCTTATTTCCAAGTGTACAAACGAAGGCATGAGCATGTTTCAAGTGAGCATGATCAAAAGGAAACAAAAACACATTGAAAGTCCATAGTAATTAAATGCACAGTACATAGTAAGAATGAAATGGACACACATTTTAGATAGTATTCATAGTACTATTAGAATATTGGAACATATCAACAATCTTTTGTCTACTGAGATATATGTATGTATGTATACACACACACACACACACACACACACACACACATATATATATATATATATATATATATATATATATATATATATCTCACTATTTCCCCACTGTTATATACTTGAAATTAAATGAGTTAGATATTAACCATTAAAAAAAAACTACTGTAATTTGAATTTACTGCAGGGGACAACTAAGAGAGGCTGTTTTCAGAAGTCATAGTTTCAAAATTACTGTTCTATAAAAGATTTTATGCAACACTTTACTCAAATTCTAATTATAAGTCACTTTGTAGAGCATGGCTACTATGAAAAATAGTGACATCTCTAGGGAAAAATTTCCTACTAGGTGCTTTTTCAATTATCACAATGAAATGATTTAAGACATTTCAAGTAGAAAATGTATTTTAGGTACACCATGTGTTTTGCATTGTGATGATAATAGAATCATTTGCAACCTGTAAAGCTCAAATTGTTCATTTGAAAACAGTACAAATATAAACACATGAAGCAGTAAATGATAATTGAAAATAAATGTACTTTCCTTTGTCAGTTATAGGAATTTACAGAAGGAGATTTCTGAGCATTTGGACCTGTAAATGGTTTCTAAAGGATTGAAGACTTGAGACAGAGTTCTCTAGGTAGCTGAAACAGCCTTAGATAAAGAAACTATATACCAAACCAGCTGCAGCTTGAAAAAAATAGTCAGCATCCTCAAATTTATTCATCTATAATATAACCACATGATTAATACTGTAACACTTACCATGGAATTTCCTCATTTGAGACTATTGGTTTGTTCTGCTTCAACAATTACAAATACCACACATCCTCACACTATATACTGAAAAGGATAACAACACCAATTACACTATAAGATGATCTGATCACAGTCTAGTAAATACAATTGCATTGAATTTTGTTGGATATTATAAATATCACATAAAAATTAAAATATTTCCTGCTGTTACATCATTACTACATCTCATTTGTAATAATTTACAATTACTTCTCTATAAAAAGATATTAAAATACTAGCCTTTTATTGATTCAATGGCTTTCCTCAGTTGTATATGTAGATTCCTGGTAAATGTGCCCTTGCATTTTTCAGCCATTATCCTGGTAAACAAAGAGTATGGTTGGACCATTCTGGCTCACTTCATCCTAACTTATAATACATGACTGATTTTCAAGTTGTCTTAGAGATAATAGTTTTGACTAATTTATTGCTTGGTGGGAAGGTGCATGAAATCACCATTTTTATTGCTTACTACAACTTACTTATCAGGAGTATTATAAACCTGGCTAAGTGTGACATACAGAACAATATGAAAATTCACTATGTCTGACGTAATGGAAGAGCTGTGCCTCTGTGTCCTATTGGAAATCATCTAAGAACAATGAATTCTCAGGATGCAAACCAAGACCATCATTTCCTAAGGGACTGACAGATTTAGGTACAGAAGAACTTTTTATGGAAATACAAATATATGCACAAACTTTTACTTTTTAAAGCTATGACTCTAGAAATTTAGTTCCAGAATTGTGCTTGATTTATAACACATGTCTATCTTTTGAGATTATAGTTACACAGTTCTGGATTTAAAATCAGAGAAAATAAAGAATATTTCAAGTGGCTATAAAATTGATAATTTTAGATGTGAAAAGATAAACTGTCATAGACCAATTAACTCTAATCTGCATGTGTTATTCTACAAATACCCCATTTCATCTGACTTATTTCTTTAACAATCCATCACATAAGTGCTTCGAGGGATTTCAATATTGCCTACAACTGCATAATATATTTTGTAAGGAAATACCATTCCTCTCTTAGAGGTCAGTTTCTAGGAGAAAATTTCTTCAATTTCAACAATTAGAACAGTACACTAATGTCTAAAATAGTGCATGTGCACATTATAAAGTATAATTTAAAAACTTAAGTCCATGCTCATATGTGCAGCATTAATTAGACGCAGGGGATTATAAAAATAAGAAAATGAAAGAAACATGAGCTTGGGAGATACTTGGTTAGAGCGATATTCAGGAGGAACTGGACAGTGAATATGCTCAAAATGCATTTTATTCATATATGAAATTCTCAAAGAATAGAAGGTATATTTCAAAATCCCGTAATGTTTAACAACAGGCTTTAGCATTTGGATGAAGTCCTCAAATAGGAATTTTTGAATAAGAAGTAAACCATAAGTGAATCTAAACTAAATTTCTCTGTGAGATTTAAGCAATTCCCAACAGCAATGTATCAGGACCCTTGTTTCTTACATCCTCAACCACAGAGTGGGGTTTTGGTTTTATATTTCTACTCAAGGTGCACTTATAGGGGCTTGAGGGAGGGCTCAAGAGTTAGGAATAGTTAAGGCCAGGTACAAGCTGGTTCTTCCCTTGCAGAGGACTTGAACTCTGCTCCCAGCACCCACGTTGCAGAGCTCACAACCACCTGTAACTACAGCTCTTCAGGTCTGACACCTTCTTACAGCCTCCATAGACACTGCACTTACATGCACAACCCCTCACAGAGACGTACACATATATGTACTCAAAGTGCATTTTATAGATTGTACATATTTTTCAGAAAAATCGTGCGACTCCTTCACTCTACTTTCATAAAAACATTTTTTTTCTACATATGACAAAAAGCACGTGACATTTGTCTTTGGGAATCAGACCTATTGTTTTATATGTTGAGCTCCAGTTCTATCTCTTCCTGCAACTAACATGATTTTGGTCTTTTGTGGGGCTGAAAATTACTAATTATGTTTATCTACTTTAGTTTCTTAATATATCTCCACATTGACAGTCACTTAGGCTGACTCCATGATATAGATATTGTGAAAAGTGTTGCAATAGATATGGCTATTCACTCATATCTTATATGGTGACTGACACCTATGAGTGTATACTTTGGAGTGGTTTATCTGTTAAACATTGTGATTGTATTTACAGTTATTTTGTGACGTCTTTATACCATATAGTGAGTGTAGTAATCTGCATTCATACTGGAAATATATCAGGATTCCTTTTGCCTACATGCTCACCAGCATTCATTATTTTAGAAAGAAGATCCTATTTCATGTTGCTATAATAATTTTATGATAGACTGAGGAGGAAAGGAAAAGAAGGACAAAATCTTCACATTGAACAACTGAAACACCAAGATGAAAAAGTAGGAAAAAATTACAAAATACTGGCATAGGTAAGGACTTTTTGAATATGTTACTTAGGAAATAAGGCATACAGATGGAATCCTATGAAATGTAAAAGCACGTGTATAGCAATAAAAAATGCTATGTAAATGAAGGGGAAGTCCACAAAATTAGATGATCTTTGTCAAGTACATATTTAACAGAGCACTCATGTAGAATATAAAATAACCTCTCAAAACTCAAACATCAAGAAAAACAACTATTCAATAAAAATGGGCCCTGGAACTAAAAGAAGGCCCTGAAAGTAAGAATATATATCTATTAACATTCTAAAAGGTGTTAAATATTCTTAGCCAACAAAGACATGAAAATCAAATTACTTTGAGCATTCTATGTAGCATATGAGTGTCAGAGTCGCTATTATCAAAGAAACAAATGGAAAGGGTGTGGTGAAATCTGGGGAGATTGTAACAGCTATAACCATAATTTAAGTCATATTAAATACTAAAAACTCCTCAGTGTTTTAGTTCCTTAAACAGCTAAAACAGAACTATGGTGTGACTCATCTACCCCACTCCTTGAGCTACCATAGGCTACCATAGAAACTCTTGCACATCAATATTCATAGTTTCTCTACTTTTTTTTTTTTTGGTTTTTTGGTTTTTTTCGAGACAGGGTTTCTCTGTGTAGCTTTGCGCCTTTTCCTGGAACTCACTTGGTAGTCCAGGCTGGCCTCAAACTCACAGAGATCTGACTGCCTCTGCCTCCCGAGTGCTGGGATTAAAGGCGTGTACCACCACCGCTCGACCAGTTTCTCTACTTATAATAGCTAGGAATTAGAGTCATCCTATTTGCTCATCAACTGATGGATGGAAAATGGAATTGTGAAATATACACACAATAGAATTTTGTTTAGGAGGAAAAAGAAATAAAAGACCAAAATTATGAAATTTGTGTGGAAATGGTTGAAATGAAGAGGTAACTCTAAATAAAGAGTTTACCTAAAAGAGGTAACCCAGAAAGTCAAATGTCACTTCTTTTCTCTCATTTGTGGATTCTACCTTCAAAATTTTAGATTTCTCTGCTCAAGTTGAAGTTAATGTTTGTACATGTGAGAGAATTAGAAAAGAACCACAGGAGGAGGAGAAAGAGGGCAGGATATGGAGGGTATGAGAACAAGTGTGATATGAAAATATGGGGATACTGAGAGTGGAAAGTTTTAAGAGAGGGTGGGAGGTAAGAAGTATTGAGGAGAGAAAACAGTAGGAGGTGTTGATCAAAACTAAAGACAGTTGAAAAAGCCACATGGAAACCAAATTACTGTGTAAGCTAATTTAGTAGCATATCTAACTTTTGTCAATGAATTTGAATTAGGGTATAGTGCCAGCATGAATAATACTGGTCCCAGAACCATATGTTACAAAAGGAAAACATCAGTGCCAAAAGTATGATACCCCTCTAGAATTTGGTGAAAGAGCCTCTTAGGGCCTCCCAAACCAAACAGGCTATTGGCATTTCTTATGGTTTCACACCGTAGATAAGTGATGACTATATTGTTGAAGATATCTCATTGTTTAGCTGTAATACACACAGAAATAAAGATGGAACTAAGGTAGAAGTTTAAGCCCTGAGGGCTAGATTTCATATTGGAGGAAATTGCCATGCAGGTTGTTGAGAGAGAAAAGGCTGTGATTTACCCAGCTGTGGACTCAGAAGACCAAATAGTTCAATGGTCTGGCAAATTGTTGCATCCCTGGTGCAAAAGTGGCATGATTATTATGGCAGTCACTGATCACTTTTTGATTTAACTTAATGCTGCTTCAAAGAAGGATGTCCATGCTTATTGTTAACCCCATCAAAAGCTCATGACTAGTGAGTCTCTAGGTCTTGGGGAATAAGCTATTTTGGGGACATGTTATGGCTATCATTATTTCTTCAATGTATTTGTTTATGGCCATAGATTAGCACTTGTCAACATTAGTACTGGTAAGAGTAGATTAGTGTTGATTAGAGTAGATGTATGTTACTGTGAAGACTTGTAATTGGTCAACAGGTTAAAAACAAGTGACTATTGATATGTATTCTAATACATAATTGTATGTATGTATGTATATATGTCTGTATGTATATATGTCTTCCCCTCTTGGGCTCAGGGAACAGCACAATGCCTAAGAGTTGAGTAAAAGAATTTAAGAGTTAGAGGAAGAGGAGGCATGCTATGAACCCCCATCTTCTGTGTTCATAGTTGTTGCACTTACCATCTAACAACACCTATAATCACTTGCACATGGCTAAGTACCTCAACATTCCAGCCTGAGTCGTCTCTCCTCTCCCATGAGAACAGTGAATGGCTGCTGATGGATGGATAGCAAAATATTTTCTTCAGTGTCATAGCCAGTGGTATGCTTCTCATGCTCTGGTAAATGACTCCACACTCAAGTTTAAGAGATTCCACTAGAAGGACTGGGAGAATAAGAGAAGTAATAGAGGTGAAAATGACCAATGTATATTATATAATTGTGTGAAACTGTCCAATAAACTAATTTTTGAAAAGATGATAAGGAACTGATTTATGAAGGAGAAAGAAAAGACATTATAAAGAGATCATGATTCTATCTGAAGCTGATATTATACAGGAGTAGAGAAATGAATCTAGATTTTATCATTTAAATTATATGCACCACTATCACTTGTTAAGGAGTCTGTCTCTTCTCTACCATCTGTTTTTGACATTTGTCAAGAGTCATGGCTGTAGATGAATGTATGTATATTCTATTAGTCATCTGCTTATTTTCATTCCAATACCAATCACTATGTTTTGTCACTATGGGTTTGAAGCATAAATTTAAATTGTCTATTGAGAAATCTCAGCACTATTCTATTTTTGTCAAGATTTATTTGGGTTTGTTGATTCTATGGTGATTTTGTATGAATTTTGGTATTGTTCTCTGCTCTTATGAAGAACTCATGGGTGTTGTGACTGTGACTGTACTGAATCTGTGGTTTGCTTCAGATAATACAGCCACTGGCACAATATAACTTGTTCAAGATAATGAACCTGGGATATTTTGCATGTTTTAGTATCTTTTATTACCTATCTCTAGTGCATATTTTTATTATACATGTTTCATCTTCATGGTTAATATTTTTTTGTTATTGCTTGTTTGTTTGTTTGTTTGTTTTTTGAGACAGGGTTTCTCTGTGTAGTTTTGGTGCCTGTCCTGGAACTCACTCTGTAGACCAGGCTGGCCTTGAACTCACAGAGATCTACCTGGCTCTGCCTCCCGAGTGCTGGGATTAAAGGTATGTGTCACCACTGCCCGGCTTAGTATTTTTGTAAGTATTGAAAAGCTGCATATTTTTATAGATAAATTTCTTGTGCAGTTTTTACTAGATTTGTTCATCAAATCTAAAAATATCCTGATGGAGTAATAAAGATTGTCTAGGTATATAATATAGTTATATGTAACTAGGAGTAATTTTAATGTTTTTTCTATTTGTACCCTTTAGTTCCTTTCTCTTGACTTAGCACTCTAAGAATTCAATCATATATTGAACATGATGAGGATGGTGAATAAAAGTGCCTTGTTCCTGATTTTAGGGGAATATTTTCATTATTAGTCTATTTAGTATAATATTGGCTGTGGGTCTGTCATATATATTTTTGTAGACTTCTAGAATTTTTAGATATTTTATCATAAAGATGTAAAATTTTGTCAAAGGTTTTTGTTGATCTATTGAGACAACCATGTGATTCTTATTCTTGATTTAACTACTGTGATATTTTGTGTATGTAAAACTCTTTTTCTTCTGTAGAATGTAACAAATACAACATAGCATTGACCTCTTAAATATCTTATTAAATGCAATTTTTCTAGAATTTTGTTAAGGATTTTGCATTTATCTTCATCAGAAGAATTGATCTATGGCTCATTGTGCCCATATTGAATTTTGGTATTGGAGTATTTGTGGCTCTGTAGATCAGTTCAGATCCTTAAAAACAGGAATTAGTGGGGATGGAGGAACATGAGGCAAGAGGATAAGGATAACTACATGTTTGTGGGCTGCTTGATGTTAAGTGGGGAATTCAAGGCCAGCCTGGATTACATAGCAAGACGCTTTTTCAAAAGCCTATTGAAAATGTTGATTTGAACATGTAAAAAGTATCCTTTGTTTTGATTTTTCCTGATTACCTGCCTAGGTCATGTAATGCTAATAACTCCTGTCTTTATTTCTCCTTCACATATCTTTTTGGCCACCAGTTAAGGACTTACTTTCCTCTCTACATTTTGGAGTTATATGAATAAAATTGCTGATGCAGATTTTTGGTGCTTTTAGATGGGCCTACTGGAGGAATACCCTTAATGGTACACCTACAGCCCCAAAGAGATGGAAGAAGGTAGACTGGTCACTACCCAAGTTCATGTTACTTCTTGATAGTGGGTGGTGATGATGATGAGAACAGGAGCTGAACACTGGCTCCAGAGTTTAGAATAAAGATTCACAAGAAAAGTAACCAGTTCCTTTCAAGTATAATGACATAAACATACTTGGGTCTCTTGTCCTTTCCAGAACTAGTGATGCCAGAAGTGTTTTGGGGTGTTGATGCCTGATCTGGTTTCTAAATAAGTTTTGGGTTATGTTTCATATGGAGCGTGATGTTGGAGTAGCAAAAAAGGGTTCATGAATAGAAATTTCCTAGGCAAAAAAATAGAATTTCTGGCCTTTTTTCAGTTGGGAAAGTCAATCACGTAGCAATGAACTACTTCTCAGGAAGAAAGGACCACCTCTAAAATGTTGGATTCAACTTAAGTCATACTAAAGTGATAGGAAGAATAATTATTTATTTTTTCCTGCTTAACATCATGAAATTTTTTCCTTGAAATTGTGGTACTTAACAAAAGACAGTGACCCAAGAGTTAAAAACCCACCAAAACATATACATGTATACAAACTGTATTTGTTCCTTTCACCATTGGTGGATAAAATACTATGACACAAGCAAACTAAGGGAGAAAGAGATTGTCTGGTTCACAATTGTAAGTTATATCTCCTCATTGTAGGGAAAGATACGTCAACAAGAAACTGAAACAACTAGTCACACTACATCTGCAGTCAAGAATTGCTATGAATTGGTGCATGCTTACTAGTGCTCAGCTTACCCTACTCATTTATATAGTCCATGATCCAGTGCTCAGGGAATGTTCCCACCCACAAATAAGATGGGTTTTTCCAGCATCAATTAACCTTATCTCCAAAGTCCCTCACAAGTGTACCTGTAGGCTTTTCTCCTAGGTGTTGAGGTGACAATTATTATTAACCATAGAACAATCACGAGATACTTAAGGACATAAAAAGCCTACTTCTCTCCTACTTCCCCATCTTAATTCTCTGCTCTATGAAGTGCAGTGACTTAGGAGGGTTTATAAAGACTACTTAAGGTAACCAACATAAAAGCACATTCTACTCAGAGGTGCAAGCTTTCATTCTTCTATCTTGCCTTACACTATATATTCTGCTCTTATTCCTGTCCATTTTATACCAGAATAAATGTGGGATTACTTGGGACATTGAAGATACAGTTTGGCCAAGTAGAAAGAAAACATCCAAATTGTGGTGAATGCCTGTCAGTAGACACAGAAGTATAGATTTCGAGATATTAATACCCACAGTATTCTACTGACTCAATCTCTTCTTTTGTTCAGGAGAATCAGCTAGTGACATTTAGCACATCCTCATTTTTGTTAGATCAAAATTTTTGTTGTACATGTTTTCTCCATGTGATAGTATAGATCGGTGCCTAGCCCAATCATCTTCAGAAAGGCTTCCTCCATCAGCTGATGTGAGCAGGTGCAGAGACCCACAACCATGAGACAGAGCTTACAGAACACCAGGAAGAGAGGGAGGATGGATTGTGGTAGCCTGGACTGTCAATGACACCAGGAGAACACAGCCCACAGAATCAAGTGGGCAGGATACATAGGCAATCACAGAGCCTGTATGGGTTTGTGTTAGGTCCTCTGCACGCATGCTGTGGTTGTTTAGCTTGGGTTTTTTGTTTGATTTTTAATAGTGGGAGTGGCAGGTGTCTTTGACTCTTTTGCCTGATCTCAAGACCCCTTTCCTCCTACTTGTTTTCATTGTCCAGCCTTTATTTGAGTGTTATGCCTCATCTTACTGCATCTTGTTATGCCATGTTAAGTTGATATGATGGTGCCTGAAGAACAACACTCAAGGGCTGACTTCCAGACCCAGGATTGATTCCCAGCACCTACAGGATGGCTCACAGTCATGGGTAACTGGCCTCTTCTGACCTCCACGGGCACCAGACATACATGCACTGCATACAGATACATACAGGCAAACCCACTCATACACAGAAAATAAACAAATCTGGGGCTGGAGAGATGGCTCACCAGTTAAGAGCACTAGCTGCTCTTCCAGAGGTCCTGAGTTCAATTCCCAGCAACCACATGGTGGCTCACAACCATCTGTAATGTGATCTGGTGCCCTCTTCTGGCCTGCAGACATACATGCAGACAGAACACTGTATATATAATAAAGAAATAAATCTTTAAAAAAAATAAACAAATCTACACAACGAACAATCTTTCCCCTCTGGTTCAGCCGCACTGTCCATATGCAGGAGCCTTTCTTGGGTTACCACAAACACAAGCAAACCACAGGATGTGTCTTGCTTTTATCTTCCTTAGGAGGCAAAGCTAACTAACAGGAAGCCTTGAATTCTTAACCTGCTCACATTTTTGACCCGGAATATGGCTTCTCAGAGGTTTATGGATAGAATTCAGAGGAATTAGAGAATCTCACTGATGATCTATCACAGCAGTCTTAGACTCTTAGACTACTGTGGTTTTGAAATGGAAATGTTGCCTATATGGTTCATAGATAATTACGGTCAGATTATCGTTGTTGTAGATGTCTCAGGATCACATTTTTTTTAGAACTAAGGTGAGGGGTCAGCAGCTAAAATACTTGCTGCACCCAGCATAGAGATCTGAGAACCCACATAAAGCTGGTCATGGTTACACATACCTGTAATCCCAATGTTCCTGCCATGGGATGATCAGTGGAATTCGGGCACTCCCGGCAAGCTCCCCGAGCCAGCCAGCCTGGTACATACAGCAGAGGACGATGAAGTAGGTAAGGACAGACACCCACAGCCACCCTCTGCAGGCTCTGCACACACACGAGAGCACACATGTATGTAGGCAAACACTCATACACAGAAGATCACAGTAGTAAAATAAAAACCATAACAAGGAGAGCACAGACAGTGGTCCTCTTGATTGGTATTACTGTTCTAGCGGAATCACATTTTTAAAATAAATGTATCTTTTTTGATAGGGTCTCACTGTGTAGTTCTGGCTAGCCTGGATCTCCCCATGAAGACCAGATTGGACTGGAACTCACAGTGATCCACCTGCCTCTGCCTCCTGAGTGCTGGGATTAAAGGCATGTGTAATTTATTTAACCATTTTCCTATGGTCACTTTATACTATACCAGTGGTCGTATACACATGGGTGGTAGTTTGAAAGAAAATGGCCCCCAAAGGGATTGGCCCTATTAGGAGGTGTGGCCTTGTTGGAGGAAGTGCGTCACTTTGGGGGCGGGCTTTGAGATCTCTTTTGCCCAAGCTTCCCTCAGTGTGACAGTCAGTCGACTTCCTGTTGCCTGTAAGATGTAGCACTCTCAGCACCAGCACCACGTCTGCCCACATGCTGCCATGCTCTCCTTCATGATCATAATGGACTGAACCTCTGAAAGTGTAAGCTAGCTCCCTCAACACACACACACAAAGTTACCCTCCACAGAGTGCGCTAACATGCTGATATGAATAGCAAGTGTTTGAAAGGGCAAAAGCCCAGCGGTTGCTCATTACTTCGAATTTCTTTTTTCATATAGTTTATTAATATTTGTGTGTGTGCATGCATATGCACACATTTGCACGCACCTGCTTCTGTGCCCCGGAGGGAAAATGGAGGTAGCTACGAGGACAACCTTCACGAGTCTGGTCTCTCCTTCCACTGTGTGGGCTGTGGGTACCAAACCCAGGTCATTAGGTTTGTTTGGCAAGTGTGTTTGCCCTCTCAACCATCTCGTCTGCCCACTCGTTCCTTTGCATGTTTTCAGTTTAAGGTGAATTCTTAATTTCATACTCATTTTACTGGAATTTTCACAAGCACAATCTATTTATTTGTTTATTTATTTAAGGTGGTCTTATGTGATGTCATTGCTACAGAGCCTTCAACATGGTGCCCAGTAAAGGTTTGCTTCTGAGGACTAAGACAGAGCTGGGGGTGTCTGGGATGGTGCAGACTAGCAGGAACAGGCCCCCTCCCCTCGGAGAGGTCTGTAAGGCCTCTAAGATTCCCTACCCTGGAGAAGAGAAGACAAATGCATATTGATGTATTGGGGTCTATACTACGCCATGAGAAAGGAGATCCCTTACAAATCAGAAAGCTTTAAAGCAGGAAAACTCTGAGTTAGACTTCCCTAGGTTCCAAATGGGCCTCAGGGACAAAGCCCAGGGGAAATAAAGTTCCAGGTTTCCTAAGGGTCCTCTCCCAGCCTGGGAGAGGTGACTTCCCCATAGTCCCTGCCAGGATGGAAAACCCCCGAGTATTCCCAGCCATTCCATCCTTTCTGAGACCAAAAGTTGGGCATTTCTCATACAAAACAGGCGGACAGGGAATGGCTGTGACTTCCTCCACTGATCCCAGCTCTCAGAAGGGTGGGCCCCCTTTGCTAACAGCGCTGGAATAGGTAAGTGAGCAGAAGAGTTGGAGAGGTGAGCTCTGAGGTGTGTGTGTGTGTGTGTGTGTGTGTGTGTGTGTGTGTGGTGTCATGGGTGCAGTGTGAACAGGGTGTGTGGCCTGTGTGGTGTGAGCTGAGAGCAACTCTTTGGGCTATTCTCCCTCTACTAGCTGCTGGTCAGTGTGTGCTGGAGATCAGCACGGGATGTGGTATGGAACGGGATGGGACGGACTAGGCCTGCCTGTCCCCTTTTCCCAACATCAACAACTCCATATAGAAAGAGCCCAGTGCTTTTTTTTTTTTTTTTTTTTTTTTTTTAATGGAGACAGAGTCTCTCTATGATGTAGCTCTGGCTGTCCTAGAACTTGATATGTAGACCATCTGCCCTTGAACTCACAGAGATCCACCTGCCCCTGCCAGTGCTGGGATCGAAGGTGTGCGCCACCACACCCAGCTTCTGCTTTGTTTTTTAAAAAGATTTATTCATTTTATTTTATGTGTGTCAATGCTACTCTTCACATATACGTATACCAGAGGAGTGCAGGTGCCCTTGGAGGCCAGAAGAGGGCGTTAGCTCACCTGAAACTGGAGGAATGGGCAGTTGTGAGCGGCTGGGAACCGAACTGGGTTCTCCGCAAGGGCAGCCAGTGCTTTGAATCACGGAGCCATCCCTCCATCCCTCCCTCCTGCCTGTGTTCCTGTTTTAAGTGACCTTGGTGACTCTGTTGAACAGTGATGTATGGCATCTGTGCTGGAGCATCCCCCTCTGTGAGTTCCTAGTGACTGTCACCAGCCTGGACACCCCTCTGGAAGCACTCCACACATCCCCCGAGGTCCCAGGCCTTCCAGCAGAGAGCACCCTTTCTCCTGCTTGGTTCCCATAAACTGAGTTAGCATTTGCTCTCCTGGTGGCGTTTTCCATGGCTCGGGAGTGCTGAAGCTCAGCTGACCCAGGTACTGGATGGCAACCAGGGCAGCTCCCTCTCTGTGTTCTCAGGTGGCCAGTGGCTGGCCAGCCCCAGGTCACTGGAAGCTGTTGTTATCTGGGCCTCTCTGTAGGGCTGCTCACACAAGCGGGGGCCTCCCTCAGAGTGAGCAGGGACAAGGCTGATAGAGACCAAGTCAGGGCTGTTTTCTCACCAACTCTTAGGTCAGGATTCCTGGGGACCCCTGAGGAGGGTGCCTCACATGTGTGCTGCCATCCTCCCTCCTCCTCCTCCTCCTCCTCCTCCTCCTCCTCCTCCTCCTCCTCCTCTTCCTCCTCCTTCTTCTTTTTAGTTTTTGAGACAGCGTTTCTCTGTGTAACAGCCCTGGATGTCTTGGAACTCCTCTATATCCCAGGCTGGCCTCAAACTCACAGAGCTCTGCCTGCCTCTGCCTCACAAGTGCTGGTATTAAAGGGGTGTTTCATTACCGCCTGGTATGACTTGTTCTTATATACAGGAGCATGCTAGGCTTTTTCATGTGGCCATTTAGACACATCTCAGACAGTCCTGTGACTGTATGTACCTATGTATGCATATCACACATTCTGAGTACTGCGTTCCACACCCTAGAATTACTTGGCTGCATCTCTGCGGATTCATGAGCACTTGCCCTGGTGTCTATGAGGCCTGTGGGGCAAAAGCTGGAGTGGCCATCCAGCTTCCTCCCTCCCTCTCACCTCTATTCTGTTGCTCACTCCATTCAGTGTCCCCTCCCACTCCTGCACCCTCATGGCTTCTTTTTGTCCTGTGGCCCTAGAGAAGGAATCTAGGGTCTCATCCATGATGAGCAGTTATCTACCCGCAGTCTGGCTCATCTCACAACAGCCTCTTGCGCAGCCAGGCCCAGCCTTCTCCTCTCCTCTCCCAGCCCCCACCCTGCCTCTCTCTTATACCTCCAGTTCTTCCCCAGGCTAAACGCTTCCTTATTGTTGTGGGTTTTTTTTTTTTGTTTGTTTGTTTGTTTGTTCTGTTTTGTTTTGTTTTGTTTTTTCGAGACAGGGTTTCTCTGTGTAGCTTTGCACCTTTCCTGGAACACACTTGGTAGCCCAGTATGGCCTCGAAATCACAGAGATCCGCCTGGCTCTGCCTCCCAAGTGCTGGGATTAAAGGCGTGAACCACCAGCACTGCCTGGCTTCTTATTGTTGTTTTTAATGAGGCAATTCCACATAATTTATCTGGTAATCAAGAGGTTTATTTCTGGGATAACTTACAGCCAATAGAGATGGGTTACAGGATCCAGGAGAGATGGGGTACCATCCAGCAGAGAACTCTGGCTTGGTCTAAGCTACCCACTACACTTCCTAACCCCCTCTCATCTGTCCATCACCTTCAGGCAATCTGTATAAATATTCCAGGTCAGGCTGGGCATCCCTCTTCCCGGCCCCACTGTGACCTGAGCAGGGTTCCATCCAGACTTTTGAGGCTACCTAAGGACTATCTGGTCTATCAGGGTGTGGCAGCTCTTGGCTAACAGGTATCAGCTGAATCTAAGCCCTGCACAGTGACAGGCCTTAGCCTCTGTGCTCTCACAGCTAGTGCATGGATAATGGATTAACCACACCTTGAACATGAACACCAGTAACAGAGCTGCCTTTTACGGCTGGAGACAAACACAGGGAACAGTCGGTTCTGAGTATTTGTGTGGTGTAATTGCATCTTTGGAGTGTCGCTCTCTGTCCTCCATTTTCTTCCTCCCACAAAACCCAGGGCATGGTGGAATTTTCCTTCCTCTTCCTGTCTTCTGGCGGCCACTTCTGCTCAGCCCTAAGACTTGAAGAGGCTGTCTGTCTCCACACTGAGTCACAGTGCTGGCTGCTGATTTCTCCCTAGACCCAAATGACTTGACCTTCATCTCCACTCTGAACCCCCTGACAAACTACGCTCACTGTTGCTGCCAGGGATCAGAAAAGCCGTCTGTCTCCTTGTCATCTGTCTGTACCCACTGGGGAGACCCGTTGTGGTGACATTCCTTCTGCCAAAATTCTAAGAATCAGCACATATCGAGGGACAGTGGGCCAGATGTGGAGGGAGTTCTGTCAGAAGAGATTTGGCATTGACCCTCTGTGGTGATTAACAGTAGGTTGTCCATTTGACAGGGCTTAGAATCACCAGAGATATGACTCTGGGTATATCTGTGAGGGATTATCTATTTAATTGAAGTGGGGAAACCCACCCACCTCAAATATGGGCAGTGCCATCCCACTGACTGAAGTAGATTGC